>NC_141538.1:100510000-100835000 GCF_021556685.1 Rattus norvegicus
AACCAGCACCATTTGCTGAAAATGCTATCTTTTTTCCATTGGATGGTTTTGGCTCCTTTGTCAAAAATCAAGTGACCATAGGTGTGTGGGTTCATTTCTGGGTCTTCAATTCTATTCCATTGGTCTATCTGTCTGTCTCTGTACCAATACCATGCAGTTTTTATCACTATTGCTCTGTAATACTGCTTGAGTTCAGGGATAGTGATTCCCCCTGAAGTCCTTTTATTGTTGAGGATAGCTTTAGCTATCCTGGGTTTTTTGATATTCCAGATGAATTTGCAAATTGTTCTAACTCTTTGAAGAATTGGATTGGTATTTTGATGGGGATTGCATTGAATCTGTAGATTGCTTTTGGTAAAATGGCCATTTTTACTATATTAATCTTGCCAATCCATGAGCATGGGAGATCTTTCCATCTTCTGAGGTCTTCTTCAATTTCTTTCCTCAGTGTCTTGAAGTTCTTATTGTACAGATCTTTTACTTGCTTGGTTAAAGTCACACCGAGGTACTTTATATTATTTGTGTCTATTATGAAGAGTGTCGTTTCCCTAATTTCTTTCTCGGCTTGTTTCTCTTTTGTATAGAGGAAGGCAACTGATTTATTTGAGTTAATTTTATACCCAGCCACTTTGCTGAAGTTGTTTATCAGCTTTAGTAGTTCTCTGGTGGAACTTTTGGGATCACTTAAATATACTATCATGTCATCTGCAAAACGTGATATTTTGACTTCTTCTTTTCCGATCTGTATTCCCTTGATCTCCTTTTGTTGTCTGATTGCTCTGGCTAGAACTTCAAGAACTATATTGAATAAGTAGGGAGAGAGTGGGCAGCCTTGTCTAGTCCCTGATTTTAGTGGGATTGCTTCAAGTTTCTCTCCGTTTAGTTTAATGTTAGCAAGTGGTTTGCTGTATATGGCTTTTACTATGTTTAGGTATGGGCCTTGAATTCCAATTCTTTCCAGGACTTTTATCATGAAGGGGTGTTGAATTTTGTCAAATGCTTTCTCAGCATCTAATGAAATGATCATGTGGTTCTGTTCTTTCAGTTTGTTTATATAATGGATCACGTTGATGGTTTTCCTTATATTAAACCATCCCTGCATGCCTGGGATGAAGCCTACTTGATCATGGTGGATGATTGTTTTGATGTGCTCTTGGATTCGGTTTGCCAGAATTTTATTGAGCATTTTTGCGTCGATATTCATAAGGGAAATTGGTCTGAAGTTCTCTTTCTCTGTTGTGTCTTTGTGTGGTTTAGGTATAAGAGTAATTGTGGCTTCGTAGAAGGAATTCGGTAGTGCTCCATCTGTTTCAATTTTGTGGAATAGTTTGGATAATATTGGTATGAGGTCTTCTATGAAGGTTTGATAGAATTCTGCACTAAACCCGTCTGGACCTGGGCTCTTTTTGGTTGGGAGACCTTTAATGACTGCGTCTATTTCCTTAGGAGTTATGGGGTTGTTTAACTGGTTTATCTGTTCCTGATTTATCTTCGATACCTGGTATCTGTCTAGGAAATAGTCCATTTCCTGAAGATTTTCAAGTTTTGTTGAATATAGGTTTTTAGAGTAAGATGTGATGATTTTTTGAATTTACTCTGAATCTGTTGTTATGTCTCCCTTTTCATTTCTGATTTTGTTAATTTGGACGAACTCTCTGTGTCCTCTCGTTAGTCTGGCTAAGGGTTTATCTATCTTGTTGATTTTCTCAAAGAACCAACTTCTGGTTCTGTTGATTCTTTCTATGGTCCTTTTTGTTTCTACTTGGTTGATTTCAGCTCTGAGTTTGATTATTTCCTGCCTTCTACTCCTCCTGGGTGTATTTGCTTCTTTTTGTTCTAGAGCTTTTAGGTGTGCTGTCAAGCTGCTGACATATGCTCTTTCCTGTTTCTTTCTGCAGGCACTCAGCACTATGAGTTTCCCTCTTAGCACAGCTTTCATTGTGTCCCATAAGTTTGGGTATGCTGTATCTTCATTTTCATTAAATTCTAAAAAGTTTTTAATTTCTTTCTTTATTTCTTCCTTGACCAGGTTATCATTGAGTACAGCATTGTTCAATTTCCACGTATATGTGGGCATTCTTCCCTTATTGTTATTGAAGACCAGTTTTAGGCCGTGGTGGTCCGATAGCACGCATGGGATTATTTCTTTCTTTCTGTACCTGTTGAGGCCCGGTTTTTGACCAATTATACGGTCAATTTTGGAGAAAGTACCATGAGAAGCTGAGAAGGAGGTATATCCTTTTGCTTTAGGATAGAATGTTCTATAAATATCCGTTAAGTCCATTTGGCTCATGACTTCTCTTAGTCTGTCGACATCACTGTTTAATTTCTGTTTCCATGATCTGTCCACTGATGAGAGTGGGGTGTTGAAATCTCCCACTATTATTGTGTGAGGTGCAATGTGTGTTTTGAGCTTTAGTAAGGTTTCTTTTATGTATGTAGGTGCCCTTGTATTTGGGGCATAGATATTTAGGATTGAGAGTTCATCTTGGTGGATTTTTCCTTTGATGAATATGAAGTGTCCTTCCTTATCTTTTTTGATGACTTTTAGTTGGAAATTGATTTTATTTGATATTAGAATGGCTACTCCAGCTTGCTTCTTCTGACCATTTGCTTGGAAAGTTGTTTTCCAGCCTTTCACTCTGAGGTAGTGTCTGTCTTTGTGTCTGAGGTGTGTTTCATGTAGGCAGCAGAATGCAGGGTCCTCGTTGCGTATCCAGTTTGTTAATCTATGTCTTTTTATTGGGGAGTTGAGGCCATTGATATTGAGAGATATTAAGGAATAGTGATTATTGCTTCCCGTTATATTCATATTTGGATGTGAGGTTATGTTTGTTTGCTTTCATTCTCTTTGTTTTGTTGCCAAGACGATTAGTTTCTTGCTTCTTCTAGGGTATAGCTTGCCTCCTTATGTTGGGCCTTACCATTTATTATCCTTTGTAGTGCTGGATTTGTAGAAAGATATTGTGTAAATTTGGTTTTGTCATGGAATATCTTGGTTTCTCCATCAATGTTAATTGAGAGTTTTGCTGGATACAGTAACCTGGGCTGGCATTTGTGTTCTCTTAGGGTCTGTATGACATCAGTCCAGGATCTTCTGGCCTTCATAGTTTCTGGCGAGAAGTCTGGTGTGGTTCTGATATGTCTCCCTTTATATGTTACTTGACCTTTTTCCCTTACTGCTTTTAATAATCTTTCTTTATTTTGTGCGTTTGGTGTTTTGACAATTATGTGACGGGAGGTGTTTCTTTTCTGGTCCAATCTATTTGGAGTTCTGTAGGCTTCTTGTATGTCTATGGGTATCTCTTTTTTTAGGTTAGGGAAGTTTTCTTCTATGATTTTGTTGAAGATATTTACTGGTCCGTTGAGCTGGGAGTCTTCACTCTCTTCTATACCTATTATCCTTAGGTTTGATCTTCTCATTGAGTCCTGGATTTCCTGTATGTTTTGGACCAGTAGCTTTTTCCGCTTTACATTATCTTTGACAGTTGAGTCAATGATTTCTATGGAATCTTCTGCTCCTGAGATTCTCTCTTCCATCTCTTGTATTCTGTTGGTGAAGCTTGTATCTACAGCTCCTTGTCTCTTCTTTTGGTTTTCTATATCCAGGGTTGTTTCCATGTGTTCTTTCCTGATTGCTTCTATTTCCATTTTTAATTCCTTCAACTGTTTGATTGTGTTTTCCTGGAATTCTTTCAGGGATTTTTGTGTCTCCTTTCTATGGGCTTCTACTTGTTTATTTATGTTTTCCTGGAATTCTTTCAGGGATTTTTGTGTCTCCTCTCTATGGGCTTCTACTTGTTTATTTATGTTTTCCTGGAATTCTTTCAGGGATTTTTGCGATTCTTTCAGGCATTTTTGCGATTCCTCTCTGTAGGCTTCAACTTGTTCTGTAAGGGAGTTCTTCACGTCTTTCTTGAAGTCCTCCAGCATCATGATCAAAAATGATTTTGAAACTAGATCTTGCTTTTCTGGTGTGTTTGGATATTCCATGTTTGTTTTGATGGGAGAATTGGGCTCCGATGGTGCCGTGTAGTCTTGGTTTCTGTTGCTTGGGTTCCTGCGCTTGCCTCTCGCCATCAGATTATCTCTAGTGTTACTTTGTTCTGCTATTTCTGACAGTGGCTAGACTGTCCTATAAGCCTGTGTGTCAGGAGTGCTGTAGACCTGTTTTCCTCTCTTTCAGTCAGTTATGGGGACAGAGTGTTCTGCTTTCCGGCGTGTAGTTTTTCCTCTCTACAGGTCTTCAGCTGTTCCTGTGGGCCTGTGTCTTGAGTTCACCAGGCAGCTTTCTTGCAGCAGAAAAGTTGGTCTTACCTGTGGTCCCGAGGCTCAAGTTCGCTCGTGGGGTGCTGCTCACGGGCTCTCTGCAGAGGCAGGAACCAGGAAGACTTGTGCCGCCGTTTCCGTGAGCTTCAGTGCACCAGGGTTCCAGATGGTCTTTGGCTTTTTCCTCTGGCGTCCGAGATGTGTGTGCAGGGAGCAGTCTCTTCTGGTTTCCCAGGCTTGTCTGCCTCTCTGAAGGTTCAGCTCTCCCTCCCACGGGATTTGGGTGCAGAGAACTATTTATCCGGTCTGTTTCCTTCAGGTTCTGGTGGTGTCTCAGGCAAGGGTCCTGCCGCTCCTGGGCCCTCCCCCACGGGAGCCCAGAGGCCTTATACAGTTTCCTCTTGGGCCAGGGATGTGGACAGGGGTGAGCAGTGTTGGTGGTCTCTTCCGCTCTGCAGCCTCAGGAGTGCCCACCTGACCAGGCGGTTGGGTCTCTCTCTCACCGGGTCTGGGGGCAGAGAGCTGCTGCGGGCCGGGATCCGCGGGTGTGGGACTTCCTCTTTATTGTTTCTATTTCCATTTTTAGATTCTGGATGATAGTTTTAATTTCTTCACCTCTTTGGCTGTGTTTTCCCATAACTCTTTAAGGGATTTTTGTGTTTCCTTTTTAAGGGCTTCTACCTGTTTACCTGTGCTCTCCTGTATTTCTTTAAGTGATTTATTTATGTCCTTGTTAAAGTTCTCTATCGTTGTCATGAGATGTGATTTTAAATGTAAATCTTGCTTTTCTGGTGTGTTGTGGTATCCAGTTCTTGCTGTGGGAAGAACTGGATTGTAATGATGCCAAATAGCCTTGGTTTCTATTGCTTAGGTTCTTGCTCTTGTCTTTTGCCATCTGGTTATCTCTGATGTTACTTGGTCTTGCTGTCTCTGACTGGAACTTTGCATTCTGTAAGCCTGTGAGTCAGTGATCTTAGGAGTTAGAGCACTCCTGGGAAACAAGCTCTCTCTGGGCAGTTTTGGGTCTGGAGGGCTGTAGGACAACCTTAGCTCTGGGCTTAGATGGAGACCAGAAGGGTTGTGTCTCAGACTGCTTCTTGGACCCACGCAGGTCTCTCAGAGCAGAAGTGGTAGTCTTACCTGTGCTCTCGTGCGTGTCAGCACTCCTGGGAGACCAGTTCTCTCCCAGCAGGATAAGGGCACAGAGCAGGGTCAGCTCCTGGTGCAGAAGGAAACTGGAAGGACCCTGTTCCAGGCTGCTCCTTGATTCCTGTGTCCTGAGGTCTCTGAAGGGGTCCCTGTGAGCAGTAATCATGGTCCTACCTGAGTTCTCAGATGTGTCAGCACTCCTGGGAGACCAGCTTTCTCACAGCAAGATCCATGCACAGAGATCGCATGATTTCTTTCTATTTGGTTTCTTTCACACAGAATTTTCAAATGTCCTCTTAAATGATATTTGGAAATTCTATTTAAAACTATATGATCTATATGATTTTGGGTGCCAGATTCTTTGAAGCAGCATAATTATTATCACTTACACCTCTTTTTTTTTCGACTTTTTTACACGAATGATAAGTACCACAGGGGACTTTGAGTATATCATATCAAACTTCCAAAGAAAACATTGACATTTTTGCTTGTTAATCTGTAAACTGGATTCCTTCATAATGGAGTCCCGCAGTAGTTGTTAAGGAAAATTTCCCTACAATCCAGCATCTAATTTCATTTTTACAGAAATTATCAACTTTGTTATATCTTATTACTTATAACATTAATCTATAATATTAGGTTTTCTTAAAATGGATGCTGATACAATTTGAGGTCATGGTGATCTAAGACACTGTTAGATGAATACAGAAATCATCAGTTAAATTTGGAACACCTTTCTTTTTTCCTTGAAAACACTAGTCTATGCAATATAACTTTTTTCATCAATGTGGTAGTCGTCTAGTTCATGTTAGTTTATAACCCTGTTTGTGGGCAGCAGTGAACAAAGGTTTATTCATTTCAGATAAATACTGATGACATATCAAAATAATAATGCCACCAAGTTTCAATTTGAACATGAGGAAAGGTGAAGGGTTATGGAAGCATGGGTAACTCAGAGTTGGTTGCATGATTGAAAACCAGTCCTAGTGTGGGTGATGACTCACAGAAGCTGGAAATTGTGGAGTTTTATCTGCACTACTTATAAGAAGCTCAACAGTTCATAAAGTCTTCTCTCATCATAAGCCTTTCCTGAATCTACACAATATTGGAGAAGGAAAAGCCTGTATATCTGGTCAATGTGCATCGGTGTGCCCCTGGGACTTCTATAGACTTGTGAGTTCTTTACCTCCTAAGTCTGAAGGATTTCCCTTTAGAATGTGCTTAATTTTAATGAACATAACCCTAGGATGGAATGTTTCATTCTAAGAATAATGACAGATGTCACTCTACCCATGGTGAAGGAAAACCTAACCCAGAGTTTTCATGTTCTTTCCTTTCTCTGCCTGAGTAATGTGGTAAAAAGCCCTGAGTAACATTGTCAATCATGTGCGAATGCCCTAGGTGGTCATATTAGTGAATAAATACATGGACTATATGGCCCTCCTGATTTTCTGTGTTTTTATATGACTGGGCAGGAAGCAACACTTGTTTTAGCTAATATTCAGTTTTTACCTATTTGTGAGAAATGTTAGTCTAACATCACTTACAGAAATGATATGATCAAATCAATTTTCCCAATTGATTTTTACGAATTGTTTGTTTAACTTTTGCTGTTTCACTATTGCTGTTCTAGAAATACCAAATTTTTATTGCCTGATTCATAAAAGCTTTCAAAAGCAATCTGTTTCACAAACTCATTTAATAAATAAACGGATCACGAAAAGTTGTAGGTATTCTGCTAAATTGCTATATACCCCAGCCACCTAATCTTGCTAATTGTAGAAGAGGGTCTTAATAATATAATGATGAACGTAAATTCACCTTTATGAGTGCAAACAATGCTTTTGAAAAATAAATATAAAGCAGTAAAAATAAAGAACTTTGTTTAGTCTGAGGGAGAAAATTTTGTTTCTAAAGTAATTTTTGGGCTGAACTCAGTAGGAGAAGTTGGATTAAATAGGAGAATCAGAGATGAAAGTTTTCACCAAAGTAGTGCAAATACTATAGAAAGATATTGTGTTAAATACTCAGGGTTATATAAAGGAATAAAACTGATAATAGAATGAATGTATGTGTATGTGTGTGCATACATATGTGCATGTAAATATACATAGGTTATATATCAGATTGGCCTTCAGGATATATTCTGGGAATTCTAATGATGGTTATTGTACAATGAAGAAACCAGTAATTTGATAATTTCTAGGTCCACAAGGCTGGAATCCTCATTTGTCCCCATTTGGCAATGGAAATTGGAAGAGGATGTATGAAGAGCTACTTTACTTCAGTCTACATATCTACCAATGAACTTAGTTCTACTATTGGCAAAAGAATGATGCAGCAAATTTGGATAAAATTGACAATATCAATAAGGGCAAGCAGACAAAAAGCTAAGTTTTCTTTCTTTACATGTCCTTTTATCTGAGCTTCCTCTAAATGGTACCATGCACATCTGGAATCAGTCTTCCTGATTCAAATAGTCTTATCAACAAGATTCCTCAAAGGAATTTCCAGAAATGTTTTTCTATCTGATTCCAGATGCAGCCAATTGACAACCACAATTAACCATCACAGACATAATAGGCAAGACCACCATACACACCCAAGATATCGCCAGATCACTGGGACTGAAGCACAGTCAGCTGTGAAGCATTAGATAAAGACAGAAAAATTGGGATGGAGAACAGACACGACTTCACAACTATATGCCCCTTTATCACTCCCTTGGTAATTGTGAGCTGGATTCTATCATATTTCAAATACTGACTTTTTTAGAAACTGCCACAGATTTTATCATTATTATTTTCCATATTTGTAGCTTTTCCTTATCCTTTTGGAACCTTGATATGATTCTCTCATATATCTTTCACAATATGGCATGTTGTATTTTCTAAATATTGGCACAGCAATATCTCTAGTCCAATCTGCCTTTAGTCCAGCACCTTCACAATACAAGAAATAAAGTCTATTTTTTCTCTGTTCTGGAGAGCAGTTAAGACTTGCAGCTACCTTGCATATTAGGTAGCAAAAGAAATGCTCTGAAATATTCAAAGCTATTTTAAAAAATGTAATGCAGGACATATTGTCTGGCATATGTTCTTATGATGATTATCCATGGTTACAGCTATTATAATGTCATGTTATTTCTTGTTATGTCATGTCACATTTCACACTGCATAGAAATATCATGTTCCCACCAAGAGTCATCATAAATTGTCATGTATCTAAAGAGCAAACCTACAGATAATCCAAACTCTGTATATTAGGTAGGCCAATTAACAAAAACAATTGATAGCCAATGTGTCCTTCCTAAACTGAAGGTGTATGGGCAGAATGGCATTGTTCTTTTCTTCTAGATTTTAAAATATAATTACATAACCAGACAAAATAATCTGAAAGTCAATTCTCTCCCTCCCCCTCCCCTCTCTCTCTCCCTCTCTTCCTCTCTCTCCCTCTCTCTGCTTTTGTGTATCTTTCTCAATGTTTCCTAGGATGATGCTATACCGAATTGTTTTATTTTTCCAGAGTAGGCTTCCATGGTTCTAATTCTGACTGCTCTAGAATGCAAAAGCTTATGAGTTCCTATGTCACCACTCTACCTTTAAATTTGAAGAAGCCTATATTAGCTCATACTGTTATAGAACTAAATGACATAATTTACTTAAAATTGTTATTTTGCATGGGTACAGGGGTGTCGCCTCCGTCTCCGTCCCGCAGAAAGGAGCGACACCACAGCGTTCTTCTCAAAGCAGTTTATTCAGGAACCTTTCTTTCTGCATGCAAACAGCAATCTCTCTTTTCTTCCCTTTTCTTCCCTTTTCTCCCCCTGCCATCCTGAGCACACTCCCTTGTATCCTCCCTCAACTCCGCCTCCTCAGTCCAGACTGCATAGTCTCAGTTCATAGGTCCACATCACATGGCCTGATCTTGCGTCATGGTGCGCCTGCGCAGCTCTCACAATGGACGTGGCTAGTTTCAGGTGTGTGAGGAAGTCAGGTGTTAGTCATGAGACTTAGCTGCAGTCCTGGGTGCCATCTTGGGACTGCCGCCACACCCGCTCCCCACATCCTTTGTGACTGTATGGCTCAGAATGGCTCCCTACACAGGAAATTTTCCTGAGCAGAACACCAATGGCATATGCTGTAAGATCAAGAATCAACAAATAGGACCTCAAAATTGCAATGATTCTGTAAAACAAAGGACACCAAAAGGCTGGGAAAAGATCTTTACCTATCTTATATTTGATAGGGGGCTAATATCCAATATATACAAAGAAATCAAGAAGATAGACTCCAGAGGACCAAATAACACCATTAAAAATGGGGTACAGAATGGACTGACCCTGGACTCTGACCACATAGGTAGCAATGAACATCTTAGTAAGAGCACCAGAGGAAGGGGAAGCCCTGGGTCCTGCTAAGACTGAACCCCCAGTGAACTAGACTGTTGGGGGGAGGGCAGCAATGGGGGAGGGTTGGGAGGGGAATACCCATAAGGAAGGGGAGAGGGGAGGGGGGAGGGGGGTTTTTGCCCAGATACCGGGAAAGGGAATAACACTCGAAATGTATATAAGAAATACTCAAGTTAATAAAAAAATGGGGTACAGAGCTAAACAAAACATTCTCAACTGAGGAATATCAAATGGTCATGAAGCACCTAAATAAATGTTCAAAATCCTTAGTTATCAGAAAAATGCATATCAAAATGACCCTGAGATTCCACCTCACACCAGTCAGCATAGCTAAGATCAAAAACTCAGGTGACAGCAGATGCTCATATGGAGGTGGAGAAAGAGGAACACTCCTCCATTGTTGATGGGATTATAAACTGGTACAACCACTGTGGAAATCAGTCTGCCAGTTTCTCAGAAAATTGGACATAGTACTACCTGAGGACCCAGCTATGACATACCTGAAAGATGCTCCAACATGTAACAAAGACACATGCTCCACTATGTTCACCGCATCATTATTTATAATAGTCAGAAGCTAGAAAGAACCCAGATGCTCTTCAACAGAGGAATTCATACAGAAAACATATTACATTTATGCAGATATTAAAAACAACGATTTCATGAAATTCACAGCCAAATAGATGGAACTAGAAAATATCATCCTGTGTAAGGTAAGCCAGTGACAAAAGAACACAGATATGTACTCACTGATCAGTGGATATTAGGAAAAGGCTAGGAATATCTATGATACAACTCACGGACCATGTGAAGCTCAAGAAGAAGAAAGATATGCTTTAGTCCACAGTAGGAGGAACAAAGTACTCACAGAAGGTAGAGGGTGGGAGGGACTTGAGAGGAAGAGAGGAAGGAAAGGGGGGAAGGGGGGACGGTTCAGGCAAGGGAGGGATGATATATCAGGAAATTGAACAGAGCTGTGTAACAATGGGGGATGGGGAACTGAGGTAGCCACCAGCAAATCCCAGATCCCAGGAAAGCAAGAGGCTTTCTTGACCCAATGGGGATGACATTAGCTGAAATACCCATCAAATGGGATGGAAAACCTATAGAAACCAAATTCAGAGGTTAGGCAAGGCCCCCAGTTGGTTGGATGGGGCCATTAACTCATCTCCAGAATTGTTCCTGTCTAAAGGAAATACTGCAACAAAGTGTGGAGCAGAGACTGAAGTAAAGGCCATTAAGAGACTGCCCCACCTGGGGATCCATTCCATATACAGACATCAAACCCAGTCACTATTGTTGACGCCAAGAAGTGCCTGCTGTTTGACAGTGATGTAACTGTCTCCTGAGAGGCTCTGCCAGAGCCTGACAGATAAAAAGGCAGATGCTCGAAGCCACCCTTTTGATGAGCATGGGGAGCCTAATGAAGGAGTTAGGGAGAAGACTGAAAGAAAGGAAGGGGTTTGCAACTCCATAGAAAAACAATATCAACCAACCAGACCCCACAGATCTCCCAGGGACTGAACCACCAACCATGGCTCCAGCTGCAAATGTAGCAGAGAATGGCCTTATCTAGCATCAATGGGTGGAGAAGCCCTTGGTCCTGTGAAGGCTTGTTGCCCCAGTGTAGTGGAATGCCAGGGCGGTGAGGTGAGAGTGAGTGGGTGGGTGGGGGAGCAACCTCATAGAAGCAGGATGAGAGGGGATAGGATAGGAGGTTTGAGGAGGGAAAACCAGGAAAAGCAAAAACATTTCAAATGTAAATACATAAAATATCAAAGAAAAATAAAATTATAATAAAAATTAAAAAGGAATGAGGTTACATTAAAAAATATCCAATAAAAAAATTTTATTTTGGTATCTATATCATCTTTCCTGTTCAAAGTGCTTTGGTGTGTGTCTGTATGTATGTGTGTGTGTGTGTGTGTGTGTGTGTGTGTGTGTGTGTCTGTGTGTGTGTGGTATATGTGTGTATATGTTTGTATATGTGTGTTTTTGTGTGTGTTTGTGTGTGTGTGTGAGAGAGAGGGGGAGAGAGAGAGAGAGTTGTACAAAGTTCTAGTCTGAAACTTTGCAAGTCCTTGAATTGTCCTTAACATTTTAACATTTCACTTGATAAGTTTGGGTTTGCTTGTTTCCTTTAACTCTGTAAAACTCTGAGTCCTCATTGATTTTGTTATAAATCTTTTCTAAGTGGTTTTATTACCTTCGACCCATGTAAGTATCAAAGAGGTAAATGAAACCATTTTACATTGTTTTAGAAAGTTGTCTTCAATTTTTATTCCCTTCTCAGTACATGTGATTGGTTTTGCTCAGTAGTTTTATAAAAAGAGTGCATTAACAGAGCACTTGCTTGTAAAATGAGAAGAGTAAAAAAAATGAAACTAATGAGAATATGGCAGAGTATGAGAACAGATTATCGTTTGATTATTTTTTTGGCAAAGAAAAGATTCTTTTACAAGAGGCAAATATTGGGAAGTATGATGACAAAATGTAATTAATTACCTTACTTTTGAAAACTTAAAACAGATGTATTCAATTTTTTATTTTTGAACATTCGGTGATAGGGACATTTGCTCTTGGCTTTATTCATTAATCTTTTAAGTGTTTGAAGGCAGATGAATTTTAATGAATGGTTAAGTCTTAATATCAGGGTGATCTCAGTGACAGCAGTCTACAGATATATCTAGTAGTTAGCTGGCAAACTAAAATAAGACACCAAAATAAGAAGGACTGGAGCTTGGATTGTGCTTACCAATACTTAATATTGTCATATGTTGGCTTGTGCATCATCTTCTCAGTCTAGGCTGATAATTGTATAATGAATCACTGACCTCATATTTTGTTCAGTTTTAAACTACTTATCTCCACTTTTAACTCCACTTTTAAAACAATATATTGATTTTTATTCTCAATATCCTTTTTTCAAAATGGTGAAAAGAGTCACAGGAAGGTTAAATATCTCAGTTTAGGCCTTCCTAATTACTTGATTGTTGAGAGTTGTGATTTTCACATTAACCATCTGCCTTTGCACCCTACTTGACATCCTTGTACCCAAGGACTGGAACGTCTGCACTATAAAGACAGTCTGTTAAGAACCACAGTTGTTAGACTCATCCATGATGTGGTCCCAGTCTTATGGTCTACATACCCACGTTATCTTCTTTGATGCACAAACTAAGCTCAGTTAACATAGACAGGGGATTGTTTGCCTAGCCTCCTCTCTGTCTCTATCTTGTCAATTTTGTGCTAACTTTCAGACATAGCACATTTCTACTTTTTTCTTTCATTTTCTCCAAGTCTTGTCAGCCACAGCTAAGTAGTGGCTTCTTGGGACTACTTACCTGATACAGCATCCTCATGAACCCTTATCCACAGGAAGCATTCCTATTATCTTTCTCATATTCATTTTGAGGATAAAGCCTTAAGCTTCCTGAGAATAGGACTTGTGCAATTCCTGTCAACACAAACTACTAATATCAAGCAACTTAGTGACACCTTTTCAAACTGATCTGGGCTCATTATTCTCTAGTTTTCTACAATGCTACCAACATTCTAAGCAATCTTACAGGACCACTGCTTTTAGTAATCTTGTTTAAATACACTATCGTAGTGCAATATTTTAGGTGTATGGAATGAGAAAACTGACCTCTGAAATCACTTTCTGTAGTAAAAGATAAATCACAATGAGCTTTCCAATTATCCAAATATATGACCAAAGATAATGTTAGGAAAGGCCATGCAGCGCTGTTTAGGAAGCTGAAGGTTATGATGTTATCCGATTAGTCTGAAGTGGTCTTGACATTCAGACAAAATAATTAGATCAGAAAAGAAAAGATTATGTGTTTTGCAGTGAGAGATTGAGTTCTTTTTCTCTTTTCATCATAATTAGACTCATGTAACCAAACACATTCTTCAAAATGGAGATGTCTCAGCTCACTTCTTAAAATAGGATGATAAACATTTATCTCCTCACTAATACATCTGTTTCGTGTGCTCTGTACCAGAGACTAATACATCTCTATGGTAAATGCATTGTGACAAGAGCAACCTCACTTGGTATTTCAATTCTGCTAACAACATCTAATTCTATGGGAGCACTGCACTTTCCTTATCTGTTATCACTGGAGTACTTTCTTTTCATTTTTAGTATGTGGAGAATTTAATCAGTCATTCCTCCTCACTGTGATCAGTTCCATTTAATAATGCCTCTCTCTTGCACATTTCTCTTTCCTTCCTTTGCCCACTATTTATACTTCAAAATCAACAATGTTTCGTAATCAGAACATACACTCTTCATTTCATTCCATTAGGATTTTGTATTTCTCTTATGCAATCCATGATACACAAGAAACCCAAAAAACTGCTTCTTGCGTTATTTGAACAGAACTACTTATGTAAACATTTACAGAAACCAATTACTTTAGTATGAAGAAAACCACTCCCAAGAGCAAGAAAATGCTTTCTGACTCTTCATAAGTGGGAGTGTTTGATTCTGCGAACTCTCCAGTCCTGTGAGCTATGTGGAACAACTAGGGAGTGCTTTAGTTTAAGTACTGATTCAAGATTGATGTAGCTTCCATGAATTTTCTCTGAAGTATTACCCTCAAGTACATAACCACATATTTCAATCACTTTTGAGGCATTAGTCAATTCAATTCAACCAACTTTAGTTTGCTTAATGGTGCTTAATAGACAGACTTTTACAGAAAACATTTTTAAGTGAAATATTTCATCAGAAAATAGTTTCACAATTTATTTTTCTGTTTTCTGGCATGTTTTATAAATATAACCACTTTAGATGGGCCTCAGTATAGTTAGGAGCCTTTATATCCTTGGTCCAATACTGCTCCTAGGAAGCATTAAAGCATGGCTCTACAGCATTAGCAACACGACCATTGTAGATGCTCTATGTAGGAAAAGTCTTCTGACTGTTCCCAGCTTACAACATATTCCTAGCCCCCATTTTCTTCCTTGAGTACCTTCCTCCACCTTGTCCCCACACCAAACCATTGATCATGGATTCCCCTTAACCTAGCATTTGCCATTTCTACTCATAGTCATAATTGATTGGAATTCCTAGTCTAAGATTTTACTTGCTATTCTAAAACTAATAACTCAACTAAATGCTTTTGCAATTTGACTGTAGACAAGTTGGTAGTATTTGGCATCAAGATACTTTACTTTGTTATTTATAGCTATATGTTTTTAATATTTTTGTAGTGGGATATATGTATGCTGAAGATTTGCTCTGCTATATATAGCTGACTCTACCTTTTTTCCCCAGATTCAATGGTTAGACTTGGATTTAACCCAAGATTTTGGATATAACACAGGATAGTTTACTAAAACACAAAGGTTAAAGTGTTCAAGGCATGCCTGCCCTTTATATACACATAATATCTTGGTCTCAAGATTCCAAGAAACAGAAACAGTGAACTCTTCAAGAAGACACAATGATATAATTTAAGGACTCACCAAGGAAAATGTTTTTCCCCCTGACCTATGTGTGGATTTCTGTTCAAAGGTAAGTAGAAGCCATAGGCATATTCCTCTGAGAAGCTACATATGAGGTTATATAGAGGTTATTCAAACTTCCTCCTGGCTAAAAGGAAGTTACCAAAGTTGAGGGAAGTAGCAGAATTGAATGAAACATGTATGATAAAGCAGGTATTGTGATAAAGCACATAGTGTCTGAGTCATAGTGTTCTTTGAAGCTAGAGTAGACTCTGAAGTATCTGTGAAGTGTCAACCTAGATAGATTATGATAATCTCCTACAAGCCAAGTGTCAAGAAATGGATTGCTTTGGGGTAGTGTTCTGCTTACAGTGTGGAGTAAGTACAACTACTAAAGATTGGAATCATGGCTGAAGATAAAGGGGAAGCCTAGGAGAGTTCATTATCTAGCCTCATTACCAGATGATTTACCTAGCAGCAAGAGAGATAAGGACTGATACAAGGGAGAATAAGACATAAAAGCACTCTAGTTACCACCAGCCAAAAGAAGCACACAGACAATCTCATTTATAATAACATCAAGAAACATAAAACACCTTGGAGTAAAACCGGCAACAGAAGTTAAAGGCATCTACAGTAAATGCATCAAATTATTGTGTGAAAAATTGAAAAAGTCAGTAGAGGATGAACTGCCTTCCCATATCCATGGGTTAGCATATAGAATTTAGTAAAACAATGTTAAAAGTAGCTTTCTATAGCTATGAGGTTGTTTCTTAAAGTCTCTATTCTATTTTATTGGTATACATGTCTGTCTTTGTTCCTGTACCATGTTGTGCTTACTACTTTGGCTCTATGGTGCTATTTGAAATCAGGTATTATGGTATTCACAGAATTGTTGTTTTATGTAGGATTGCCTCTGGGCCCTATATCTTAAGTGCATGGTATCTTCAGCAATAAGTGGTTTCTTCAACTCCATGAAGGATGAGGCAATCAAGGGTCAAAAAGTAACAGCATATAAACTTTTAGAAGTATCATGAATAACCCACACTGACAATTAAATGTGGGCTTTTGGGGGGATTTGGTTAGATGGTGCATAGCTTGGGTAGGAAGCTCAAATGGAAACATTTATAATTTGTATTTTTATAATTATCCCACCACCTTTGTGTGTATTTGTGTGTGTATGTGCTTGGGCGTGTATGCATGTGTGCATGCATGTGTGTGTATGTGCTTGTGCATGTGCATGTGTGTGTGCATGTGGGTGTGCATGTGTGTGGGGGGGTGAGTGTATCTGGGTTTGTGTGTGTATTTAGGTAGGTATTTTAACAGTAAATAGTCTGATATCTTATAACAATTTCCTAAGCCCTTATCTGTTTTTTAACCTTTTTCCACACTCTCCTGTATTAATTTCATCCTCACTCCAAATTAATCTGCCCCACTAATTTTCCCCATTTTCTCATTCAAATTATATTTACCTACTAGTTCCTTTGTATTGAACCCTTTTATACTAGTTTTCCCTTCACACCTTCTGTAGTTACCCCAGTTAATATACTCAGATCAGAATATTTGGAGATAGGAACCTCTGATTAACCATGAAGACCATTCTTTTAATTTTACTTTATAACTGAATAGTATTCCATAAAGGATATATATCAGTTTTATTCTCTCTATATTTTTGAAAAATATTTAGGCTGTTTCAATTTTCTAGCTATCATGAATAAGAGCACCAATAAAAATGGCTAAGCAAATATCTGAGGAGTAGGATGGAGAATTCTGGAGATATATTCCAAGGAATATATAGCTATGTCATATGATAGAAATTTCTGGCTTTTTCAATATTTTTCAGAATAGTTGGACAAATTTACAGCAACATCAACATAATATGAAGATTCTTTTTACACACATCTTCTCCACATTTGTTATCAACCTTTCTGTTCTTGATCTCCATTCTGACTGCATTAAGATAAATTTTCAGATGGTTTAGATTTCCATGCCCTGAAAGTGCTAGGAATAAGGAAAAATTTAAAATATATTTTAACTATTTTTATTTCTTTTGAGAATTCTTTGTTCATGATTTTTTGTTTGTTTGATTCTGTTTTATAATCTAGAACAACCTAGTCAACTTCCTATAAAAATCAACTAACTCGTGTCCCTCCAAACCCTCCTAGCTACCTTCATTTAAATACCTTTCCTCTCTTAAGTTGACTGAACCCCTAGACCTATAGACAACTAATGACTTCTTGAAGAACTAACCTCACCTGGAGATGAGCCAAACTTATTGGCCAACCCTGACCCCCACACACACACAGACATATTGCATAATGTATTATATAGCATATAATTACATAATATATTACATAAATAGATTCAGTAATATACTCTTTATAAAATTGTATCATAAGAGTTTTATGTGTATGTGTTTTGTATTGTAATGTATTCTTGGTTAAAATAAATTGTTCTCCTTTAGCATCATTTTTAATTTGAAGTATGTTTTATCAGATATTAGCATAACAATTCATGCTTGCTTTCTGACGCCATTTGATTTGAATATTTTTCTATCACTCTAATGTAGTACCTTTCTTTATACCTGAGTTACTTGTAAATAATCAATAGGATTTTGTATCTTGGTTAATTCGGCTAGACAAAGAGATTTTATTTTCTTTTGATTAGAGGGATTAGGCCAACAATATTAAAATTTATAATTGTGAAGTATGTATTGATTGTAATCATTGAGTTGCACTTGGGTTTGTTCTCAGTGGTAAGATGTTTTTATTAATAGTAGCTTCACTTGTATACTTTCTACTATCATTTGTCTATGCTTGTTCCTCTCTGCCATTCAAAGAATGTTTCTCTTATTTTGTCTATGCTTACCCACTAGATATAAATGCCATAAGTTGTTTATATCATAGAAATCTTTTTCTCCTTCAGCTCCAGTCACCTACTTTTTGACAACGATATGGAAAACCTTAATCAGAAAAGGAAAGTTAGCCTCTTCAACAAAGAATGTTAGGAAATCTAGGGCTCCATAAGATGAATGTAATTGTATTCACATTTTTAAGCTGCCTTAAATCAATTCCAACTCAAATTGTTTGAAGAATTTAATTTAAGACATGAAACTTCTAGAGAGTAAAAGAAAACACTTCACAACGGACGCATAATAACTTTTTGGAAAAGACCCCAGTAGCATAGGAAATAAGTCAAAAAACTAACAAATAAGATTATATGAAATTCAAAATCCCTACCATTTAAAGGAAACTATCATTAAAAATGATGAGAAACCTTTCAGAATGGAAAATGTATTCTCAATGTGTATCTGACAGATTAGTATTTAGAATACATGAAGTACTCAACTCTAGGTTGAAGATATGATTCAATGATCATAAGTATCTTCTATGTACCCATGAAGACTGGAGTTCATACCCATTATTGAAATTGCAATCTGTATCACATGTATGCCTGTCTATCCTATTGTGAATGACAGAGACAGGAGGATCACAGAACTCACTGGATTCTCACTTAGTTGAAAAAATAATAGAGGTACATACCTGATACTCTTTTTTGGACACTGTGTACATAGATTATAGAGCTACACATATTTGTGCACCACATGTGTGTGTTAGGGCACACACAACTACATAAAACCTAAATGAGAAGTAAATCTCCTACTAAAAATCCTCAACAATCTAGGAAATAAATGTGTTGATTTCTTTTAAAATCTACAAAAGATAAAGTGCAAATATCAAATGAAAATACAAAAATATTTTAAAAATCTCTTCTCATCAGGGAAATGTAACTTCAAACCTACATTAATATTCCATTTCATCCGAGCCAAAATGACAAGGACTATGAAAAATACTACAACAATTTCTGGCAAAGATGCAGTGAAACATTCAGCATAGACACTCTTGGTGAAAATGTAAACAGATCTACCCTCTATAGCAATTCATCTAGAAAATTTCCAAAAACCTCAAAATAGAGCAACTATACAAAAGGACCCTAAGAAAATATACAAAAGATACAGGTGAACATCAACGTGTATTGCTACACTAATCACAGTGACGAAGTTATGAAGTCAGCCTAGGTTTGGTTCAGTTAGAGAAAGGGATAAAGAGAAGTTTTCTTCTGCCACAAAAGAACAGAAGTCTCTAACATTTGCTAGAAAACTTTGGAAATCGTGTCATTTAAAGAGTAATTCAACCATATAAAATAACTAGCATAAGTTTTATGTCTCTTGTGAATTCTAACTTGCGTATATAAACAAAGATATATATGACAGAAAACCAGCAGCAGTTAAAGAGAAGGAAAGAGAAGAAATGAAGGGAAAGGGGGGAGGGATAAAAGAAAAGATAGGGGTTGAAAGTCACCAAAGTATACAATTGACAACACCATTCCTATGTAAACTAAATACACACAGGCAATAAAATCTACACTACTTGATGGACACATCACACCGGAAAGCAGTCTGGAATAGACTTTCAGCTGTCATTCAAGCAACAAACGGACTACCCTTTAACGTTTTCTCTATTCACATGTAAAACAACAGAACAGTGAGAACACATTGAATGGTGCTTACAAAAATTCTCAGAAACTAGCATTCTTAAAATTATTCAATGATGCCAACCCCAGCCTGTGTCCTCAGAGAAGGCTCTATCCCTCTCTCTCTTACTCAGAATGTTGTTGGAGGCAAATTTAACAATAGATGAAAATGGGCCTTAAAGACTACTGGAGATTTACATCATACACCTAGCAAAACAAAACAGTGGCCAGGTTTGGTTTAATGTGTAACTCCCATGTTTAACATGTTTATAAACACATGCTAAAGATGGTTGTTAAGTCCATAAATTAATTAGGTAGTTTTTCAAGCACTGCAAAAATATTATCTTAAATCTTTCCTTACGCGCTATTGATGGATCAATATAGTACAAACGTTAAAACAAATAGTAGTTTGTAACATACTCCAAATGAGGTTTCGAAGCATTCATGAGAGTTCTTGATTAACTTCCACTCTGCTCTTACTCAATATAAACATGGCCTGTGGCTGTGTGCATTTTATAGATCATTTGCACTAGTCAATAGCATCTAAAGAATATTAATCAGGCTAAAATAAGGGATGGCAGACTAAGTAAATGCCATACAAATTTGTAGCAGAGTGAACTCACTGACCTGTCCTTGTTGAACAGAATCAACCTGTTACTTAGAACCTAGCTGCAGGTAGAGTGAACCACAGGCTGATCAGATTTCAAAACAATCACTGACAAGGGTGGGCCCCTGATGTGAATTTGAGAGCTGAGTATAAATTAAGATGAAATGGGCTAGATTAAGCACAGATAAAGCTGTCCATTATATGATTAATTTTAATTAGATTCTTTGCAGTCTTCTGTTCTTTGATCTGAGCTAAGTAATTAAGCCCATTTTACTCTCTAATTGGATTATATAGTGCATGGCGTACACTACTGAATGATGCAAAACTGTGAAGGATCTAAATATATTTGGCTTTGTTGTAGATGTCCTGTCTGAAGAATGTTCCTCTGGGATACAATAATATATATTAAATTTTATTTCTTTGAGTACAATAAAATTTGATTCTTCTAAGATATTGTAAAACATTATTTCTAATATTGATGTGATGTTTCCTGATGAGCCTTTGCTATGAAGAACAGAGGTTTTTCTCAGACAAAAATAGATTTTTGTAGTGGGAAAAAGTAGATGTTGGTAAGTAAAAAAAAGCATTCAGAAGAAGAAACATCCATGTAGAGAAAGGTTCTATGTCAACATAAGCCTGGATGTCGATGTATTTTAAATATTGAGTCAATATTTAATTTGATTAAACAGCTTTATCTAGAACCAAGTCTCAGACAGATGAGAATTTTTAATTTTATATTGAAGATGATTTACGATGCTGAAATAAAGGTTGTAACTCAATTAGAGTAATTACTACATTCCAGCCACTATTTTAATTCATTTGTATTTATTTTCTTGTTTGTATCCACCTACTTAAGTAGACATTTCACCTAAATATAAAATCTTAAGACAACTTGACCCCACAGGAATACACTAGCCTCAAGCTTGGTTGAGTGTTTGTATGACTCCAATTAAAGTTGAAGATACCAGTTTGCTCTTTGATAAATCAAATAACATCTTGGTTGTCATTTTTTTCTGACTCCATTTTCCCATCTGAGACTGCTTATAATTCTGTACTTCTCAGTATCGATGTATAGATCTAAATCACTTTTATGTCCACAGTGTTACTGGGCAATGGGTACTTTCTTTTCCTTAAAGCATAACTAGATGAAGTAATGAACAGCTTGCCCACAGCTTCCTGCTCCCAAATTTCATGGGAAAGAAAGCTGAACATGCAGAAGTGTGGACAATCTTGAGACCACAGGACAGACTGTCATTTCTGCCCACCTCTGCCCACATCTCTGATCCAAGAGGAAACTGCATAATGCCTCTGGACCCAGGAATATAGGAACAGTCAGCTGCCAGTACCTGTGGTTCTTGTCTGTGCCCAGAACTGAACTGAACTGAACCAGTCAAACATCTCACTGTACCCAAATCCTATGAGGGAGAGAGCTAGACCCTCAGAAGTGCAGACTCCTGAGAAATCAGAAGAGACTACCCTCTGCTCACATTCCCAACCCAAGAGGGAATCGCTTAGTGCCAGCTGTGCCCCCGGAGTGCCAGGAACTAGGAAAAATCAGGGGCAGGACCCTTCTGATTCCTTCATACCTCAAGAGCTGAATGACAGTTACCAGGAGTGCCTACACACCTGACAGGAGAGGTAAGACTCACTTATCTGCTCCAAGTGACCTGCCTGGTGGACTCAGGACACACAGAGGCAGAAGTCCTCTGGGACAGGGCACTTCCTGTTTCTGGCTCTCCCGGGAACTGAACTGATACCATCCTACATGTCTCTGCACCTAAATCCCATGGGGAAGAGAGCTGAACACCCAGGGCAGACCATCCTGAGACCGCAGGAAAGACTGCCACTTCTGTCCACCTCTGCCCATATCCCTGAAGGACCAAAATACTCAAACTTATGGGACACAATGAAAGCAGTGCTAAGAGGAAATCTCAGAGCTCTGAGTGCCTGCAAAAAGAAACAGGAGAGAGCACACTCAGGACATTGACAGCACACATAAAAGCTCTAGAACAAAGAGAAACAAATACACCCTAGAGAAGTAGAAGGCAGGAGATAATCAAACACAGGACTGAAATCAGCCAAGTAAAAACAAAAAAGACTAGAAAAGAATCAACAAAACCAGGAGCTGGTTCTTTGAGAAAATCAACAAGATAGAAAAACCTTTAGCCATACTAACCAGAGGGCAAAAGAGAGTATCCAAATTAACAAAATCAGAAATGAAAAGGGAGACATAACAACAGAATCTGAGGAAATTAAAAAAAAATCATCCGATCCTACTACAAAGGCTATATTCAACAAAACTGGAAAATCTGGAAGAAATGGACAGTTTTCTAGACAGATGCCAGGTACCAAACTTAAATCAGGAACAAATGGTTTCATCTAAACAACTCCATAAATCCTAAAGAAATAGAAGCAGTTATTAAAAGTCTCCAAACCAAAAAGAGTTCAGGACCAGATGGGTTTAGTGCAGAATTCTATCAGATCTTCATAGAAGACCTTATACCAATACTGTCCAAACTATTCCACAAAATAGAAACAGACAGAGTACTACCAAATTCTTCTATGAAGCCACAATTACTCTTATACCTAAACCACACAAAGACCCAATAAGAAAGAGAACTGCAGACCAATTTCCCTTATGAATATCGACACAAAAATAGTCAATAAAATTTTGCAAACCAAATCCAAGGAAACATCAAAACGATCATCCTCCATGATCAAGTAGGCTTCATCTCAAGGATGCAAGAATGCTTTAACATATGGAAATCGATCAACATAATCCACCGTATGAACAAACTCAAATAAAAACCAAAGGATCATTTCATTAGATGCTGAGAAAGCATGTGATAAAATTCAACACCCCTTCATGATAAAAGTCCTGGAAAGATGAGGAATTCAAGGCCCATACCTAAGCATACTAAAAGCAATATAAAGAAAACCAGGAGCTAACATCAAACTAAAGAAAGGAAACTTGAAACAATCCCATTAAGATTGGGGACTAGACAATACTGCCCACTGTCTCCCTACTTACTCAATATAGTACTCGAAGGCCTAGCCACAGGAATCAGTTATAGGAGGTCAAAGGAATACTAATTGGAAGGGAAGAAGTCAAAATATCACTATTTGCACATTATATGATAGTATACTTAAGTGACCCCAAAAGTTCCACCAGAGAACTACTAAACCTGATAAACAATTTCAGCAAACTGTCTGGGTATAAAACTAACTCAAACAAATCAGTAGCCTTCCTCTACTCGAAGGATAACCAGACCGAGAAAGGAATTAGGGAAATGATACCCTTCACAATAGTCCCAAATAACATAAAATATCTTGGTGTGACTTTAACCAAGCAAGTAAAAGACAACAACTTCAAGTCTCTGAAGAAATAAATTGATGAAAATCTCATAAGATGGAAAGATCTCCCATCCTCACAGATTGGGAGGATTAATATAGGAAAAATGGCCATTTTGCCAAAAGCAATATAAAGATTCAATGCAATCCCCATCAAAATTCCTACTCAATTCTTTACAGAGATAAAAAGAACAATGTGCAAATTCATTTGGAATAGCAAAAAACCCAGTGTAGCAAAAATTAATCAACAATAAAAGAATTTCTGGGGGAATCACCATCCCTGACAGCAATCAATATTACAGAGCAATAGTAATAACAGTTATATTGTACTGACAGAGAGACAGGTAGATAGATCAGTGGAACGAATTGAAGACCCATTAATGAACCTATACACATATGATCACTTTATCTTTGACAAAGGAGCTAAAACCATCCAATGGAAAAAAGATAGCATTTTCAACAAATGGTGCTGGTTCAACTGGAGGTCAACATGTAGAAGAATGCAAATCGATCCATTCTTATCTTGTACAAAGCTTAAGTCCAAATTGTCAAGGACCTCCACATCAAACCAGATATATTCAAACTAATAGAAAAAAAGTGGGGAAGAGTCTGGAACACATGTGCACTGGGGAAATTTTCCTGACCAAAACACCAATGTCTTATGCTCTAATATCAAGAATTGACAAATGAGATCTCATAAAACTACAAAGTTTCTGTAAGGAAAAGGACATATTCATTAGGACAATATGGCAACCAACAGATTGGTAACAGATCTTTACCAATCCTACATCTGAGAGAGGGCTAATATCCAAAATACACAAAGAACTCAAGAAGTTAGACTCCAGAGAGCCAAATAACCCTATTAAAAATGGTGTACAGAGATAATCAGATATTCTCAGCTGAGAAATATCGAATGGCCAAGAAGTACCTTAAGAAATGTTCAACATCCTTAGTCATCAGGGAAATGCAAATCAAAACAACCCTGAGATTTCACCTCACACCAATCAGAATGGTAAAGACAAAAACTCAGGTGACAGCAAATACTTGTGAGAATGTGGAGAAAGAGGAACACTCCTCCATTGTTGGTGAGACTGCAAACTGGTACAACCACTCTGGAAATCAGTCTAGAGGTTCCTCAGAAAATTGGACATTTCACTACCTGAGGACACATCTATACTTCTCCTGGATATATACCCAAAAGATGCTACAACATACAACAAAGACACATGCTCTACTATGTTCATATAAGCCTTAATTACCATAGCGAGAAGCTGGAAAGAACCCAGGTACCCTTGAACAGAGGAATGGATTAAAAAATATGGTACATCTACACAATGGAGTGCTACTCAGCTATCAAAAACAATGACTTCAACTTGAGCCTCGGGAACACAGTTAAGACAAACCTTCCTACTCCAAGTGTCCTGCCTAGTGAACTCAGGACACAGGCCCACAGGAACAGCTGAAGACCTGTAGATAGGAAAAGCTACACGCCCGAAATCAGGACACTCTGTTCCCATAACTGGCTGAAAGAAAACAGGAAAACAGGTCTACAGCACCCCTGACACACAGGCTTATAGGACAGTCTAGCCACTGTCAGAAATAGCAGAACAAAGTAACACTAGAGATAATCTGATGGTGAGAGGCAAACGCGGGGAATCCAAGTAACAGAAACCAAGACTACATGGCATCATCGGAGCCCAATTCTCCCACCAAAGCAAACACGGAATATCCAAACACACCAGAAAAGCAATATCTAGTTTCAAAATTATATTTGATCATGATGCTGGAGGACTTCAAGAAAGACGTGAAGAACTCCCTTAGAGAAACACAGGAAAACATAAATAAACAGGTAGAAGCCTACAGAGAGGAATCACAAA
The DNA here is from genome assembly GCF_021556685.1 of Rattus norvegicus. Lineage (NCBI taxonomy): Eukaryota > Metazoa > Chordata > Mammalia > Rodentia > Muridae > Rattus > Rattus norvegicus. The sequence goes on from NC_141538.1 coordinate 100,535,655, forward strand.
AATCTCTGAAAGAATTCCAGGAAAACATAAATAAACAAGTAGAAGCCGATAGAGAGGAACCACAAAAATCCCTGAAAGAATTCCAGGAAAACACAATCAAACAATTGAAGGAATTAAAAATGGAAATAGAATCAATCAAGAAAGAACAACACATGGAAACAACCCTGGATATAGAAAACCAAAGGAAGGGACAAAGAGCCATAGACACAAGCATCACCAACAGAATACAAGAGATAGAAGAGAGAATCTCAGGAGCAGAAGATTCTATAGAAATCATTGGCTCAACTGTCAAAGATAATGTAAAGCAGAAAAAGCTACTGGTCCAAAACATACAGGAAATCCAGGACTCAATGAGAAGATCAAACCTAAGGATAATAGGTAAAGAAGAGAGTGAAGACTCCCAACTCAAAGGACCAGTAAATATCTTCAACAAAATCATAGAACTTCTCTAACCTAAAGAAAGAGATACCCATAAGCATACAATAAGCCTACAGAACTCCAAATATATTGGATCAGAAACGAAACTCCTCCCATCACATAATAGTCAAAACACCAAATGCACAAAATAAAGAAAGAATATTAAAAGCAGTAAGGGAAAAGGTCAAATAACATATAAAGGCAGACCTGTCAGAATCACACCAGACTTTTCACCAGAGACTATGAAAGACAGAAGATCCTGGACAGATGTCATACAGACCCTTAGAGAACACAAATGCCAGCCCAGGTTACTGTAAAACTCTCAATTAACATAGATGGAGAAACCAAGATATTCCATGACAAAACCAAATTTACACAATATCTTTCTACAAATCCAGCACTACAAAGGATAATAAATGGTAAAGTCCAACAAAAGGAGGCAAGCTATACCCTAGAAGAAGCAAGAAACTAATCGTCTTCACAACAAAACAAAGAAAAGAAAAGCACACAAACATAACCTTATATCCAAATATGAATATAACAGGAAGCAATAATCACTATTCCTTAATATCTCTCAACATCAATGGCCTCAACTCCCCAATAAAAAGACATAGATTAACAAACTGGAAACGGAAAGAGGACCCCACATTCTGCTGCCTACAGGAAACACACCTCAGAGACAAAGACAGACACTACCTCAGAGTGAAAGACTGGAAAACAACTTTCCAAGCAAATGGTCGGAAGAAGCAAGCTGGAGTAGACATTCTAATATCAAATAAAATCAATTTTCAACTAAAAGTCATCAAAAAAGATAAGGAAGGACACTTCATATTCATCAAAGGAAAAATCCACCAAGATGAACTCTCAATCCTAAATATCTATGCCCCAAATACAAGGGCACCTACATACGTAAAGGAAACCTTACTAAAGCTCAAAACACACACTGCACCTCACACAATAATAGTAGGAGATTTCAACACCCCACTCTCATCAATGGACAGATCATGGAAACAGAAATTAAACAGAGATGTAGACAGACTAAGAGAAGTCATGAACCAAATGGATTTAACAGATATTTATTGAACATTCTATCCTAAAGCAAAAGGATATACCTTCTTCTCAGCTCCTCATGGTACTTTCTCCAAAATTGACCATATAATTGGTCAAAAAACGGGCCTCAACAGGTACAGAAAGATAGAAATAATCCCATGCATGCTATCAGGCCACCACAGCCTAAAGCTGGTCTTCAATAACGATAAGGGAAGAACGCCCACCTTAAGTGGAAGTTGAACAATGCTCTACTCAACGAAAACCTGGTCAAGGAAGAAAGAAAGAAAGAAATTAAAGACTTCTTAGAATTTAATGAAAATGAAGTTACAGCATACCCAAACTTATGGAACACAATGAAAGGTGTGCTAAGAGGAAAACTCATAGCTCTGAGTGCCTGCAGAAAGAAACAGGAACGAGCATATGTCACGAGCTTGACAGCACTCCTAAAAGCTCTAGAACAAAAAGAAGCAAATACACCCAGGAGGAGTAGAAGGCAAGAAATAATCAAACTCAGAGCTGAAATCAACCAAGTAGAAACAAAAAGGACCATAGAAAAAATCAACAGAACCAAAAGTTGGTTCTTTGAGAAAATCAACAAGATAGATAAACCCTTAGCCAGACTAATGAGAGGACACAAAGAGTGTGTACAAATTAACAAAATCAGAAATGAAAAGGGAGACATAACTACAGATTCAGAGGAAATTCAAAAAATCATCAGATCTTACTATAAAAGCCTATATTCAACAAAACTTGAAGATCTGCAGGAAATGGACAATTTCCTAGACAGATATCAGGTACCGAAGTTAAATCAGGAACAGATAAACCAGTTAAACAACCCCATAACTCCTAAGGAAATAGAAAAAGTCATTGAAGGTCTCCCAACCAAAAAGAGCCCATGTCCAGACAGGTTTAGTGCAGAATTCTATCAGACCTTCATAGAAGACCTCATACCAATACTAGCCAAACTATTCCACAAAATTGAAACAGATGGAGCACTACCAAATTACTTCTATGAAGCCACAATTACCCTTATACCTAAACCACACAAAGACCCAACAAAGAGAGAGAATTTCAGACCAATTTCCCTTATGAATATCGACGCAAAAATACTCAATAAAATTCTGGCAAACCGAATCCAAGAACACATCAAAACAATCATCCACCATGATCAAGTAGGCTTCATCCCAGGCATGCAGGGATCGTTTAATATATGGAAAACCATCTACGTGATCCATTATATAAAGAAACTGAAAGAACAAAACCACATGATCATTTCATTAGATGCTGAGAAAGCATTTGACAAAATTCAACACCCCTTCATGAAAAAAGTCCTGGAACTAACAGGAACTCAAGACCCATACCTAAACATAGTAAAAGCCATAAACAGCAAACCAGTTGCTAACATTAAACTAAATGGAGAGAAACTTGAAGCAATCCCACTAAAATCAGGGACTAGACAAGACTGCCCACTCTCTCCCTACTTATTCAATATAGATCTTGAAGTTCTAGCCAGAGCAATCAGACAACAAAAGGAGGTCAAGGGGATACAGATCAGAAAAGGAGAAGTCAAAATATCACTATTTACAGATGATATGATAGTATATTTTAGTGATCCCAAAAGTTCCACCAGACAACTACTAAAGCTGATAAACAACTTCAGCAAAGTGGCTGGGTATAAAATTAACTCAAATAAATCAGTAGCTTTCCTCTACACAAAAGAGAAACAAGCCGAGAAAGAAATTAGGGAAATGACACTCTTCATAATAGATCCAAATAATATAAAGTACCTCGGTGTGACTTTAATCAAGCAAGTAAAAGATCTGTACAATAAGAACTTCAAGACTCTGAAGAAAGAAATTGAAGAAGACCTCAGAAGATGGAAAGATCTCCCATGCTCATAGATTGGCAGGATTAATATAGTAAAAATGGCCATTTTACCAAAAGCGATCTACAGATTCAACGCAATCCCCATCAAAATTCCAATCCAATTCTTCAGAGAGTTAGACAGAATAATTTGCATTGGGTATAACACAAAACCCAGGATAGCTAAAACTGTCCTCAACAATAAAAGGACTTCAGGGGGAATCACTATCCCTGAACTCAAGCAGTATTACAGAGCATTAGTGATAAAAATTGCATGATATTGGTACAGAGACAGACAGATAGACCAATGGAATAGAATTGAAGACCCAGAAATGAACCCACACATCTATGGGCACTTGATTTTTGACAAAGGAGCCAAAACCATCCAATGGAAAAAAGATAGCATTTTCAGCAAATGGTGCTTGTTCAACTGGAGGTCAACATGTAGAAGAATGCAGATCGATCCATGCTTATCACCCTGTACAAAGCTTAAGTCCAAGTGGATCAAGGACCTCCACATCAAACCAGATACTCTCAAACTAATAGAAGAAAAACTAAGGCAGCATCTCGAACACATGGGCACTGGACAAAATTTCCTGAACAAAACACCAATGGCTTATGCTCTAAGATCAAGAATGAACAAATGGGATCTCATAAAACTGCAAAGCTTCTGTAAGGCAAAGGACATTGTGGTTAGGACAAAACAGCAACCAACAGATTGGGAAAAGATCTTTACCACTCCTACAACAGATAGAGGCCTTATATCCAAAATATACAAAGAACTCAAGAAGTGAGACCACAGGGAGACAAATAACCCTATTAAAAAATGGGGTTCAGAGCTAAACAAAGAATTCATAGCTGAGGAATGCTGAATGGCTGAGAAACACCTAAAGAAATGTTCAACATCTTTAGTCATAAGGGAAATGCAAATCAAAACAACCCTGAGATTTCACCTCACACCAGTGAGAACGGCTAAGATCAGAAACTCAGGTGACAGCAAATTCTGGCGAGGATGTGCAGTAAGAGGAACACTCCTCCATTGTTGGTGGGATTGCAGACAGGTACAACCATTCTGGAAGTCAGTCTGGAGGTTCCTCAGAAAATTGGACATTGAACTGCCTGAGGATCCAGCTATTCCTCTCTTGGGCATATACCCAAACGATGCCCCAACATATTAAAAAGACAAGTGCTCCACTATGTTCATAGCAGCCTTATTTATAATAGCCAAAAGCTGGAAAGAACACAGATGCCCTTCATCAGAGGAATGGATACAGAAAATGTGGTACATCTACACAATGGAATATTACTCAGCTATCAAAAACAATGACTTTATGATATTCTTTTTTTTTTCTTTTTTCTTTTTTTCGGAGCTGGGGACTGAACCCAGACCCTTGTGCTTCCTAGGCAAGCGCTCTACCACTGAGCTAAATCCCCAACCCCTGGCTTTATGATATTCATAGGCAAATGGTTGGAGCTGGAAAATATCATCCTGAGTGAGGTAACCCAATCACCGAAAAACACACATGGTATGTACTCATTGATAAGTGGCTATTAGCCCAAATGCTTGAATTACCCTAGATGCATAGAACACATGAAACTCAAGACAGATGATCAAAATGTGAATGCTTCACTCCTTCTTTAAAAGGGGAACAAGAATACCCTTGGCAGGGAATAGAGAGGCAAAGATTAAAACAGACACAGAAGGAACACCCATTCAGAGCCTGCCCCACATGTGGCCCATACATATACAGCCACCCAATTAGACAAGATGGATGAAGCAAAGAAGTGAAGGCAGACAGGAGCCGGATGTAGATCTCTCCTGAGAGACACAGCCAGAATACAGCAAATACAGAGGCAAATGCTAGCAGCAAACCACTGAACTGAGAACAGGACCCCCGTTGAAGGAATCAGAGAAAGAACTGGAAGAGCTTAAAGGGGCTCGAGACCCCATATGAACCACAATGCCAAGCAGCTAGAGCTTCCAGGGACTAAGCCACTACCTAAAGACTATACATGGACTGACCCTGGACTCTGACCTCATAGGTAGCCTTGAATATCCTAGTAAGATCACCAGTGGAAGGGGAAGCCCTGGGTCCTTCTAAGACTGAACCCCCAGTGAACGTGATTGTTGAGGGGAGAGCGGCAATGGGGTTAGGATGGGGAGGGGAACACCCATAAAGAAGGGGAGGGGAGGGGTTAGGGGGATGTTGGCCTGTGAACCGGGAAAGGGAATAACACTCAAAATGTAAATAAGAAATACTCAAGTTAATAAAAAAAAAACAAAACAAAAAAATGACTTCATGAAATTCGTAGGCAAGTGGAATGAACAAATAAATATCATCCTGAGTGAGGTAACCCAATCACAGAAAAATATGTACTCTTTGATAAGTGGATATTAGCCCAAAAGCTGGACTTACCCAAGATGCAATCCACAGGCCACTGGAAGCTCAAGAAGAAGGATAACCAAAATGCGGATGCTTCCACTCCTTAAAAGAAGGAAAAAAATATCCATAGGAGGGGATATGGAGGCAAAGTTTAGAGCAGAGACTGAAGGAACAGTCATTCAGAGCCTGCCCCACATATGGCACATATACTAGATAACATTGATGAAGTTAAGAAGTAGTGCATGTTGACAGGAATCGTATATAGATCTCTACTGAGAGACACAACCAGAACATGTCAAATAGAGTTGAATGCTAGCACCAAACCACTGAACTGAGAACTAGACCCCCTTTAGAGGAATTAGAGGAAGGATTGAATGAGCTGAAGGGGCTTGCAACCCCATAAGAACAAAAATGCCTACCAACTAGATCTTCCAGGGACTAAACCACTACCCAAAGAATATACATGGACCCACTGGGTATCACCCTACCCTGGCTGATCAAGTCTTTGTAGGACTAGGCACAAGCTCTCCAGATAAGGACAGACAAGGAGGCTAAGTTATGGGAAATGGATCCACAGACAGGTAACAGATTTAAGGGCAGGTCCTGCTCCAGTTGATGGGGAACCTGCATGAAGACTGAGCTACACATCTGATATGAATTTGGGTGTTCTGGTTATGCGGGTATGCTCTTCAGTTGATGGTTCAGTCTCTGTGAAACCCTAGGGGTCCATGTTAGTTGACTCTGGTGATGTTCCTGTGGAGATTTTATCCCCTACAGGTCCCTCAATCCTTCCTTCTGCTCTTTCATAGGACTCTCTGAACTCCAACCAATGTTTGGCTGTAAGTCTCTGCATCTGTTTCAGTCAACTACTGAGTAGAGTCTCTCAGAGTACAGTTATGCTAGCCTCCTGTCTGAAAGCATAATGGAATATCATTAATAGAGATTGATCAATCAAGAATTGATTTTTAACCGTGGAATGGGGTCTCATGTGATGGATAGTTAATCATTGGCTATTACCTCAGTCTCTGTTCCACTCTTATCCCTGCATTTCTTGTAGAAAGAGCAAATTTTGGGTAAAATTTTATGGGTGTCTTGGTGTTCCTATCCCTCCTCTTGGGGTCCTGCCTGGCTATAGGAAGTGGCCACTTCAGGTTCTATATTCCCCACAGATTTCTGAGATCCTAACTCCCCAAACCTCCACCCCTACCCACATGTCCTCAACCCCCACCTCTACCACCCACTGCTGATTTCCATTCACTTTCCAGGTTCCACAGACCTCTCCCATGTTTCTCCCCACACTTACTCCTGAACCTCCACTCCCCAACTTCCCTCCTTATTGCCTCTCCCACCCAGATCCATTCTCTAAACTGCCTGCTATGACTATTTTATTCCCACTTCTAAGTGAGATTTAAGCATTCTTTCTTGGGCCTTCAAACGTTCATTTGAAGCAGGAAGACCCACTTTTATTGAGGTGGAAAGAACCATCTTTAAACTGGGCCACACCTTCAGCTAAAAGCATATATAGAGAGAACCTGGAAAAATGAGGCTTGTGCTCTCTCTTGCTCTGGACAGCAAATATGTTCCTTTACTGGCATTAGAGTCTACTTCTTTGGGCCTCTGACATATACTGAGGACCAGATGAGACATCCAGCTTCATGGACTTAAGTACTGAATTCTTTGAAATTTTATTGGCAATGGTAGGTAGCAATTGTAGAATTAGTTGGACCTCAGCCTGTAAATCACTTGAATAAATAACCTGTGTGTGTGTGTGTGTGTGTGTGTGTGTGTGTGTGTGTGTGTATTCTGTTCCTTTAGAGAACCCTGACCAATATAGTACCTGTCACCAGCCTGTTTGATTCTTTCTTCTGTACACATTCTTATTCGTATTTGAGTTCTTATATTCATTTATTTGTGTGGAAGCCAGAAGACAAATTCTCTCATATAATTCTCCTGATCTCATAAGAAGTTTTTGAGTCAAGGTCCTTTATTGGCTTGATAATCAGTGATTATAATAGTTTATCTGACCAAGAATCCCTAGGGGTATCTTTGTCTCCATTTATCCAGTGTTAGTAATTTTATGTGCGTAGTGCCATGCCTAGCTGTTTATGACAATTCTTAGTATTGAACTCAAATAGTTAACACTTTTCCAATAGAGAAATCTCTGCAATAATGACTTAAACTCTATGATTTTTATGGTTAAATTTCTTCCACTAAATTGTAGCTTTCTTTTTTTAACCATTCCATATGTTTACATCTTTAATGATGACCCACTTCCTAGTTACCCTTCCACAAACCTCCCATCACACATCTGTCCTCTCCCCCTCCTCTTTGCCTCTATGAGGGTGCTCCCTCATCCTCTCCCATTTTAACTTTCTTTAGACTGAAAAAAAGATATAATTTGCCTTCTTTGTCACACTATTCATAGAGTAGAAAAGAATGCCTGACCTATCAATCAATTTAAGCACAATATACAATAGAAAGATGCCTCAATGATTAAGATCGCTGGTTTCTATTGTGAAATACCCAGACTCAACTCTTAGCACTTGTGTGGTAGCTCACAGAAATCTATAACTGCATTTTCCGGAGATATTGTGTGTGGGTAGGAAGATCCCTGCAGGCTGTGAGAACTTTTCTTGCTTGTCTATCACTGTGATTTTTTTTTATATCAAGTAGTTATCACTTGGGTTGTTTTACTTCTCCACTTATGCCATTTCTTTAACTCTAAATTTTTGCGGGACATTTTGACAACTACAAATTATTATGAAGAAAGTTATTTATAATAGGGAGAACATTATTAATAAGTATATTTAATGTCAGAATGATCTACATGGGGTAAATATTCATTAGATTACTATAGCATTACAAAGAGTAATACACTATGGTGTATTTTCTGGAAATAAAATTAAGAATTCCAAAGTCTGATCATGATACTCAATAAATGTCTCTTTTTTTAACTGTACTGTGTAAAGGAAGTCTACTCTGAAGGCATCTTGGTAAACTTTCCCAACAGTGTGAAGTTAGAATTCCTTCAGGGTAGTGCCGAGTTCCATTTGGAATTTATTTATGGTTGCTTGGGTGGAGAAGCTATTGTCTTCAAAAACCTTGGTGTTGCTAAACTGACAGTTACTGTGGTAACTTAATGAAAAAAAAAGAATTCAGTAACATTAATTGGATAAAAATAGAATTGCTGAATACAGTTAATTCTACTATAGATCATTAATATATTGCTTTATTTTTATTGATTGATAATTTATTGTATGTCATAACAGTAAATTGTTACAAAGTGAATATATTTTGTAGAAGACATGAATCTCGATAATTAGTATGTTTGCTCATATAGTTGTCATTATTGTAGTAGGTTTTTTTTACATATCTGGAATAGAACATACTGTTCATGCTATTCACTGAACAACACATTGGACCTCTTCAAAACTATTCTCTGTAATGATCATTGTTTGCAATCCCTGATCCACCTAGGATGTGGAATGCATTATACATTTTTTTCTGAGATTTTACAAATGAGTGATATTATATGGTATTTTTCTTCTGTGCATAGTTTATTTTAGTTATATTATCCTTCGGATCCATCCACAGTGTTGCGAATTATGAGTTCTTTACTAAAATCCTAGGACACAACAATATAAAACATTTAGTAAGCTACCAGTTAATTTTATATTTAAGCTACAAATTAATCATAACATAATTACTACACATAAAAATAACACAATTCAAAATATACATAAATTTTTAATTACATTAAATTATATTTTAGCTTTAGGCTACAATATTAATATCTTTGTCTCATGAATTTCTACATGTCAGTTATAAATGAAAACTTTATCTTATAGCATTCAATAAATATAACATGAAAACAAAAGATATGACATATTTTAAACAATAGATGAATGATATATAACTATATTTTAAAATAATTGAGTTTAAGTGGCTTTGTTACAGATCATTGTCAAAATGCTTGTCTAGTATGCATAAGCCTCAGAACTTATTTAGAGCACACAAATGAATTTTGTTTAGTAATTATATAACTGGATTTTTCCTATATCACAAAAAAAAATAAAATGTGCTTTGTACAGCAACCATCTGTGAATTTACTTTCATCAAATACTAACAATCACCCTTTGAAATAGAAAGAAAATCATAGAACTAATAAAATTTATTTCTATGGGGGAAAACAAAAGCTTTATTATGTGACTTAAAACCACAATGCTATTAAATTTGCATAACTGACGTACCCCATGCTCAAGTATAACACACATGATCAAGTCAGATGTCTGAGCCCAATGTGCACAGTGAAAGAAACATCCTAAACATGGATGGGTCCAGTTCTACCTGGCTAGCCCTCTCCTTTCCTGTCCCTGACTCTCCTTGTACTGATACGGTTGAAATAAGTACTTTATATTCTGTAAAAATTAAATCTTCATGAAAGCTGTTCTTGAATTTCTTTTTTTTTTATTTCTTCTCTCTAGAAAATTCTAAAGTTTTATTGAGACTTAAATAATTATAATTTTTAGCCACTCATATATCATGACCTGACTTTAACAAAGAGCACAGAAATACATAACAAGAAGTTTCAGCTCTCTAGAGATATAAACGTTCGCTATTCTCCAGTAAAGCTTCTCTTTAAAATATCAGTAGTTAATACCCTATAGTGTACTATTCTTCCAGAAGATCCAATTTCATTTTGCAGCACCTATGTCAAGGAGCACAAATGTCCTATAACTCTAGCTCTCATTCTTCTGCCTTTTCCGACCTCTCATGGTAGCAGTATACAGATGTCATAGAGCAAGGTGCAGAGCAGGGCAGGGCAGGGAGAGAAATTCTCAAATACGTAAATGGATGGATAGGCAGACAAACACACACACACACACACACACACACACACACACACACACAATGTTTCTAAGAAAAAAAGCATAGACTTGACTGTTACAACCACCTTCATTGATGGCTTCATTCTACCAGTATGAACTCTAACTCTTTGGAATCATAAGCCCAAAATTACTTTTCTTTTCTAAGCTACCTTGTTCATCATGATATTATATCATAGCATTAGAAATATAGTTAATGTAGAAGTTGATATCAGAGAATGGGATACTATAGTAGAGAAAATGAAGACGCTAGTTTTTAGAGGAATAAGAAAATTTTAAGAATAATGCTCCAATAGATCAACTGAAAGCTCCAAGCAAAACTTAATGGAACAACCTAGGAGTTTAAAAGACAGAAGTTCTCAGAACTATGTGGACAGCAAAGACCTAGTTAAAGAAGTTTCAGAAGAGAAAAATATTAATAACTAAAGACTGGTGTATGATATGACTACTTTCTGCTTATGTCCTAAGAAATCATCTGAAACTTAATTTGAAAGTGATGGACTGCTTTCTTTGGTGGAAGAGATTTCAAGACAGCTTAATATTGACTCTGTTGTGTGGTTATTGCCAATCAATCTTATATAAGTCGACAATAAGAAAAAAGCAAATGGGACAGAATGAAAAATTTTAAATGTATGGTATGGAGTTTAAAATGGCACCGACTTGCTTAATTTTACATAAATATATGTTCTGCAAGACAAGCAGCAGTTGTTAGGAAGATTAGAGATATTAGGGAGAGGCCAGATCTGCAATGGCATAAAAAGGGTGGCAGTAAGGAAAGACCCCACCCAGCTAAACTTCCAACTTGTGAAAAAGAGTAAGGTACTTTCTGAGAGTAAGGCACATGTAACCAAATTCTGCTGCTAATGTTGTTTTAGGGGGCTAGAATCCATGTCAAGCTGATGCCCAAACTTGTTGGTGCTGTTTACTTAGTACTTCTTGAGGTTTGGTCTGGTGCTATGTATTATAACACTAAATTCTGTACCAGGAGGTCTAGGCCAACAAATGAATTCTCAGGTTTACAAGCTTCTGATGTGCAAACTTTGTTCATTAATTTAAAACTATTGGTCAAAACAATTGGCTATAGCAATTACTGGAAGGATGGGAGGTAAGTGGTTTAGAGATATCTGGTGGGAGGTGAATAAGAGAGGGGAGTGAGAAGAGAGAATGAGGAAACGGAAGAAGAATGACAGGAGATGAGGGGAGATGGATCATGAGCAAGTGGCCAGGAAAAAACAGCAAGTATCGGGGTACACCACTGGGGAGGTCACCAAGCCAGCAATTTGAAGAGTAGATTAGGGTTTCTCCCCAGTAACTGTCAAGCAAAATATTTTTCCCCTGATGCAAAAGCAAGAGGTTTATTTTTCGGTATGTCTGGATAATCCTCAATCAGTCTCTCGAGGCAAGTGACAAGAAGGTGACCCCGAATGGCTAATACAAGCAGTTTTTATACTTTTTAGGGGCACAGGTTACCTCAGCAAGGTTACAGTTCGAACTTATTGGCTCAGCATACTGACCTTTAAATCTATTGGCCATCAAGCGTCAGTGAGTACATTCTGAGAATTTTCTACTCAGGAATGTTCCTGTGAGTGGAGAATGGAAACTGGTCTAGCCTTGACTTGAGGCTGGTGGGTGGAAGGCTGGCAAAAGCACAGAGACTCCTTTATTTCCCCCTTTTTGGTACAAATTCCAATCTTGAAGCTATGCTCAGGGGTCTCTAGTGACTAACTCATATTCCCCAGGTCCTATCCTCAGGGTCTCATATCGTTCGTGCAGGACCGTCAACTGTACTGAACCTTTATAAAGGCTATAAGCTTGTTCACCACATAGGGTCCAAAGACAAACAATAGTAGAAAAATAATTAGGGGTCCTAACAAGGTGGATATGAGGGTGGTTTGCCAAGGGGAGGAGTTAAACCAAGACTCTGACCAGCCCTAACTTTGTTCTCTTTCTCTTTTCCATTTGGTTAGCCCTTCTCTCACCTTGGCCATCATCATACCCCAATTTGTACAACTTGAGCCCCCAAGTTTTCCCTTTAGCCATCCCGTTGCTTCTTTGCATTTCTGAGTGAATCTGATTGTTATTGGGTTACAGATGGTGTTTGTGGAGGGGGTATCCCAATTCCCTCAGTCCCCTTGGTAGAGATCCCAGTTGTGTAATTTCTTTTTACTGTAATCAAGTACCAAGAGGAGGAAGGGTTCTAGTAGGTGTCTCCTAGAGTCTCTTATTCCAAGGCAGTGCAATAAAGCTGATCTGGACCTCCGCATCAGTGATCTGCCAGGCTTTTTCCATCTCAAGGGCAAATGTAAATGGGGGTCTCCTGCAGGTGATAACCTCTGTGCAGGGAATACACATTCTATCGTTCCCCAGCCCAGAGACCTCCTTTACCCATATGGCCAGTTTGCTTCCACCAGCACTCTCGTCATCGGTGAGATGTCCCAGGGTTTTGGAGGCTGTCAGGGAGGTGACTTCACCTCCAACTATAGTGGAAACCATAGTCCAGGTCTGTCCTGTCACATGAGAGCTGCATAGGATGGGGAAAGGAATCAAAATCCAGAGCTACCACAGCTGAACATGTTTAGGGCCGAGTGATCTTGAGCTTGAGTGCATTATCCGTCTTCTGTACCAACCAGCAGGGGTCCCCAGGGAGTAGGATGTGTGCAGGTTTCACATGGGATGAGTGTACCCAGTCTGCCATACCCTCAACCTTGAGGGCTGTGGGAGTGGTTAGCAAAACCAGGAATGGTCCCTTCCACTGGGGTTCCAGCAACTGAGTCTGATGCCTCGTGGCGTAGACCCAGTCACCAGTCTGGAAACCGTGAGGGGTCTCTGCAAGCCAAATAAATTAACCATAGTTTGAGTCTCATTTATTTGTAAGCTAATATGAGATAAATTTAAATTGGTTGTACTGCAGGTTCTGGCTTTAGACTCAGGAAAGGCAGAAGGCCATGGAAATTTCCTCCACGGTTTCAAACAAATGTTGTGGCCACACAACTCTTGGAGGAGTCCCTAGGTTTTTTTGTTTGTTTGTTTGTTTGTGTTGTTTTTTATTCCTTACTATGGAAAGCATCTCTGAAAGATCTTTGTGAGGAACTGTGGCAATGAAACCTGGGTTGTAATGAAAACTATGAAATACTGGAAATGTTAGAACTGTGAAATATCTGCCAAGGAGAGCTTCCTACAGAGAGTATAATCAGAGAGAAGTGTATGGCAGGCAAAAAAAGCTGGGGAGACAGAGTTACCTAAGCCCTTTGACTTTAGAGATGGAACATCAAAGTTTGGTGTTTGTCAATTGGATGTAAGTCTTGACTTGGTCTAGTACTGCTCACTATAAATCCTTTCCTCCCTTTTGAAATGGTTAATACATATTCTGTGTCATTACATATTGAGAAGGATGCAATTTTCTATTTTGTCTTTACAGGAGCATACAATGAAAAGTTTGCTTTTAGTCTCAGTAAAGAGTCTTTAAACTGTTAAAGTGACTGTAAAAGACTTGGAACTTTCAAATTTAGCCTTAATGTTGCATTATGACATAGCAATGAGCCTCAAGTTCCAGGGCGTAGAATGTGATTGTTTGAATGGGCTGTCTCTTACAGTTTGAAGTATAGAAATACTTGGTCATCAGTAGGCACAGTTTTTGGAAGCTTAGGAGTTATGGCATTTTGGTAGACCTGTGTTACTGGATGTGAGGTTTGAGAATTTAAAGTCTTACTTAATTTTCAGTTAACTTTCTCTACTTTCTGCTTCCGGTTCAGGATGTTAGCTTTCACATTACTGCCTCAGCTGCCATATTTACTGCATTCCCTCTGCCAACGTGAAACCTTTTTACACTTCTGGAACCATAAGCACATATAAACTCTTCTATAAGTTACCTTGTCATGGTTTTTTATTATTTTATTATAGCAGTTGAACAGCAGTTAATATCTTTGTCATTTTTCCACTGGATATAGGAATTACCAACAACAATAATTTTGACTGAAGTTGAAATTTTAAACCAATTAAATCTTTTTTAGATGAATATTTAATGTGTTTTATGTAATCATGCAACCTTTCAAACAATGGGTTATATTTCATTCAGTTTGGTAATTATGATAGTGAATGTGATCTTTAGTCCAGGAAGCTGTTGTTTGGGAGAAAAGTAGAAGAACGAGCACATTTTCAACTCAATAACCTTAAAACATATTATCCAGAGCGCAGAGAGGGTTTTGGAAGTACAACTTTGTTTAGCAACTGCATCACTTTAAGATAAGTAGAAGATATATTAAGAAATATGGTTGTTGTGAGACAGAATGAAAAATCACAGTCCAGTGGCTTTTCCCCATTGGAGAATCCCAGTGGCTATCATTACTTCATGAATGACATTTTGATCACTGGCTCCCAAAGCATCATCCTGCATCCTCTGTTCTAAAATACTCTAACCTCCAGAGAAAGTTGAAAATGTCAACAGGACCAAGGTCTAGAACTTGGGGGATTCGCGCTTTTAAACTATTAATGAGAACTTTTCAGGGTTCTCTTCTCTACTCTCCTTTTTGTAAGCTATTCCATGGTCTGTTAACATGATACTCGATTTTCCCTGATACCTTATATCATAGCTTCCCACCTCAGAGCTGTGGTGAGCACAATAAAGCAAGCATACAGAGCAACTGATATCCATTTCATGTTCAATTTGTACATCTCTTTCTCTTTTGGATGATGACAAAACCCAAATGATAAATCCCTTAGGGTTGGGGATTTAGCTCAGTGGTAGAGCGCTTGCCTAGCAAGCACAAGGCCCTGGGTTCGGTCCCCAGCTCCAAGAAAAAAAGAAATTAGAAAGAAAAAAAAAGATAAATCCCTTAAACTCAAACAGGAAATATCTCTCCCTTGAATAACTTGAAAGTCTCATTCTTCATGTGGTATTTCCTCAAAACAAATGTAATTCTATGAATATGCCTGCTGTGCTGTGTATATGCTTGTATTATTAATGCGTATTTTTATTGAAACACTGATCACTAAACCTGAATTTAATCTAACACAAGTTTACTTTTCCTTCCTTATACAAGCATAATGCACCACTTGAATATTTTCTATTTCCAGATTGGTATCAAGAATTCCCCTCTAATTTCAGGAAAGTGATTTCTATCTTTGGATACTTTTCACATAGTCACTCACACTGATAGTCTTACTGTTCTTTCCTCCCATACCAAAGTGTTGAGTAACTATAAATTACCACATTGCAGGACATCCATTTAAGATTTGCAATGTAAAGACTTTTACAACTACACAAGTTGTGAAGGGTTGGAAGGCCAATGCTTTTTTCAGCTTACAACAGAAAAAGAAGTGGTTTGTGTTAATGTCCTTTTGAAAAATCAATATAAAACTGTTAAGTAAAATGGTTTAATAAACTAATTTTTATAATTTATTTCTTTTTGTGCTTTTATGCAATATTTGATTGCTTTTGTGCTAAATAAATTATCTTTCACTTTCCCTATCTGACTTTAAAAACAGGGACAAAAAAATGTACAGCCTGTCCTTGAAGCTGTGCATAACTTGACTGATAAAAGACTTGCAGTTGTTATTTTAGCAATCGTAGTTAATTAAAATGGTCACATACTGTATTATTATTTTCTTCCTTAATTGCTGTTCAGATTTTAGATGCCATATGGAGAGTAATTGTTAAATTATTTTTTAAATGCAGCATTTTCCTTAGACAATTAGTCTTACTAAGTTCCAATCACTTGGTTCTAAATCCTTTGAAAATTCAGACTATTTCATATCTGATTTTATGTCCTTACAGTCACATATAGCTTACTACCTTTTCATTGTTCAAATGTGTTCTCTGACTTTGGTAGCAGGCATGATCTTGTTGATTCTTCTGTTGAAGGAGACAGACAAATAGCTGTCTATTATCATCATAAATATTTCGCCTTCCTAAATGATTTATCAGCTCTAATTAGCATAAATAGAGAAGTAATTAAAATTCTGTTATCACCCACTGAAGGGACATGAATTCTTCCCAATTATACTTTCTTATCTCTTCGCATTATGCAATAACTTCTTCTTATCACTTATGCAAACTTTAAATATTCCAGTTCATTTTTGTTAGGTATGTATTACACTACTGGCCGTGATCGTATAGTGGTTAGTACTCTGCGTTGTGTGTATTACACTACTGATGTTCTACAATGCTGCTAAAAATATTTTATACTAACATGTAGTGCACTTATTAAGCCTAAATGTGCTTCAATGTATACAATGTAGGATTATGTACAGCATATATGAAAGGCCTTCAGGATAATCTCTTTCTCTGCTTAGTAATATGAAATTCCTGTAGTAAGTTTACCAAAATAGATATTGTGTGCTATTATATTTTCCCCAAACTGCTAGTTATGTACAAGTGGTACAGGTTGTGAGATATAACACAAAAACTATTGTCTGTGGCTCAACAAACATGTGTCTCCTATTCACAGGGTTTGTACCTTGAAAAGAAGTTTGTTTTTTTTTCTTCTAATTATTTATGTAAACATCACCAAGTTTGGTATTCTGTGTTGAAATAAATGTTGAAGAATTATAGAAAGTTGTAATTCCCAGATGTAACCCTAGAAAGTAATAAAAGAAGATAGCACATGCAGGAGAAGAGCAGGACCTTTGGTAAAAGGAGCTCTCAAGTTCAGCAGAAAACTTAAGAACTTAAGACAGAGCTTTTGTGATTTGTCACCCACATTCACGTGGTCTTTCACATTCAGTGATATAGCTGCCTTGAGTATTATTACCATCCCCTTAGTCATGGTTCAGTATGTATCCCCATCGATTCACCATGGCTTAGTGGACTGCATCTTTGGCCTGCTGTCCATGCTACTCTGAGGTAAATAGATGATTGCTCACATACCCCCAGAAAATGTCAATCATCACACAATAACTATGCATATGATCTACTTCCTCTTCTGAAATCATAAACTGTGAATTTCTGGTATTTTACATGAAATTACTTAGCTCTCACTGTACTAAGATTATTTATTCATTGTTAATACTTCTAATATCAATTAACTATATATTTTAATGAAGTTTAACTGAGTTTCTTAAAATATAGATGATTTAAACAATATTGGACTTTATATTCAATGAAATTTAAATGGAATCAGGATGATTAGCTAACTCCTATTATTTTCTTATCTTGTGTTATGAATTTATTTTATAGATACACTATATGCTTGAAATAATTGCACAGTAATGTTATGCAGATTTTTGTTATGCAGATACCCCCATGTATCACCTATGTATGTAAATTATGATATGTAATTTATGTAGATTAGCTTTCTTCTTAGAAAAATCAGAACCAACAACTGTCCAATTGTAGAAACTGTTGTGTATTCTATAAGCTTCCCAACAAAACAACTAAACATCTTCTTCACACTTTTATTCTAGATGAAAACTTATAATATATCCTTTCAATTTCTTAATGTCAAAATTGTTTTAGTTTTCTATTGTGAATACAAATTAATGATGATTTTAATAAATGAATAATTTATTAAATTATAGAATTAGTTTCTTATACAAAATAGATAATATTAAATGATAAAACATGCTAAATTGTGGGTCTTCCCACTAAAGATTTCAAATGTTTATTACTTGACTAGGCAAAACAATCTCACCTATTAATGCTTTGATGAAAAAAGATATTTTTGGTTTTCAAACAAGTAATTTACATGTAGACATTTAATGAATTTTAATTAAAATATTGAATTTTGGTGTAACTAAAAGAAGTAAGTACATACTCATGAAGCATGAGAAGAAATTGAAGATGCATCAGAAATAGTTATTTTAACTGTTAAACTTAAAAACAGAAAGCTTAGAAAGCTTAAAATGTTGCAACAAGCACATATATTAGTTAGAGAAGTGTCCAGGAGTACCAATTTTTGAATTTCTCCATTGTAAAGATTCATTGAATTTCACATAGCCTTTCTGAAAAATAAAAGTTGCAAGCCAGTCTAGGAATTTGATCTGCATTTTAGTGAAATAATCTTACGCTTTAAATAATTAGAAAGGATTTAAATTCTGACTTGGTGTCTGGGCTCTGTACCCCTGAACACTGTCTTTTAAATCTTGAGCATCTTACAGTTGAGGTTGTGGCTGTTCTGAGAACAAATGTCCACTCATATTTATGTTTATATACCTTTTGCATGTTCAAGAAGATAGACACGGCCTTTTTGAAAGTAAGTACAATTTGAATGAGGGAGTAGATGCTATTGACTTGCTTTCATACAAACTTGCTTCATGTGAATTATGCAATTGCTCTTGGCAACTATCTGCAGCCGAATTTATATGCTCTGTTAAGCATCCAATCATCAGGACAGCTCCTGCTACCCCTGCCATCAGAAAACTGTATTTCCCTCTCCTCACATTTAGTATGTGCTTTAAAGCTCACATTTATTCAAACTTGCTCAGGCCAAGTTTTATATCTCTTCTTAGTGCTGCACTGATTATTCACCCATGTAACTACACTGAGAATTAGCATCAAAATGGAAATATGAGGACAGACCATAATAAAGATGTTATGAATACTCAAATCTTCAGATCTGAAACTTTCTACTTTAAGAGTCTAGCACATAAATGTCAGAGAAAAGCACTAACTACTGGATTTATGAAGAGAACTCTAATGCCATCCGGTGGGAAGTTAAGGAAATTTTATTTTCCTTTTACTGGTGTGGTTATATTTGATGGCATGTAGACCAAAATGACAAAGGTATATAAAAATTTCATAAATACACTACCCCAGCACAAACCTATAGTGTATGTAATATGTATTTCATATGAAACGTGATGATTTCATAATATATGCAGACATGAATTTAAATATGCACAAACACACACATACACACACATATATACATATATATATGTATATATATATGTATATATATAACTGAAAATTTTAAATGGCAAATAAAATTGTTAACAGTAGTTATATCTGAGTGATATTTTTAAAGTAATTATGAACTATTGGTGAAATGATTTTCAGGTTTCTTTAAAATATGACAAAGCACAAAATCATTAATAAATGTTTGAACTTGAAAGTAGAAGAATTTGCTAGGTATCAATTTTTATTTTTTTTGAGTAAAATCAGACATGTCTAAGAATAAAAGAGATTTCTTAAAGAGCATGAACAAGAGGTTAGAGATTTTCTTGTCTTCTACAAATTCTTAAAACTTTATCATTTTTATAGTCTAAGTTGGAAGAATCAATAGGACACTGATTGACTAGGTGCTGGAAACACAGAAATTAAATCATAACCTGTCACCGAGGAGCCCACCACATCACATAAAGACACCCAGAAGACATAAGTGCCATGCAGGATTATGAGAGAACCAGGCTGGCAGAGGCAGAACACCAACTCAGGCCAGATGGGAGCACAAGGCATTGATTCAAGTGGCTCCAAGGGATGTACTTTCTGAACAAATTTTAGTAATCAAGTAGAAACTACAGATTTAGTTATAAAAAGTATAGATAGGATGAAAGTCAAACCCTCTTTAGACAGAGGACATAGACACATGCTCTCTGAAATAGAAGCTGAGCAATGTTGTAATATTCTCTAAGGACCATACTTTCTATCACAACCAATGACCCCTTTCCATATTGGCTCTTTCAATTTCTGGGATAAATTAAATGTCAAACCAGTTGAATCACAGACTCAAAAGCTTTTATATTAGCAACATGTTTCTCAGACTCTTGGGAGCAAAATTGTGATGCCTATTCTTGAAGAAAAATCTGAGAATCAATACAAAAGAGATGAGTTTTCCTTTCTTTATAGCCAATTTCTTTCCAATTCAACATCCCCCACAACAAATTTATCTTCTAATTGTGAGATTTATACAAAATACTACTAAGTAAAATTCTACTCTTAATTCACAGATCACTTTTGGGGAATGTCTTATCTTTGGTGTCATCATTTTATAGCACCTAACTTAAAATGGAATATTCAAATGTTTCCACGAAGAATGGTGTCAATAAATGAAACTTGCTATAAATGACTGAAAATCCAGTCCTTGAGTAATTGCCTGGGTTTAGCTGCCATGTAAGGTATCTGGGGATAGGAAGGTAGTTCATTGGTTGAAACACTTTCTGCAGAAATGAGAAGACCAGAGTTTGATCTCTAGAACCCACAGTATCTAGTTAAGCATGGTGGCCAAGTTGTAATTTCAGCCTCTGGAGATGGAAATGGAATTTCAAAAGCAATTTGACCAGTTTGATTCTCACTCTCACTGAGTTCTGCCTTTGAGTGAGAAATCTCGCCTCAAAGAATGAGGTTACAGGAGCAATCAGTGAAGATTGCTTGATATCTACCTCAAGCCTCCACAAACAATTACACACAAGTATACCCATATGCATACCATATACATATGGAAAGAAAAATGAAGACAGAAATCATACAGAACACATACATACATGCAAGAAAGGAAGGAAGAGGAAGGAAGGGAGGAATTGAGAAAGGGAAAGAGGGAGCAAAGGAGGATGGGAAAGAGGGAGGAAGGGAGGAAGGGAGGAAAAGAAGGAAAGAATAGTAACAACAAACAGAAACATTTTCTTTAGAACAAAAAGCGAAAGAATATTAGCACAGTTCCATTTTCCCCAGCATAACTACACAAATTAATCATTTTTTATTATAAAAGACAAAAACTCATTTCAAAAAAAGAAAATATAAGCAGAATAGCACATGTCTTTAATCTCAGAACATAGGTGGCAGAGGCAGGCTGATCTCTGCAAATTTAAGACTGGCTTGGTTTATACAGTGAGCTTTATAACACCCAGAGCAATATATTGAGAGTCTATCTCAAAACCAAACAAACAAACAAACAAACAAGCAATCAAGCAAAAACAAGGATAAAGAAAGGGAAAACTTTATTGACTCCTTCAATCAAAGTGAATACTAGCAGACCAATTGCAAACTTGAAAAAAGGAATCTCAACAATAGAAACTCAAAAACAAGCACTCCTATGCTATTAGATGATACATTTCCAACTCTCAATTGAACAGTCTTTAACTGAAAACTTATTTTATTATAAAGTGATGGATAATGGCCACAAACTTCTCTAGAGGATACCGCACATATATAATAGCAAGCATATTTAGAATAACTAGCCTTCTTACTACCTTGTAATAAAAGAAAATGTAAGGAACTCAGTCTTAGCTAATGGTATACAGTCTTGTTGTCTTAGTTACATTTCTATTGGCGGCACAAAAACCACCATGGCCAAAGCAACATATAAAAGAAAACATTTAATATGGGGGCTTACGTTGTAGACTATCATGGCAAGCAGCATGGTAGCAGACAGGCAGAAATGGCTCAGGAGCAATAGATGAAAGCTTACATCTGACCCACAGCCAGGATGCAGAAACTAAGACAAGTAGAATGGGGTGGCTTTTGAGATCTCAAAGTTCACCAGCAGGGACACACTTTCTCTAATAATGCTAACTGTACTAATTGTTCCCCAATGGTTTCATCAAATATGAAAATGAATATGAAAACATATGAGTCTTTGGGGACCATCTTTATTCAAACCACCATAGTTGTATAAAAATCCAAGATTTGGAATTAGACAACGACTTTCATATCTTTATGGGAACATGAGCTGTTTTAGTTGATTTACCTAATGCTTTGTCTCAGCTTCTTCTGTAAAACAAAGACAACTATTATTAGCAGTCTAAATAGGAAGGTACTATGTAAAGAAATAATACTGTCTTATATTAAATGCTGCAGGCATACAGACTTTAACGCTTTGAGCATTTTCCATTATTTTCTTTTCAAGAGAACCTTCTACAGATATGTTTGGCCAAAAGTCATAGAAACTTCTGACAACTAGAAGATTGCTTGACCTTTTAGTGGTTTTGTATCTCTAAAGGAAATTTCCTATAGACGTCTGTGAAAGCCTGTCCCGGATATAGGAGGCTAAGTTTATACACTTCACTAAGGTAGAGCCCAATTATCTAGAACTAGATTTTCAACTAAGAAAAGCAGCCTAGGAGCTAAGATGAGCGCAGGTTGTGAACCTTTAAAGTAACAAAAGCAGTCAAAAAGCATTCAAATACTACCTAATTTTTCTTGTGTTTTGTTTTGGATGGAGTCTCACTATGTAGGTCAGGCTAGCCTCAACTCCTGCAGAGAAATCCATCTGCCTTTTGTTACCTTAATGCTGAGGCTAAAAAAATATAGCACCAAACTTGGCTTTAACAGTTATCTATCTGTCTGTCTGTTTATCTAATGTTTTATGCTTTAGATTATATCATAATTAAATCTTTCCCCTTCCATTTCCTCTTTCCTGATTGTTACATATATGTTTGTGGTGTGTGTGTGTTTGTGTGTGTGTGCATGTGTGTGTTAATAAATACATAAATACAACCCTCTCAGTCAATACAATATTACTGCTATGTACATTTTTTGGGGGCAGACAATTTAGTATTGGATAACTAATGACTGTGCTCTTCCCCAGGAAAACTATTTCTCCTGCTCTCAGCTACCTTAGTTACCTTTAGTTCTTTATGAGGATTGAGGTCTCATAAACTTTTCTTCTTCCACATTAGCATGTCTACTGGTGCCGAGGTACATGAGACACTATCTTGACTTTAATATTATTTTACCTTGTCAGTCATCATTGTGTTTCATAGACATCATAGCTAGGTAGAAATGTTGTTTGTTTTCCTCCTTTGGAAGCTGATACAGCTCTTTCTGTTACCATGCAAACTAGTTCTCAGAGAAGAAGCATTCAGGTGTGGTCTAACTCATATCCTCTCAGTGTTGGATGTGCCTGGTGACTTCTACAATAAGAACTTACCTTCAGCTTCTGGGAACCAACAAAAAACCGTAGCAATAGTCTATAGTCTTCTGAGTTTCCAAGATAGTTTTGACCAGCAACTCAAAAGATAACTTCTCATGATTAGTGTTGGAGTTTTTGTTAGTCTACACTTTATAGGAAGTATCGTCAGCACAGAGAGGAAAATATCATTTAAGCATGCATGTATATAGAAGGTATACATAGAGCATGTGTATTATATTTATTTTAGGTAAATAATGAATAGTATGATTCTTTAAGGACTTCTCAGATATCATTACTGTTATTTTATCTTCCTCCAATCATATTCTGTATTTATTTCCCTTACCCTCCATAATTAAACCTGCCATATTCTCTTTCAGATCCCTTATACCCTGCAATCTTCCTCTATACTGATTCTCTCCTTCCTTCCAAGGTTCCCATTTCAGTTTCCTGGTTTCTGTACTTACTCAAGCTTATTCTAAAATCTGAAGACTTACAGAAAGGAATTTCAGGATGGAAAAAAACATGAGATGTCTACTTTTCTGGGTCTGAGTTACGCAGCATATGATCTAAGCAATCTAAGTACTTTTTAATAATAATTAACTATAAAAGAGTCAAATGATATATGTGCAATGTCATTTGAATTTTATATATTTTCCTGCTTAATGCATTGAAATGAGTATGGATATTTGTCTATTCATAGGAAGTGGCACTATTAGGAATTAGGGCATTTTAGAATAGATGTGGCCTTGTTGGAACAAGTTTGTTACTGGTTGTAGACTTTGGGCATCATATGCTCAAGCTAAGAAATAGTGTCACTCTGTCTTTCTTCTGCCTGTGGTCCCACATTTATAATTCTCTGTTCCTTCTCCAGCACTATGTCAGCCTACAGGCTGTCATGCTTTCCATCATGGTGATAATGGCTAAAGCTCTGAATCTCCAAGCAAGCCCAAATTAAATGTTTTCCTTTTATAAGAGTAGGCATGGTCAATTTTTTTCTCTTTACAGCAATAAAACCCCAAATAAAATAAAATAATCTCTTCTCTCTCTCTCTCTCTCTCTCTCTCTCTCTCTCTCTCTCTCTCTCTCTCTCCCTCTCTGTCTCTCTCTGTCTCTCTGTCTATCTCTGTCTCTGTCTCTCTGTCTCTGTCTCTGTCTCTGTCTCTGTCTCTGTCTCTCTCTCTCTCTCTCTCTCTCTCTCTCTCCCTCTCTCTGTTAGTATCTGAATCACATATCTCTAGTCAATCTATTAAACCTATTCTGTCTACTGAGTTGCTCATATGTTTGGGGCTTTCCACTTGGAATGGAATAACACATGAGAGAACAAGTTCTCCCTCTCTTAGCAATCATTGATTACAACACTTCATCTAGTGTGATTTTGTGAACTTTCATTTAGCCAAGTTAGTATGTCAATTTGGATTATCATTTTGTAGGCCATGTTAGGAAATCATGTTAAGATTCCATGGATGCAACTTCCTTGTCATGTCTAGAAGATACTTTCTTACAGCTGATATCCTTGTTGTCAAGATAATCTTTCTGTCTCCTTTTTTATCATGTTCCATGAGCCTTAGTGTATGGGTTGTGTTGGAGATATACAAACTACAGATGAAAACATTATTGACTCTTATTGTATGGATTTTTGTCATTGTGTGTATATCTCTGTAATAATCTCCAGTGGTCACAAGGAGAAGCTTCTTTGATGACAGGAGATAAGCAATATTTATCTGTGGTCATAAAGATAAACACTTAGATACAGTTAAAATTTTATTGTCTTAGGAAAATAGTAAATCTTCTCTAGGGTCAATGACCTTGCCAGCCATTGGTAGTTAGATAAGTTTATAGTACTAGGCATGATAGTAAACATGTGAAGGAAACTCCACATTCTATTTTGTGTCTGGGCTTATTTCAGATATGATTACATAGAGTTGGAAATAGGAGAATCTATTCAGCCTTCACCTTGAACTCCCCCATTAAATTGAGTGTTGGCCTTGTGCTACTAAATCTGGGTGGTAGTCAAAAGAGATTATACCTACCCATGTGAACCCAATAACTAGGAATCAAAAAAACATAGCCTTTATTATGACAAGTAACTATAGTTTTCAGGATATCTCAAACTACAACCCAGTAAGTCCAGATATTCTTTAAAAAGATAGTAGGTGTTTCTGATAAATTATCATATCATTGTTCACTGAACCAATTTTTGTTCTGTACACATTTTCATTTAGGAGGATAATTATGAGTATGCTATAGAAAAATAATTTTTTCACAGAGCTTAATTTAAGAGTTTCTATTTACCAGATTTAGCAGGTGCATATTATGGACATAAAATCATTTCCTCTTTCCTGGATTTTTCTTAGAATGGCAAAATTAAGCTTTGATTGTGTAAAAAATATAATAGGTTCAATAATAATTATTAAAATGGAAAGAGAGATAGAATGTGAAAGCTAACTAGTGATACATATACAATGGTGTGATTTTTTCAATCAAATAAAAGCATAGGTTTAAAATGTACAATTGTAAGGTTTGTTGATGAATTGTGAGGAAGACAATAAAAATTATAAATATCAAAGTTGTTTGGATACATTATGAATGTAATATAACATTGCTCCAGAATAGAGACAAAAAGGTTTGAATGGCCAGGTCTCTTTCATTTGCAATTTTCTCTGGTGTCAAACCAAAGCTTCACATTTTGTAGCAGCCAATCAGTAGTAAAATTTATGCTTTTGGAGTAGACAGATAAGACATCATCCATGAGTTGTAAAACTGAACAATGAATCAGCGACTATAAACTATGTACATCTAAAATAAGTTACATAAATCAAGACTTCTTCATATTGGGAATAAATTAAATTCTAGTTTCCTATAGGCTTTCCTAGGATCAAGGCTGACTATCTCTGTCCAATGGCTATTCAGCTTAATTATACATTAAATGGATACATGCATGTGTCCCAAGAGATGAAAAAAGCAGACTAATTCTAATAATTATGATACATCTAGACTATTCTTCTCAGTGTAAGTAAACATAGTTATTTCGGCTCATGGATCCAACAGCATGAGGGAAACTGAACATTGCTCATGACTGAGGTAGCAGTATTAGGACTATATGCACTAGTTGCTTGCTTTTTTGTGTAGTTTAATTAACTGTAGATGTATTGTTAAATGTTTTTATTTTCACTTTTATAAGCTAATAAAAACTAATTTAATATTTCCGCATTAACTTTTGATATCAGTCCTTTTCCATATTTGCTTATTGCTTTGCCCATCTTATTCTGTGTACAATTTAAGAAGACTTATCAATCAATACCCAGTAGTACTCCAAAAAGTTGCTTTGTAAATAGAAACTAAGAATTTACAAAAAGATTTGTTAGCCTTGGTAACTGGATGAGACGGTGTTGAGTTTTCTTTCCTTCTGAGTCTTCTAAATCAGAGTAAGTCTACTTCTACTTAGGAGTTGGCTTACACAGTCCAAATGTACTTTTTCCATTTTTGTTATCCTTTGAGGATGAAGGCCATGTATTCCAGGGTTTGTACTACACTGCCAGCTGGCTTTTAGTTCAACTCACTGGCAAGGATGAACATTGTGGAATATAAGCCTGGAAGGAAACTTTGAAGTAGGTCTCCTTGCTCTGGAGGGCAAATATCAAAGCTGATTTAGTTGGCAACTCAAAGGTATAAAATTTCACAAAGGATCCCGCATATGGGTGAGTTCTAGTTTGTGTGATGTCTATTAGCACATTTGTGCTCAAAGAAAAGTACAAAGGTTACTGATGAATATCATCAGTATAAACATATTTTAATAACTATTAATAGTTGTGAAAAATATCTCCCATTCCCTATCCAGCCATTTTGGGTTCTGCTATTAAAAGCAATTTTCTATTAAAGTTATTCCAATTCTGTCATGAGTAAACTTTTCTGTCACAAGTTTAGCTTTGGTATTGTAGACATAAAAATACTATAACAGAGTCAAAGTTCTGTTCTCTGATGGGGACATCTAACAGACATTCATACTGGGTTTGAGACTATAACTTGGAAAGAGTAGTCAATTATAAGTTCTATTTTAATATCTAACTTTGCAATTTTGTCTGCATAACTGCATTACATTGTGGTTTTATTTATTTTTGTTAGCTGAGTTGTAGCACGATTACATCAAAGAGGCAAAATAATAGAACTAAGCAAAAATGAGTCAAAAGAAAGCAGATCATTAAATTAACAGCACTGGACAATATTCATTTTAAAATATATTTTTTACAAAAAGAATTTTAAGTTTGAGATTGCAATATAACCTTTAATTAAATATTTATCTACTGGAGACTGAAGAGATGGCTTCAGAACACTGTCTGCTCTTCCAAAGGCCCTGAGTTCAATTCCCAGTATGTACAACCAACTATAATGAGATCTGATACCCTCTTCTGGAGTTCTGATGTACATGCAGCCAGAGAGAACACAACATAAAATCAATAGATTTATTTAAAAAAAGAAAAAATATTTTCACTGAACTTGAAAATGCATTTGTATATATTTATATGTCTTGAAAGTATTGACTTTAATGTTTGTTTTTCATTTTATTCATATTGATATTTTAATATGTATTTTCTTATATTATCTATTTTAATATATTTAAAATATATAAGTTGGCTTCATATATATTTCCGTATATATAAACAGATCAACAAAGAATCATTAATTTCTTCTTTTTGGGGCTTTATTTTATACACATCAGTTGTATTAATATGTCATGGAGTGTTATGAACAAGTATCTACTTGCTTCAGATAGACAAACAAATGCTATAATTTTACCAAAGTCCAACTCGATAAACCAATGAGTTATTGGAATGACTTACAGAACTTAGTTGAAAGGTTATTTAAACCAGGAACTGTGATCCCAAAACAGCCAGACAACTTCAAATCCCACTCTATCATGGTCAATGACCTCATGGAGCTACCTCACAAATCAGTGACTCTTGAATTACTAATAGAGTGTAGAATTTCCCAAGAACACTTGAAACTGAGAGAGCAGGAGGTTGGAAAACCCGGAGAGAGTTTTCAGACTACTTCTCTTTCCATATACTTGGAAGAATCAGTTGCTTTATCATTATTTCCACTGATCTAAATATCTATCTCTATACTCATCCATTCATTACCTGCCATAACCACAATAATCCCTTCTATAAAGAACAGTGAATGCTTGTCTTATCTCCCAGGACATCAACTATATTTCAGTACCTGTCTGTTTTTAGTTCCAAGCAACACCATCTGTTAGACACAAATCATTCAACAAATGTTTGATGGATGTGATTCACACATGTATCATATATTTTATCATATTTTATTTTTAATAAAATACACTTGCAATTAAATCAAAATATCACACACTAGAGTTAACGAGACCCAAAGTCCCTACAACTTAAGGAACTTATATAGTTACAATTAGCATTTGTAACAGAAGCTGTTGATGGTTACATTATATTTTTGTACATATATTCCATATATTTTCACTGTACCAAATATGGTATGTTCTTGTTTGTTTTCTGTTGCTATGATAAAACTTTCTGACTAAATCAAACTTGGGAAACAATTGGTTTGTTTCAGGTCACAGTTGGCTATAGAGTGAATATAATATAGCCCGCTGTTAAGGGAATCTAGGGCAGGAACTCAAGTATAAATTGGTTCTCACTGGCTTTCTCTTCTCTCTTCCTTGGCTATATTTCTTATACAGCCCCACAGAACAGGCCCATGGGTGGCACTGCCCACAATGGGCTCAGACCTCTGCACCAATTATTAATGATGAAAATGTCCCATAGACATGCCTGCAAACCAATGGGTTAGGAAACAATTCCTCAACTGAAGTGCCTTCTTTCCAGGTGTGTTAAGTTGACAACCAAGACTAAGAACGCCAAAGTGATGAAGCCAGGGAAGAGAAACTGGTCAGGCAGTTTTCAAGGGAGACCTTAACCTTTGTCCTTGGCCCACACTCACAAATGTCTTTGATATTGTTCTTTCCATAAAACAGAAATGTCAGGATTGTTTGTGTGTTCTAGTTTCTGGTCTGGTTGTTTGTTTTGTTTTTGTTTTTGTTTTGTTTTGATCTATTTCTTCTTTCACACAGATTCTCAGAAACTCTCTCAGTGTTCTGCTGAATCTCTATTCCAAATACTTGCAATGAAGAGGCACATGGTAACTGTATGGTTAACTCAACTGACCTACTAATCACCCATGTCTCAAGCCAGATTATTCATAGGTTCCATTTAAAAAAGAAAGCTGAGCTGAGATCATAATGGAACCCATTTCCTTGGATTCACTTTCACTGCACAGGAGCTTCCGTTCAGTCTCACAATCTCTCACTTAAAAACCTATAATGAACTCCAAAAAATCACTGTTGTAGTGTGAATCAATAAGAAAAGGGATCCAGAAGCATCAGCACCACAGTGGTTGGGGAGCCATTGTCATTTCTACAACCCAGATCTCTGAGCTCCTGCCCACCTGAGGTGAAAAAGCTCCAACTGTTCTCTCAAGGATTCTGCTCCCAACACTGTCCTGAGAGAACAAACTATATTCACAGAGAATGCTTTGTTGTGTGACTGCTTTTTTCCATATTTTATTGGTTATTTGATTTATCTACATTCCAAATGTCCTCGGTGATTGTTAAGTGTCAAATAAAAAACTGAAAAATTAAAGACTTAGGACGTAATGAAGAAAATGACCTTAAATTTGAAAGTAGCATGTTTCTTTTTCTTCCAAACTGTTCATTTTACTACCATTGCTAGTTAAACACTATCTCTTTTCTTTTATGTTACAAGACTTACTGTTTCTTCAATCTATTTGGTAAACATTACCATTTTGTTGGAACAAATAAGATATTTTTCCTTGATCTACAGTGTTGATACATGATGAAAACCCCAGAGAAAATAACATGTAGCTTTCTGAGATGGTACTGCAATCTCCACGTGATAATTTTATGTTGTTTTATTGTCACTGATATACTGATTGTTTGTATTGCTGTGTTCTCCACCTCTGCCAATTAGAAAAGAAATATTGGATTCATAATGATTCTAATCTTCCTAGCCTGGGGATGTTTTAATCTTTATTTATTCTCTTTTTATGCAGTATGACATTTCCCCCACAGGTTTAGATATCATTTTTAGAGTGCAATAAAATTGTAAATAGGAAGTCTTAAGCCTCTATTTTTTTAAACGGCAAAAAACAAATTTCCATAAACCTGACAACTGTTAGTCAAATCTTTACCCTGCACTGAGATCTATCTAAAGGGACTGAATCCTATTCAGAGATTAAAATTTTCTGAATTTTCTGGCAGGGCTGATAACATTAACCGCAATAACTCATAATAAATTTTATATAATATGTTCAGTGATCATACTGATTTTATGTGAAATAAGTGTATCATTATTATTGTTGTTCAGAGCTTTGTTTTTGTGGCTTAACTGAGCACAGTGAGTTGTAAAGACATAGACACAAAAAGCTCAGTGTACTTGAGTGCTTTTTCTTTGCTTTTGTTTGTTGTTTATTTGGGGATGTATTTCTATTGCTGGAAGAACCAGACATCAATTCAGCATTGAAATGCACACAAGCTGCAAATCTTTGAGTCCATTAAACAAAATCTTTTATGTATTTTACATCACAACTTATTAAAAGGACCACAATTAATGCATATGCATACATTATTTCCATGAAATAACATGCTTTGTCTATAATTAATGAAAAAGAAAAACTTTCCAAGGTCTCCAGTAATTTCCAGGGACTGTTAGGACAAAAACATACAGGGAACAGAATTCCCTGTGAGTGTGTCGAATGCTGCCATCTATTCCATAGTTTTTCACACCAGGATTGGTAGGGAGATTTGAAGGGAGCTCCTTCGAACTA
Organism: Rattus norvegicus; assembly: GCF_021556685.1. Lineage (NCBI taxonomy): Eukaryota > Metazoa > Chordata > Mammalia > Rodentia > Muridae > Rattus > Rattus norvegicus. Next base: position 100,566,915 of record NC_141538.1, read on the forward strand.
ATTTCATTACTGGGACTTTTGGCTAATTAAAGATAAAGGAATTTTGAACGCAAACACACACATGTACATACATGCACACATACATGCATATAAATGCACACATTCATGCATATACATACACATGTACAGATACACACACACACACACACACACACACACTGGGGGGAGGGAGGAGGGAGGGAGGAAAGGAGGCAGGGGAGGGAGAGTGCTAAGTGGAAAGAGTATAGGCTTTGAAAAGGTCAAATGTAGCATAACTTCTCCCAAAACAGTTCAACAAACTGAGGATCAAGTATTTATAAGTATGAGCTTATGGGGCCACTCTCAATCAAAGAATATCTCTCTCTCTCTCTCTCTCTCTCTCTCTCTCTCTCTCTCTCTCTCTCTCTCTCTCTCTCTCTTTCCAAAACAAGCAAATATACATAGACTCATATTCTTTTACATTAAAAGAAGAGTGATTTAATTTTTAACTAGAATAGCTAATGCTTTCTGTGGCCCTCTCTAGAATCAAAGGAAAAGGGGGGGGGGAGCAAACACATCTGGACACAGATGGTCTGAACGCCTACCTTCATTTGATGTACCATCATGTGAGAGCAATGACCTCTTCAGAAAGTAAAGATGAATAAGTAAGGCTCTCTTTAATATTTCAAATCACTTCCAAAGGTCAGAAGGAACTTTATGGTGTATTTAGAGGGGGTGATATGATTAATATAAATATGCACTTTTACTCCTTGTACTTTATTCTTAACCTTTTCCTGTATTTCCCCACATGAAAAGCCTTATTTCTCTTCCAAATATTATGAACACTATAGATCTGTAAGTAAAAACACTAAGAATATTCAGCTTTCATTACCCAAGATTATGACATCTACTCAAAATATCTTTTTGTTTTCTACCTCAAAAATAAAAAGAAAACCTTGTCTTTCGGGAATCAAATACTACTTTAATCAAATTATATTGGCTTTCTATATACTATCATTGATACCATATACAGAATCAGTAGTACAAAAGTTTTTTAAGAACAACTCTAGAGATAAGGCTGCCAAATGTACTCTATATTAGGTGAAATAATAATAATAATAATAATAATAATAATAATAATAAGAAGAAGAAGAAGAAGAAGAAGAAGAAGAAGAAGAAGAAGAAGAAGAAGAAGAAGAAAATACTTTTTCATTCTGTGTCATGCCCTGAGTGACTGCTTTTACACATAATGTTTGACTCTATTTAGAGGACAGAGGTTTCCTGAAACTTGGTGGACCTATCACTACTCCATGTATCAGTCATTACCCTTCCGTCTCAGACTTATAAATAACCAATAAGTGTAGAAAATTTGTAACTCTACAAATTTATAATAGTATATAAGGCCTACAAAACATGTATATATGTTAAAATTACATCCAAGTAACCATAATCAAGAATTTATTTGACACATAAAACTGAGGAAAAGATTTAATTTCTGACCTAACCCCATAAGGAATAAGTCAACTAACACTGAGACAGTGATGTCACCCCATGGACAGTCATATGATCTCTCAGTGGTGCACCAAGGAATACCAAGCAGAATACTCCTGAATATCCCAGGGACTTCTGTTCCGATTAGACCTTATTGTTGACACAGCCTACTTAAGCTGATGCCCATCAAATGTCTAGTATCTATCTGGATCTATTGTCCACATATAGGCCTGTTTGTGTCCAGGCCTCATCCAACTACTCTCTTCTACAGCCTCCAAAATTTCTCACTTGTTCAACTCAATAGGGACTTGAAGTTTACTATAACAGAAATGGCAGGAAGTATCCATCCTGCATGTGTTAACATATTCTTTTTCTTATTTTTTATTTTTTTTTAATTAATTTAATACTTAATAATAATTCTTTGGTTTCCGGGCAAACATCCCCCTCCCCCCTCCCCTTCCTTATGGGTGTTCCCCTCCCAACCCTCCCCCATTGCCACCCTCCCCCCAACAGTCTAGTTCACTGGGGGTTCAGTCTTAGCAGGACCCAGGGCTTCCCCTTCCACTGGTGTTCTTACAAGGATATTCATTGCTACCTATGAGGTCAGAGTCCAGGGTCAGTCCATGCATAGTCTTTAGGTAGTGTCTTAGTCCCTGGAAGCTCTGGTTGCTTGGCATTGTTGTACATATGGGGTCTCGAGCCCCTTCAAGCTCTTCCAGTTCTTTCTCTGATTCCTTCAACGGGGGTCCTATTCTCAGTTCAGTGGTTTGCTGCTGGCATTCGCCTCTGTATTTGCTGTATTCTGGCTGTGTCTCTCAGGAGCGATCTACATCCGGCTCCTGTCGGTCTGCACTTCTTTGCTTCATCCATCTTGTCTAATTGGGTGGCTGTATATGTATGGGCCACATGTGGGGCAGGCACTGAATGGGAGTTAATTCAGTCTCTGTTTTAATATTTGCCTCTCTCTTCCCTGCCAAGAGTATTCTTGTTCCCCTTTTAGAGAAGGAGTGAAGCATTCACAATTTGATCATCCGTCTTGAGTTTCATTTGTTCTAGGAATCTAGGGTAATTCAAGCATTTGGGCTAATAGCCACTTAGCAGTGAGTGCATACCATGTATGTCTTTCTGTGTTTGGGTTAGCTCACTCAGGATGATATTTTCCAGTTCCACCCATTTGCCTACGAATTTCATAAAGCCGTTGTTTTTGATAGCTGAGTAATAATCCATTGTGTAGATGTGCCACAGTTTCTGTATCCATTCCTCTGTTGAAGGGCATCTGGGTTCTTTCCAGCTTCTGGCTATTATAAATAAGGCTGCGATGAACATAGTGGAGCACGTGTCTTTTTTATATGTTGGGGCATCTTTTGGGTATATGCCCAAGAGAGGTATAGCTGGATCCTCAGGCAGTTCAATGTCCAATTTTCTGAGGAACCTCCAGACTGATTTCCAGAATGGTTGTACCAGTCTGCAATCCCACCAACAATGGAGGAGTGTTCCTCTTTCTCCACATCCTCGCCAGCATCTGCTGTCACCTGAGTTATTGATCTTAGCCATTCTCACTGGTGTGAGGTGAAATCTCAGGGATGTTTTGATTTGCATTTCCCTTATGACTAAAGATATTGAACATTTCTTTAGGTGTTTCTCAGCCATTCGGCATTCCTCAGCTGTGAATTCTTTGTTTAGCTCTGAACCCCATTTTTTAATAGGGTTATTTGTCTCCCTGCGGTCTAACTTCTTGAGTTCTTTGTATGTTTTGGATATAAGGCCTCTATCTGTTGTAGGATTGGTAAAGATCTTTTCCCAATCTGTTGGTTGCCGATTTGTCCTAACCACGGTGTCCTTTGCCTTACAGAAGCTTTGCAGTTTTATAAGATCCCATTTGTCGATTCTTGATCTTAGAGCATAAGCCATTGGTGTTTTGTTCAGGAAATTTTTTCCGGTGCCCATGTGTTCCAGATGCTTCCCTAGTTTTTCTTCTATTAGTTTGAGTGTATCAGGTTTGATGTGGAGGTCCTTGATCCACTTGGACTTAAGCTTTGTACAGTGTCATAAGCATGGATCAATTTGCATTCTTCTGCATGTTGACCTCCAGTTAAACAAGCACCATTTGCTGAAAATGCTATCTTTTTTCCATTGGAGGGTTTTGGCTCCTTTGTCAAAAATCAAGTGACCGTAAGTGTGTGGGTTCATTTCTGGGTCTTCAATTCTATTCCATTGGTCTATCTGTCTGTCTCTGTACCAATACCATGCAGTTTTTATCACTATTGCTCTGTAATACTGCTTGAGTTCAGGGATAGTGATTCCCCCTGAAGTCCTTTTATTGTTGAGGATAGTTTTAGCTATCCTGGGTTTTTGGTTATTCCAGATGAATTTGCAAATTGTTCTGTCTAACTCTTTGAAGAATTGGATTGGTATTTTGATGGGGATTGCATTGAATCTGTAGATCGCTTTTGGTAAAATGGCCAATTTTACTATATTGATCCTGCCAATCCATGAGCATGGGAGATCTTTCCATCTTCTAAGGTCTTCTTCATTTTCTTTCTTCAGTGTCTTGAAGTTCTTATTGTACAGATCTTTTACTTGCTTGGTTAAAGTCACACCGAGGTACTTTATATTATTTGGGTCTATTATGAAGGGTGTCGTTTCCCTAATTTCTTTCTCGGCTTGTTTCTCTTTTGTGTAGAGGAAGGCTACTGATTTATTTGAGTTAATTTTATACCCAGCCAATTTGCTGAAGTTGTTTATCAGCTTTAGTAGTTCTCTGGTGGAACTTTTGGGATCATTTAAATAAACTATCATATCATCTGCAAATAGTGAGATTTTGACTTCTTCTTTTCCGATCTGTATCCCCTTGACCTCCTTTTGTTGTCTGATTGCTCTGGCTAGAACTTCAAGAACTATATTGAATAAGTAGGGAGAGAGTGGGCAGCCTTGTCTAGTCCCTGATTTTAGTGGGATTGCTTCAAGTTTCTCTCCATTTAGTTTAATGTTAGCAACTAGTTTGCTGTATATGGCTTTTACTATGTTTAGGTATGGGCCTTGAATTTCTATTCTTTCAGGACATTTACCATGAAGGGGTGTTGAATTGTGTCAAATGCTTTCTCAGCATCTAATGAAATGATCATGTGGTTTTGTTCTTTCAGTTTGTTTCTATAATGGATCACATTGATGGTTTTCCGTATATTAAACCATCCCTGCATGCCTGGGATGAAGCCTACTTGATCATGGTGGATGATTGTTTTGATGTGCTCTTGGATTCGGTTTGCCAGAATTTTATTGAGTATTTTTGCGTCGATATTCATAAGGGAATTTGGTCTGAAGTTCTCTTTCTATGTTGGGTCTTTGTGTGGTTTAGGTATAAGAGTAATTGTGGCTTCATAGAAGGAATTCGGGAGTGATCCATCTGTTTCAATTTTGCAGAATAGTTTGGATAATATTGGCATGAGTTCTTCTATGAAGGTTTGATAGAATTCTGCACTAAACCCGTCTGGACCTGGGCTCTTTTTGGTTGGGAGACCTTTAATGACTGCTTCTATTTCCTTAGGGGTTATGGGGTTGTTTAACTGGTTTATCTGTTCCTGATTTTACTTCGGTACCTGATATCTGTCTAGGAAATTGTCCATTTCCTGTAGATTTTCAAGTTTTGTTGAATATAGGCTTTTATAGTAAGATCTGATGATTTTTTGAATTTCCTCTGAATCTGTAGTTATGTCTCCCTTTTCATTTCTGATTTTGTTAGTTTGGACACACTCTCTGGGTCCTCTCGTTAGTCTGGCTAAGGGTTTATCTATCTTGTTGATTTTCTCAAAGAACCAACTTTTGGTTCTGTTGATTCTTTCTATGGTCCTTTTTGTTTCTACTTGGTTGATTTCAGCTCTGAGTTTGATTATTTCCTGCCTTCTACTCCTCCTGGGTGTATTTGCTTCTTTTTGCTCTAGAGCTTTTAGGTGTGCTGTCAAGCTGCTGACATATGCTCTTTCCTGTTTCTTTCTGCAGGCACACAGCGCTATGAGTTTTCCTCTTAGCACAGCTTTCATTGTGTCCCATAAGTTTGGGTATGTTGTACCTTCATTTTCATTAAATTCTAAAAAGTTTTTAATTTCTTTCTTTATTTCTTCCTTGACTAGGTTATCATTGAGTAGAGCATTGTTCAATTTCCACGTATATGTGGGTATTCTTCCTTGATTGTTATTGAAGACCAGTTTTAGGCCATGGTGGTCTGATAGCACGCATGGGATTATTTCTATCTTTCTGTACCTTTTGAGGCCCGGTTTTTGACCAACGATATGGTCAATTTTGGAGAAAGTACCATGAGGAGCTGAGAAGAAGGTATATCCTTTTGCTTTAGGATAGAATGTTCTATAAATATCTGTTAAGTCCATTTGGCTCATGACTTCTCTTAGTCTGTCTACGTCTCTGTGTAATTTCTGTTTCCTTGATCTGTCCACTGATGAGAGTGGGGTGTTGAAATCTCCCACGAATATTGTGTGAGGTGTAATGTGTGTTTTGAGCTTTAGTAAGGTTTCTTTTACCTATGTAGTTGCCCTTGTATTTGGGGCATAGATATTTAGGATTGAGAGTTCATCTTGGTGGATTTTTCCTTTGATGAATATGAAGTGTCCTTCCTTATCTTTTTTGATGACTTTTAATTGAAAATTGATTTTATTTGATATTAGAATGGCTACTCCAGCTTGTTTCTTCTGACCATTTGCTTGGAAAGTTGTTTTCCAGCCTTTCACTTTGAGGTAGTGTCTGTCTTTGTCTCTGAGGTGTGTTTCCTGTAGGCAGCAGAATGCAGGGTCCTCGTTGCGTATCCAGTTTGTTAATCTATGTCTTTTTATTGGGGATTTGAGGCCATTGATGTTGAGAGATATTAAGGAATAGTGCTTATTGCTTCCTGTTATATTCATATTTGGATATGAGGTTATGTTTGTTTGCTTTTCTTCTCTTTGTTTTGTTGCCAAGACGATTAGTTTCTTGCTTCTTCTAGGGTATAGCTTGCCTCCTTATGTTGGGCTTTACCCTTTATTATCCTTTGTAGTGCTGGATTTGTAGAAAGATATTGTGTAAATTTGGTTTTCTCATGGAATATCTTGGTTTCTCCATCTATGTTAATTGAGAGTTTTGCAGGATACAGTAACCTGGGCTGGCACTTGTGTTCTCTTAGGGTCTGTATGACATCTGTCCAGGATCTTCTGGCCTTCATAGTTTCTGGCGAAAAGTCTGGTGTGGTTCTGATAGGTCTGCCTTTATATGTTTACTTGACCTTTTTCCCTTACTGCTTTTAATATTCTTTCTTTATTTTGTGCGTTTGGTGTTTTGACTATTATGTGACGGGAGGTGTTTCTTTTCTGGTCCAATCTATTTGGGGTTCTGTAGGCTTCTTGTATGCCTATGGGTATCTCTTTTTTTAGGTTAGGGAAGTTTTCTTCTATGATTTTGTTGAAGATATTTACTGGTCCTTTGAGCTGGGAGTCTTCACTCTCTTCTATACCTATTATCCTTAGGTTTGATCTTCTCATTAAGTCCTGGATTTCCTTTATGTTTTGGACCAGTAGCTTTTTCCGCTTTACATTATCTTTGACAGTTGAGTCAGTGATTTCTAGGGAATCTTCTGCTCCCGAGATTCTCTCTTCCATCTCTTGTATTCTGTTGGTGAGGCTTCTATCTACAGTTCCTTGTCTCTTCTTTTGTTTTTTCTATATCCAGGGTTGTTTCCATGTGTTCTTTCTTGATTGCTTCTATTTCCATTTTTAATTCCTTCAACTGTTTGATTGTGTTTTCCTGGAATTCTTTCAGGCATTTTTGTGATTCCTCTCTGTAGGCTTCTACTTGTTCTCTAAGGGAGTTCTTCCCATCTTTCTTGAAGTCCTCCAGCATCATGATCAAATATGATTTTGAAACTAGATCTTGCTTTTCTGGTGTGTTTGGATATTCCATGTTTATTTTGGTGGGAGAATTGGGCTCCGATGATGCCATGTAGTCTTGGTTTCTGTTGCTTGGGTTCCTGCGCTTGCCTCCTGCCATCAGATTATCTCTAGTGTTACTTTGTTCTGCTATTTCTGACAGTGGCTAGACTGTCCTATAAGCCTGTGTGTCAGGAGTGCTGTAAACCTGTTTTCCTGTTTTCTTTCAGCCAGCCATGGGGACAGAATGTTCTGCTCTCGGGCCTGTAGTCTTTCCTCTCTACAGGTCCCCAGCTGTTCCTGTGGGACTGTGTCTTAAGTTCACCAGGCAGGTCACTTGCAGGGGAAAAGTTGGTCCTACCTGTGGTTCCGAGGCTCAATATGTTCGTGGGGTATTGCCAAGTCCTCTCTGCGGCGGCAACAACCGAGAAGATTTGCGCAGCTCTTTCCGGGAGCCTCTGTGCACCAGGGTTCCAGATGGCGTCAGGTGCTCTCCTCTGCGTCTGGATGTGCGCAGAGTGCAGTCTCTCCTGGCTTCCCAGGCGTGTCTGCCTCTCTGTAGTTTTAGCTCTCCCTCCCACAGGATTTGGGTGCAGAGAACTGTTTATCCGGTCTGTCCCTTCAGGCTCCGGCGGTGTCTCAGGCGCAGGGGTCCTTCCGCTCCTGGGCCCTCCCCCATGGGAACCCAGAGGCTTTATACAGTTTCCTCTTGGGCCAGGGATGTGGGCAGGGGTGGGCAGTGTTGGTGGTCTCCTCCGCTCTGCAGCCTCAGGAGTGCCCACCTGACCAGGCGGTGAGGTCTCTCTCCCACGGGGTTTGGGAGCAGAGAGCTGCTGCGGGCCGGGATCCGTGGGTGTGTTAACATATTCTTAAAGATACTCTCTTTGTATTCAGATCAGTTTATTGCTCTCAAACCTCTTTAGAATCATTGAGTTCTGCTCTATCCTTTTTTATTCATATGAAACCATCTTACCATTCTGTAACTTTAATATAAATGTTGATATAGATAACTTTAGATATAGATTTACTTTGTGATGCAAACGTGTTAGTAATTGTAATTAAAATGCAGAAAAAGGGGTTGGGGATTTAGCTCAGCGGTAGAGCGCTTGCCTAGCAAACGCAAGGCCCTGGGTTCGGTCTCCAGCTCCGAAAAAAAAAAAAAAAGAAAAAGAAAAAAATGCAGAAAAAGAGTGTTTACTTCAACTAAAGCTATCAAAAAAGTGGGTGTCCTTAGTGAATTGCTGCCAATGAAAACAAAACACCTTGTGAATTTGTGATTATTCAATAAGGTCTGAAATTCTAGAGAGACTCAATAGTGCTATATGTTTTTGACATAAAACATGCATGACAACATCTTTGATAGGGAACTAGTTCCTTTTAGACTACACTGTTCCTATAAAAATGTAATTATATCCAGAGGAAAAAAATAATTCACAAATGGCCTATGATATACTTAGAAAGACATTTCAAGCAATAAAAAAGAGCAGTTATCGATTCATCATAGAAAGAAATAATAATTTCCAGAGGTAAAAAACACAGAAAAGAGTTTCAACTTATGGATACAAAAAAAAAAAAACTGTAAATGGATCTGAAAAAAAGGACTAGAGTCTCAGCTGCTCTGGGCCTGAGGCAGGAAGATGAACGTCTGCCTGGTCTAGAAAGATGGCTGAAGGCCATGCTGGAAAATGTTAACAATATCCAGCAAATTAATAAAAGAAAGAACAAAAGCAGGAGCAACTACAGCAGCAGCAGCAACAACATTTAATATCACCTTCATTATTTTACATTTTTATTGGACATTTTATTTATTTGCATTTCACATGTTATCCCTTTTCTGGTTTCCCCTACACAAACCCCTACCCCCCCAACCAGCCACCCTCTGTGTCTATGAAGTTGTTCCCTCACCCACCCATCCATTCACACCTCCCTGGCATTCCCCTACACTGGGGCATCAAGCCTTCACAGAAATAAGGGACTCACCTCCCATTGATTCCAGATAAGGCCATCTTCTGCTACATATGCAACTGGAGCCATGGGTGCCTCCCTGTGTACTCTTTGGTTGGTGGGTTAGTCCCTGAGAGCTCCGGGGGTTCTGGTTGGTTGATATTGTTGTTCTACCTAAGGTGTTGCAAACCATTTCAGCTCCTTCAGTCCTTTCCTTAGTTGTTCCATTGGGGTCCCTGTGCTTTTTTAACATTGTTTTTAAACTGAAATAATAAGTTTTATTTTTTCATTGGATAATTTTATTTACATTTCAAATGTTATTCCCTTTCACAGTTTCCTGACCATAGCCCCCTGTCCCATCCCCATTCTTCTCTTCTCCAAGGGTGTTCACCCTACCAAACCACTCCCTATTCCCACCTCCCCACCCTGACATTCGCCTACAGTTGGGGGGGGGGTGGCGTTCAGCCTTGGCAAGACCAGGGACTTCTCCTCCTATTGGTGCCCCACAAGGTCATTTTCTGCTACTTATGCAGCTGGAGCAATGGGTCTGTCCATGTGTACTATTTGGGTAGTGGTTTAGTCCCTAGGAGCACTGCTTGGTTGATACTGTTGTTCTTATTGGGGTTGCAAGTCCCTTCAGCTCCTTCAATCTTTTTTCTAACTCCCCCAATGGAGACTCCATTCTAAATTCAATGGTTTACTGCTACTATGGTCCTCTGTATTTGTCACTCTCTGGCTTAACATCTCAGGAGACAGCTATATCAGGCTCCTGTCAGACTGCACTTCTTGGCTTCATCAATATTGTCTAGGTTTGGTGACTTTATATAGGCTGTAAATCCAGGACAGGCTCCTGTCAGACTGCACTTCTTGGCTTCATCAATATTGTCTAGGTTTGGTGACTATATATAGGCTATAAATCCAAGTGAGGCAGGCTCTGAATGGCCATTCCAAACTTTGTCTCCATATTTCCTCCTATGAATATTTTTGTTCCCCATTTTAAAAAGCACTAAAGCATCCTCTCTTTGGTTGTACTTCTTCTTGAGCTTCCTGTGCTCTGTGGATTGTGTCTTGAGTAATTCAAGTGAGTGAGTGCATACTATGTGTTTTCTTTTGTGATTGTGTTACCTCAGTCAGGATGATATTTTCTAGTTCCATCTATTTGCCTATGAATTTCATGAAGCCATTGTTTTTGATAGCTAAGTAGTACTCCATTGTGTAGATGTACCACATTTTCTGAATCCATTCCTCTGTGAAGGGCATCTGGGTTCTTTCCAGCTTCTGGCAATTATGAATAAGGTTGCTATGTACATAGTAGAGCATGTGTCTTTGTTGTATGTTGGAGCATCTTTTGGGTATATGCCCAGGAGAGGTATAGCTGGGTCCTCAGGTAGGAAAATGTACAAATTTCTGAGCAACCTTCAGACAGAACCTCCAGAGTGGTTGTGCCAGCTTGCAATCCTGACAACAATGGAGGAGTGTTCCTCTTTCTCCACATCCTTGTCATCACCTGTTCTCACCTGAGTTTTTTTCCTAAGCCATTCTGACTGGTGTGAGGTGGAATCTCAGGGTTGTTTTCATTTGCATTTCCCTAATGACTAAGGATGTTGAACATTTCTTTAAGCTGGTCTGTATTCCTCAGCTGAGAATTCTTTGTTTAGGTCTATACCCTATTTTTAATAGGGTTGATTGGCTCTCTGGAGTCTAACTTCTTGAGGTCTTTGTAGATATTGGATATTAGCCCTCTATGGGATGTAGGATTGGTAAAGATCTTTTTGCAATCTCTTGGTTGTTGTTTTGTCCTCATGACAGTGTCCTTTGCCTTACAAAAGCTTTGCAGTTTTATGAAGTCCCCTTTGTAAACTCTTGATCTTACAGCATAAGCCATTGGTGTTTTGTTCAGGAAATTTTCCCCAGTACCCATGTGATTGATACTCTTCCCCACTTTTTCTTCTATTAGTTTGAATGTATCTGGTTTTTTGTGGATGTCCTTGATCTGCTTGGACTTAAGCTTTGTACAAGGTGATAAGAATGGATCAATTTTCATTCTTCTGCATGCGGACCTCAAGTTAAAACAGCACCATTTGTGAAAAATGCTATCCTTTTTCTTCGTACGGTTTTAGCCCCTATTTCAAAGATCAAGTGACCATAGGTGTGTGGGTTCATTTCTGGAACTTCAATTCTTTTCCACTGATCTACCTGCCTTTCTCTGTACCAAGACCATAGAGTTTTTATCACTATTGCTCTGTAATACTGCTTGAGGTCAGGAATAGTGATTCCCCCAGAAGTATTTTTATTGTTGAGTATAGTTTTCACTATCCTGGTTTATTTTTTATTTAATTCCAAATGAAATTGAAAATTGTTCTTTCTATCTCTATGAAGAATTGAATTGGAATCTTGATGGGGATTGTATTGAATCTAAGATTACTTTTGCCAAAATGTCCATTTCTACTATATTAATCCTGCCAATCCATCAGCGTGATTGGTCTTTTCATCTTCTGAGATCTTTGTTTTCTTTCTTAGAGACTTGAAGTTTCTGTCATATAGATCTTTCACTTGCTTGGTTAGTCACATGGAGGTATTTTATATTTTTTGGGACTATTGTGAAAGGTGTCATTTCCCTAATTTCCTTCTCAGCCTGTTTATCCTTTGAGGAGAGGAAGGTTACTAATTTATTTGAGTTAATTTTATACCCAGCCACTTTGCTGAAGTTGTTTCTCAGGCTTAGAAGTTCTCTGGTGGAACTTTTAGGGTCACTTAAGTATACTATCATATCATCTGCAAATAGTGGTATATCAACTTCTTCCTTTCCAATTTATATCCCTTTGACCTCCTTTTGTTGTCTGATTGCTTTGGCTAGGATTTCAAGTACTATATTGAATATGTAGGGAAAGAGTAGGCAGCGTTGTTTAGTCCCTGATTTTAGTGGGATTGCTCCAAGTTTCTCTCCATTTGTTTGATATTGGTTACTTTTTTTTCTATATATTGCTTTTTACTATGTTTAGGTATGGGCCTTGAATTCCTGCTCTTTCCAAGACTTTTAACATGAAGGAGTGTTGAATTCTGTCAAATGCTTTCTCAGCATCTAATAAGATGATTCTCTGTTTTTTTTTTCCCTTGAGTGCATTTACATAGTGGATTACGTTGATGGATTTCTGTATATTGAACCATTCCTGCATCACTTGGATGAAGCCTACTTGATCAAGATGGATGATATTTTGATTTACTGACCCTTTATGTTGGGAGTCTTCTCACTATTATATACCTATTATCCTTAGGTTTGATCTTCTCATTGTGTCCTGGTATTTCTGGATGTTTTGGGTTAGGAGCTTTTTGTATTTTACATTATCTTTGATGTTTGTTTCAATGTTTTCTATGGTATCTTCTGCCCCTGAGATTCTCTCTTCTACCTCTTATATTCTGTTGATGATGACTATGACTCCTAATCTCTTTCCTAGGTTTTCTATCTCCAGGGTTGTCTCCCTTTGTGTTTTCTCTATTCTTTCTATTTCCATTTTTAAATCCTGGATGTTTGTGTTCAATACCTTCACCTTTTTGGTTGTATTTTCCTGTAATTTTTTAAGGGATTTTTATGTTTCCTCTTTAAGGGCTTCTACTTGTTTACCTTGTTTTCCTGTATTTCTTTAAGGGAGTTATATATGTCCTTCTTAAAGTCCTGTATCATCATCATGAGATGTGATTTTAAATCCAAATCTTGCTTTTCCAGTGTGTTTGGATATCCAGTATTTGCTTTGGTGGGAGAACTGGTCTCTGACAATGCCAAGTAATCTTGGTTTCTATTGCTTAGGTTCCTGTGCTTGCCTCTCACCATCAGGTTGTCTCATTTCTTAGTTTATCTTCCTGTCTCTGACAGTGGCTTACCCCTCCTGTAAGCCTGTCAGTGCTCTTGTACACCTGATTTCTTTCAGCTGGATCTGGGTACAGAGAGCTGTGGGATAGGGTCAGCTCTGGGTGCAGGTAGAATCTCGAAGGGTCCTGTCTGAGACTGCTCCTGGGTTTGTGTCCTGAGACCTCCAGGAGGATCGCTTGGAGCAGAAGTCTTGTTTTTTTCCCTCTGCTCTCAGGTGTGTATACAATCTTGGTGACTGGCTTTCAGCTCTGGGTGCAGGCAGAAATGGGAAAGGTCCTGCCACTGACTGCTCCTAGGTTCCTGTGCCCAGAGGGCACAGAGGGCCCTTGGTGGGTTCCTCTTGGGACAGGAATGTGAGCAGAAGTAGTTGTCTCCTCTGAGTTCTCAGGATTGTTCCTATTTCTAAGAGTCCAGCTCTCTTCCCCACATGATTTATGTACAGACATCTGTGGAACTGGTTCAGTTCTGGGTGCAGGCAGAAACTGGAAGTGTCCTGGTCCTGACTACTCCTGTATTTGTGTGTCCTTAGGTCACCAGGCAGATCACTTGGGGCAGAAGAGTTAGTCTAGATATTTTTCCTTTTAATATTTTTCTAGTTCACTGCTGATTTATTTATGTCTTCATCACAACCCCTCTTCCCAGTACACCTTTCACGTGGCTCTTTCCTTTATGCACCTCTCCCCATCGCCTCTGAGAAGGGGGAGGTCCCCCTGGGTACCAAGCCACCCTAGCACCTCAAGTCACTGCAGGACTATGTGCATCCTCTCCCACTGAGTTCTCAGGATCATCAATTATTCCAAACTCTTGGATAAGACTTTCTGACCCCCATCTAATATTTGGCTATGCATCCGCCTCAGTTTTTGTCAGCTGTTGGGTGGAGCATCTCAGAGGACAGTTATGCTAGGTAACCATCTGCAAGCATAGCAGAGTATGATTAACAGTATCAGGGATTGGCTTTTGTCTGTGGGATGGATCTCAAGTTAGGCCAGACATTGGTTGGTTATTCCCTCAGTCTCTGTTCCATCTGTGTTATTGAACTTCTTGTAGGCAAGAAAAGTTTGGGGTTGAAGATTCTGCTGGTGGTTCGGTCATCCCCTCCATCCACTGGGAATCCTACCTGCCTACAGGAGGTGACCCCTTAATGCTCCATATCCCCCACTGATAGGAGTGTCAGTTAGAGTCACTCTCAGAGACTCCCGGAAGGCTCCTCCATTCCAGGTCTCTGACATGTTCTAGAGTTTGCTCCTACCACTGCTGCTGAATTCCCAGCCCTCTTTCCTTGGGAATATTACATGTGACGCCTATACCCATTGCCATCCTTTGCTCCACTCAATTCTCTCCCTTCATCCACCTCTGAGAACAATTTCATTTTCCCTTCTGATTGAGATTTAAGCATCCCGCATGGATCTCTTTTTGTCTGCAAATTTTAGGATGTCTCTGTTTTTAATAACTGAATGGTATTCCATTGTGTAAATAAGTTCATTTTCTTTATCCATTCTTCAGTTGCAAGAAATCTAGGCTGTTTCCAGTTGCTGGAGGAACTCTTCTCTGAGGGAGGAAGATCCAGGTTATACTTTAGGTGTGCTATTCTCCCTGTACTATTTTCTCATTCTTGTTTGTCAAAAAGAACAAATTCTTATTCATTTCTGAGCAGGTAGATCAGAAACAGCAGCTTTTTATAGATTTGCAACATTTCTCCTTGGTCTTGCATGGGAAAGAGCTGAGTCTCCAAAGCGTGTAACCAGATCACAGAGTTAGTAGATGCAGAAATATGTGTGAATGTATATAATACTGTGCAGCATATTATATTCTGCAGTGCATTATACTGCTGTTGTTCACACACAAAATAAATTAGAACCCTTATTTTTCAATAAAGGAAGACTTCCACTTTAGACATTTTCTTGGATAATGAGCTAACTCTCAGAGTGTAGAGGCAAAGAGTAGAGTAAGCCATTCAAAAGAGGCAGAACACTCACAGAAGCAGATGCAAGCTGCACTTTAGGAGTTAGCAGTTTCTGTATTACTAAGGCCCCAGAACTCACTGTTACCTGGCAGCTACACATCTCATACCATTTAGCAATAACTAGGAAGTTGTTCTGTAGGTGCATCCTTCATTAGGATTTTATTGCTGTCAGAAAACACTATGACCATGGCAACTCATACACAGGACAACATTTCATTGGGGCTGGCTTATAGTTTCAGAGGAATAGTCCTTATCATCAAGGAAGGAATCATGGATGCATCTTGGCCAACATGGTGCTGGAGGAGCTGAGAGCTCTACATCTTGATCCACAGAGGATGAAGAAGAAGACTGTGTGTCACATTGGGTATAGGAAAGCTCAAAACCCACTCTAACAGTGACACACTTCCATTAACATGGCCCTATCTACTCCAAAAAGGCCAGAATTCCTAGTGGTGCCACTCCTGACAGACCAAGCTTTCAAACATATGAGTCTAAGGGAGTGATTCTTAGTCAAACCATCACATTCCATTCCTTAGTGTCCACAGACTTGTAGTCATAATTTGTGCAAAATTCATTTAGTCCAATTTCACAAGTATCCATAGTTTATCACAGTTTCAATAATGTTTATGATTCCAAAGTTCAAAGCCTCTTTGGAAAGTCATGCAATCTCTACACTGTACTCCCCTATAAAATCAAAATCAAAAACCAGATTACATACTTACAACATACAATGTCAAAAGATATGTGATACCATTCCAAACCATAGGGAAGGGAGCATAGTGAGGAAGTACTGTGTCGCGCGCCCAACGTCTCGCCAACAAGAACGATGCGCGGACACCAGGATCCTTCTGCAGCAAAGCGTTTATTACATCTTGAAGAGGAGAGAGCGAGCCCCAGAATGGCGCTGCTTATATATACCCTAATGTGGCATGTCCACGCCTGATTGGTTGCTTACCCATGATCTCATAGGCACGCCCCGGAGTGGGCAAAGACCTGGCATGAAGGCACTCTTGCACATGCGCACAGTTAACTTCCTGAAAGGAAGTCGGCTGGCGCGGCGAAGGCTGGCGCAGCGAAGGCTGGCGCCATCTTGTAATGGCGGAGGTTATCCTGGCCTTCCACATGGGGCGCAGTGGAAGCCAGCGCCATCTAGCGGTGGCGAATGTTATTGCGGCCCTCTACAGTACTGGACAAAAGCAAATAAGAAAACCAGCTGGGCAAACCCCTAACTCTGCATCTCCATCTCTAATATCAAAATGCCCTTAGGATGGATCTCCAAGTTCTTTTAGCTGTTTTGAAACATTCCCTGTTAGCACCTTTTCTAGACAGGTATCACACACTTATAGTAATTTTTTACCTCACAGGGTCTCCAAGACAATCCAGGCCTCACCTTCACAATCTCATATAGTGGTCTTTCATAACTTTACACAATAGTCTCTCTGAGCTTCTACACAAGAACACCCCTGCCACATGTCTGGCCTTAGTGACTTTGTTTGGTCATAGAATGAGACTCTATAACCCCTTTCTTCTCTTCTTGACTCTAAATCCAGAACCACATGATTGAAGCTGCCAAGTTCTGGTGCTTTCTGAGGTTGTGACATAGCATCTTCATTCTATTAACTCTTCAAAAGCATTCTGTTTTCAATGGTTTCCTTCATTGACTAATCTTAGCTATTCTGGACCTTCCTTGGTAGACCAGGCTGAATTTGAACTCCGAGATCTGTATGGTTCTATCTCCTGAATGCCAGAATTACAGAAATGTACCTCGACCTAACCCATTCTTTAATTCTTTTTCTCAAGATGGAAGCTTAGCTGAATAGGATCTTCCTCTGACATCACCATTTGCTTAATTCCATGTAATATCTTTGAACACAGGATTTATCTCCATTCTATTTCCTATTTCTCCAGTAATTCCTGAGCCATCCATTTTGTATTTTTCCTTTCTAAACCTGATATATTTCATCAAAATGTTCTCCATAAGAGTGGAACATGGTAGAGTCTATGCTAGGTTGTTTTGAGATTTCTTTTGCCAATGAAACTATTCTAAATCTACTCACTTTAGCCTCAGGCAGAATTTTTTCAGTCGAGAATGAAAAAAGCCACATTCTTTATGAAAATATCCCAAGAAGAGCCTTTTAGCAACATATTAAAATCTTTCTCTTCTGAAACTTCTTCAGAATGGACCCCACAATTCAAATCACCTCAGCACCATTCTAGTCCATGTTCCTATTAGTATGACCCATTAAGACCAATTTGAACCACCCTACTCTGCTTTCTTTATCCAAAGTCCAAAAATCTACAGTTCTCCAAACAAAATCATGGTCAAGTCTATCACAATATTGCCCTAGTTTCTAGTACCAATTTTTATCTTGGTGCAGGTTTTATAGCTGTGAAGAGACACCATCACTAAGGCAACTCTCATAAAGGAGTTATAAGTGTTGGGGCTGGCTTTTGGTTTTAGAGGTTTATTTTTTTTATTAACTTGAGTATTTCTTATATACATTTCGAGTGTTATTCCCTTTCCCAGTTTCCGGGCAAACATCCCCCTCCCCCTCCCCTTCCTTATGGGTGTTCCCCTCCCAACCCTCCCCCCATTGCCACCCTCCCACCAACAGTCTAGTTCACTGGGGGTTCAGTCTTAGCAGGACCCAGGGCTTCCCCTTCCACTGGTGCTCTTACTAGGATATTCATTGCTACCTGTGAGGTCAGAGTCCAGGGTCAGTCCATGTATAGTCTTTAGGTAGTGTCTTAGTCCCTGGAAGCTCTGGTTGCTTGGCATTGTTGTACATATGGGGTCTCGAGCCCCTTCAAGCTCTTCCAGTTCTTTCTCTGATTCCTTCAACGGGGGTCCTATTCTCAGTTCAGTGGTTTGCTGCTGGCATTTGCCTCTGTATTTGCTGTATTCTGGCTGTGTCTCTCAGGAGCGATCTACATCCAGCTCCTGTCGGTCTGCACTTCTTTGCTTCATCCATCTTGTCTAATTGGGTGGCTGTATATGTATGGGCCACATGTGGGGCAGCCTCTGAATGGGTGTTCCTTCAGTCTCTGTTTTAATCTTTGCCTCTCTCTTCCCTGCCAAGGGTATTCTTGTTCCCCTTTTAAAGAAGGAGTGAGGCATTCACATTTTGATCATCCGTCTTGAGTTTCATTTGTTCTAGGCATCTAGGGTAATTCAAGCATTTGGGCTAATAGCCACTTATCAATGAGTGCATACCATGTATGTCTTTCTGTGATTGGGTTAGCTCACTCAGGATGATATTTTCCAGTTCCAACCATTTGCCTACGAATTTCATAAAGTCGTTGAGTCCATCATCATCACTGTGGGAAGCAAGCCAGAGTCCAGGCAGACATGGTGCTAGAGAAGGAAGTGAAAGATCTACATATTGATGCAAAGTCAGATGGAGGGCACTGTATACCACAGTAAATTTCCATTTCCTACTGCATTTCTGGGTATACGTGGAATTTCAAAATGATTCTCACATTCATATATCTATCCAAGATATCCAGTTTAAAAACTTCCGTTTGCCTGAATTCTTGGATATATTGCTCTATAGATCTTTGGAAATAAGGATCAACCAATTGTGAGATTTGGGATAGTCAGGCCATCCTGTCCTGTAACTTGTGGTTTTAAAAAGCAATCCATGTTAAAGGCGGCTATGCACCAGCATTGGTGGTTTCAGTTCCTAGCCTGGTACACAGCCTGGGGCAGAGACCTTGTGTTTTTCCTAGCCAACATCTCTCCTACAAATGTTGGCTCTGCCTCTCCAGAGCTCTGAGATAACTCTTTTGGTGGCCAGCTGCAGGTACACTCTTACCCATCACTGTTATGGTTACCTCTTCCCTAGAACTCTTCCATTCTTCTGCTGCCTTGCCATTTACTTCTATGAAGAGATGATACACAGTGAAGTCCCTCACTAGATGCTGCTTCCGTGCACTTGGATTTCGCAGTCTCCTGAAAGTAGGACAAGTACATTTTTTTGTTAATTACAAATTACCAAGTCTTAGGGAATTCTGTTACAAAATGATATTAGACCATGACATGAGTATCAAATCAAACATTTGAAAAGTATAGATATAGTTTTGAAATAACAGAGATAAATAATTGCTACTATATACAGTTGAGTATAATTGATGTTTCAGAGACCTAAAGTAAAGCACTATCAATTAAGACTAACTGGGAGACTAGTATGCCTTCTTTGCAGCATGCAAGCCATATTGTCTGCAACTAAATGGTTCATGGCCATCACAAAATAAGAACAGTGACAGATCCAAAGACATTCAAACCGCTAACCTAGGCAGCTTTATTAAGCCAAGTTTAGCACCATGATAGGAAAATTAATGAACAGAGAAGGAGGCTCCTCGGTTGAATAATATTCAAGGATGATTTATTAATGGAGTAATATGGAAGATCTTAATGTAATTGGAGGAATTTTTGAACAGTGTCTTCTCTGGACCAGCAATGACATTGCCTGCTGTTAGAACAATGTGTCTTGAACTATCTCAATATCAAGTTGTCTTATCCAATGCATGTTCCTGGGTTGTCTATTATCTTCAGTAAGCTCTAGTCAGCAAGCACCAAATTTAATGCTCAAACCTTAAACGTTATGGGTATATCACTGACTGAGAACACGATATTTGTCTGAAGAAGGAAGACTGAACAGAAATTCACGGAGGAAGAAAATAAAGTTTCATCAAAAGCAAACTGTGTCAACTTCCATCACAATCTTTACAGCAATCACTGACATCTAAGGGTCAATGGGTATCTAATGGCAGGTTCATAAACCTACACACACAATACCCTTGCAAAACAACTATTTTGGAGAGTTTCGTTGACGTTTTCCTTAACACAGGCTAATATCACTTTCACCATGTGCTTTGTACAAAAGTACATAAGTCATTTATTTAATAAAAAGTTCTAGTCTCAGTATAGAAATGAAGAAAAGTGTTGCTCAAATGTTGACTTGTAGAAAATAGGGGTATGTGTCAGAGGAAGCTGTCTTTGAGACAAGCTGAGACAAAGGTGAGGAAAGGTTACAGAACGTTAAGAAACAGCAACACTCTGAAGAGCACAGATGTCAACCTTTACTGCCAGCCCACTTGGAAGATTCGTTCATGTTGTACAAACTTGTATTTGCTGCTTTTATGTTTTTTCCTTAATAAAAGAAATATATGTACAGAAATGTGAGTTTCAATAATCACTTCTTCCCATCTCCTAGCAGCAGACCCTGGAGCGATTCTCGAACTGTATTCTTTGAGCTGGGAAATGAGTCCCCCTGACACCAGTATGTTTACTCCTTGCAGGTCAGAAAGTCTTAACCTCACCAGAGAGCCTTGCCCTCAGGCCTCTCCTCAGGATTTCTGGGCAAAGAATGCATGAAGTTGCACCTTAGGTCACTGGGCTCTTACTGGTCTCTGTTTTTCATGAATACAGCTATCCTCTAATTCCTCTTTCTATTCTTGGCTAAATACAGTTAACCATTTCCTCTGAAGTAAATCAACCTGTGAAGAAACTCTACCAAGCTTTTCTGTGTGGTGATGATAAAATTAAAACACCCTGACAATTTCTGTAGTATGGTGATATGGATTATCCCATGTTCTATCAGCTATTCAACCCACAACCATTAACACTGATAAATAGATCACAATTCAAATACCATCCTGTCCTAGTACCTATAAATTCTCATGTCATTTAATAAGAACTGATTCATGACATTTATGAATTAACATATATAAATTGATCATAAGTTGTATCAGTTATTAAATAAATATCCTTTGTATTTGTTTAAGACAAACTCTGCAACTAGGGGCTTTGATTTTGCTGTGTAACTGAAGATGAACTTGAATTACTGATGCTCCTTCCTCCTCCTCCCCTGAAGCACTCAGAATATAGAAACAGGAAAGTACCACCATTTTGACAAAAAAAAGTCTTATAAAACACATCTTAGTTTTTGTATTATCTTCCTTATTTTTCCTCTCTTAAGTGGAACAAGAGGAAAGATCTTTTGTTCATCATATGAATGTCAGCAGTCCTCTGGATTTGAGAAGGAAATGTTTGGCTCACTGCTCCCTTGAAGACATCTCTTCATGTGATTCTATTAATTTGATAATGCTTTCAAAAACTAATGCTGTTATCTAAGTTTTTTTTACTAATAGAAACTCATTACAACAGAGTTCTGGGGGGTAGATACTCCAAAATTGATTAGCGAGGGGAGTTAGTGCATTGTGAGTCTGGAGGGAAGACTTTTTTCTCGGTCTCTCAGCTGGGCGGTCATCTTCCTATGTTTCTGGTTTTCCATGTGTATCAGCCTTTGTGTTCACATTTCCACCTTTTACAAGGACACAGGTCATATTGATTGGAAACCATTTTACTCTCATATGACCTCATTCAAACTTAATCAGTTGCATTTATAATGACATTATCTCCCAAATGTCAGATCTAGAAGCATGAATGTTGAGAATCTTGGTGTATGAATTTTGCACAAGATAGTTTAACCCTTGGAAATCATACTGTTTTTGTGTTGCTTTTACATTTTTATTAATTAAAATAAAAATATAGATTTAAGCATAGGACCTAAAGAAGTGAATTTCTAATTCTATTACTTTGAATCTCTAGTTTCACAGCTGTATATGACTCCTAAAAAAAAGAGTTACACAATTTGTAAAAGTATAAATATTATGTACTTGCTGGGGATTGCTGTGAATGGCCTCGATAGGCTCATATTTGAATATGCTTTTCAGGAGCAGGTGGCACTGTTTTGGAAGGTTGTACAATCTGTTTTGTTTTGTTCTCACTTTTTTACACAGGTTTTCTCTATGTATCCCTGACTATCCTGAGACTCAGAGATCTGTCTGCCTCTGTTTCCTAAATGCTGAAAATAAAGGCATATGACAGCACCTCCTCCCTAAGGTTGTGGAATATTAGAAGCTAAATGCTTACTGAAAAAGAGAGTCTCTAGAGTGATCTTAAGGTTCAAAGGCCTGGCCCCAGTTTCTGTGCTCTGGCTGCTTCTTGAGCAGAGATTGAATATAACCAATTGCTTCATTCTTTTACCACCAGGCACTGTACTCCCAACCTATGGGTCTAAAGAAAATATTCCTCCCCTAACTGGCTTTTTGTCAGTTGACAACCATAAGAAAAGTAACTCATTACAATATCTTTCTGAAGATTCTTAATTACAAAACATATCAATCATGTAGCAGCCCATGAAAATGCATACTCTCCCAATGGTTTATAAAATGCTTTGCAACTTTTGTGTTTCCTTAGGTTAATTAATTTTCTGGTTTATTTTTATTTTTGATACATAATAATTATCCAGTAATTGATAGCATATATTGTGACATTTTGCTTCATGTGTATATTAGATATTGATCAAATCATGATAATTAGCACATTAATCAGCCGATTGTCATTATTTGTTTATGGTGCACATTTTCAAAATCTTTTTACTCAGCTATTTTAAGATATACTAAGCCCCTCTATTCTGTAGAAAGCAAATTTTCTACAGAATAAGACACAACAGTATCTAGTTAGTACATTAAAACAGATCTATGCTTGTAACAGCTAAAAGCATTCAATATCAGCAAATGTATCTTCTAACTCTGCATAACAAAATCTAATGAATACTTAAAGATTGTTTCCATATGACACATGAAAAATGATTCCACTGCATCTTCTATTATTTTTAGTGTTTATCTGAATAGTTGATGAGGGTTGGCATTTTTACCCTTTTTGATCTAAATTAATTAAGCATTCAGTTATTTTTATCATGTAAAATGCTAACATAATAAATGTACATTGTAAACATTAAGGCCCTTATAAGCACAATTTGATAAAAACAATCAAAAACTGTCCACTGACATTAACCCGTTCCCTGCAAATTATCAAAAGAAAAAAAATTAGGGTCAGTCTTACAGACATCTCAGTTGAGTATTGAGTAGGTAAAATGTTGTTTTTCAGTCTAGATGACATCTTAATAATGCTGACCACACTTTACATTGAAAGTGTCTGTAAGCTAAACATGTTTATGAAGAGGTTATTTCAAGCTTCTATCACTTGTACTTGAGGAAAGGACTCTCTTTTCTCTTATCCTTCTGTGTTTAAATTTGTTCTGATACTAGAAACATTATCTCCCATAAACTATTATTTTATTTCCTAACTTCTCAGGTACACAAAATTGATTCTTTTAAAACATTCAGTCAATATGTTTTCTACAATGTAGCGTTCCTAACACAGGAATGATAGGTAAAACAAATCGAGCTTATTTCTATGTAGGCTCAAGCAAGCATGTTACATTAAAATGTTTGCTTTCAAAACAACACGTTGTGAGTAGCCAGAATATGGCTCATATATGAATATTATTGTATTATTTATGTCCATGATACTCTAGTTTAGAAGAATTCTACTGAATTAAGATGATATTCCCCATTCATATTGTGGCAGTTTTACATTGAACTTTATGGATTTTTTGTCAATTAAAAAAAAAGTCAGCTCTTTGATTAAGCAAGGGACCACTTAAATAATAGATGTCTATACAAAGTCAGCAATGAGCAAGCTAAATGGTTTGTGTACATGAAACATAGCAAGTTTGATATAAATTGAGGCCAGTTAAAGATTGCAACTTGAATATCTATGGTTCTCTCACCTCCATATATTATCTTATGTGATGTTTCCATTTATACACTGGTACTATGCAGTGTACCAAACATCATTTTAGATTTCCCAGAGTTTATTTTGAGGAACACAATTATTTGTATCATTATCTGGAGAGTAAGCAATATCTCCTTGTGAAGCTTAGAAAGAATAACAAAACATCTGTCCCAGATGCTATGGACTGTCTCCTCTTTTCTTCTTGGTGCAAACTCCACCATGTGTTCTCCTTCACAGGGATGAGTAATGGATTTGGAGTAGCCTGATCTCCAAGATAACCAATATTTGATTCTACTTTATCCAAATAAATCTCTGAGAAAAAAACAAGGGACTCAATAAAACTGTGAATATGAAGGATAAAAGTAGACTGGATATTCAAATAATAAATGTCTGAATACGGTGGATATTTTGATCCCCATGCCATACATGAAGAAATGGCAATGAAGATATACTACGTTTAGTTAAGACAAGATTCTAGAACTACTAAGTGAGAATACTCTACAGTAATACCCATCCCTAAGATAATAAAAATGCTTCACCTACAAAACCATATTTTTAAACACTGCATTAACTTTTACTTTCCTGATATAATCTGGAGTCAACCATAGCAGGATGACTAACAGTTTTAAAAATGTACATATGAAAAAATATGTATTCGACATTACATTTGTAGCCATTTCACAGATATTGCTAGCCCTACTGGCTTTATAGCTCCCGAGACATCAAGCCACAAGTAGTTTTTACTAAAAAGTTTTAACTACAAGCATCTCATCTACATACTAATAATTTTAAAGGTACTAAAATGTCCCACATTTCTGCTAGGAAACATCTAAAATTTTCCAACACAAAAAGTAAACTGATAGAATACAAATGAGAAGTTTATTTTGTTAAAGCATTCAAACCAGTTAAGCCACGTGAAATTAAAAGCAATTTTTAAAGTAAAACATAGCAACTGTTATGCCAGTGATTTCCTGGAGCAGTTGAGAAATTGACACATAAGAAGCATCACTAGTTGATCAATAATAAGCAGATTGTAGAATATAGACACAATCAACGCAAGATGGGGGTTGCTGTGCCCTGTTACTGATTTTAGAATTGAGAATTGAGAACCCAGAAATACAAATGAGTGTGTCAACGAGGCCAACAACTTAGTGAAAGAAAAGTTTGGAGATTCCTGACCAGAGGACCTAACTTAAACCTATGAAGCAATTCTGGCTAATTTTCCTGTATCTTGTCAAGATATACTAAGTCATTCAGAACAAATGAGCAGATTTTTCTAGATTTCATGAATGAGTATTGGCTGGAGGTGCTAAACTACTTTTCTAACCTATGTTTTTTTTCTGTTTGTAGGTGAAGATTTATTTTTCTGGAGAGAGTCAGCTAAAAATACTGAGAGATTAAAAAATTTGCCACCCTGTTCTACCACTAGCTAGCTATGATAAAATATAAGCCACTTGTCATTCAGTCGTTTTTGTCTTTACAGGTAAGTTACAACTATGAGTAATGCACACTGCTCTTCTTGTAAGAACAAATATGAGGGTGAGACATGTAAACATGCCATGAAAAGCTTTACTCACAACATGTACTCAGGGATTGCTGAGGTTTTACTGTGTGAATTTATAGCTTTTCTTCAATGTTCATTGTTACTCAAAAAGAAGTTACCAATTTAAAGTGGACCACCAGGAACTCAGTTCTTGATCCTCTCTTCTGCTAGACTTTGTCCACTGACAAGTTTTCTCTTCCTCCTGCTCCTCCTCCACTTCTTCCTCTTCTTCTTCATCCTCTTCTTCACCTCCTCTTACTTCCTGTTCTTCTTTCTTCTTCCTCATGCTCCTATTCTCTGCATTCCTTTCTGACTCCTCCTCCTCCTCTTCTTTCTCTCTCTCTCTCTCTCTCTCTCTCTCTCTCTCTCTCTCTCTCTCTCTCTCTCTCTTTCTCTCTTACTCTCCCAGGCTAGCCTCTCTTTTTGTCGCAGGATAACCTCAACCTCACTATAGAACCAAGTAAGGTTTTGAACTCCTGACCTTACTGAGTCTACTCAAATGTTGAGATTATCAGTATATACTACAGTAAGTCAATGTGGTATAGAGATTGAACCCAGCATTTCCATGTGTTCTAGGAAAGCACTCTACCAACTCCCTCTTATCACTTGATTAAAGTTATTATCATTATGTTAACACGATATCACATTTTGTTTAAACCAGGCATGGACAGTTCTGTCATTCCAGCATTCCCCAGGCAGAGGCAGAAGAATCTCTATGAGTTTGGGGCTAGTATAATCTATATAGAAAACTTTAGGTCAGTCAGGAATACATAAAGAGACCCTGTTTCAAAAAATCAAAATCAAGCTGTGTGTGCATGTGTCAGTGTGTGCATGTATGTATGTAATTATTCACACAACACACACGTATGTGTGTATGTATAGAAGTGAATAAGAGAATGCTTCTGCCTTTAAAAAAAATAAAATATGCCCTTCCACTTGTACATATATGTAGATTATCAAATTTTTCTTCTTCTAAGAAAGGCCCATATAGCTATTATTTTCTGCAGACAGACGTTCTTCATGGTATAACTTTGCATAACTTTTAGCTCATGTTTCTATAAGCAACTTTATATACATGCTATAGCAGGGAAGCCAGATTAAACTCTCAGGTTCACCAAGCTTGAGGTGAATGGAATAATTACTTTAGTCTGACTCTGAGGAAGATAGTTCACTTCTTTCCTAAAAGAGTCTCTCAGCCCAGTGGTTGGATAACTAACCGAGGAAAAAGCATAATTTGCTTTTTAAGTATTTGTTCAGGTTTTGGAATAAACAAAGTTTATGTGCCTGTAAAACAGAGAAACTGCTTAAACTTAAGTCATGACAATGTAAGAACCACGAGATTCTTGTTCACCTCTTATACTCTACTTCCAAGTGACCAACAATGCCTTTATAAATTAGGTGTCTTAAGCTCCATGCTTATAGGAATGCAGTGGTAGCTGTGCTGAAAAGAATATCCACTGAGACTCCTACTGGAGTGCAAGGTACAAACAATTCTGCATAGTTTGTTGTCTTTCCCTCTCACTGGAACCACTGCTGCTCTTGGTTGAAAATGATAAACTTGTGTAAAGCATTCCTATTTCAACCAATACTTTGTGAGAAGTGTCTTTTCCCAAGAGTGCTTTCCAATAGCCCAATTCTTCTCATTTTTTTACAAGTAGCTCCTTAATATACTTTTCTGCTCTCATCTGAGATTTTTCCTGTGTCATTTATAAGATGAATGGAAGAAATAGCTTAGTGGATTCCAAATGCAGGCAATTCCTTTCCCTCACATCTTCATGACAGGATCTTTCACCATAGTAAAGAATATCATCCCTATGAAAGACTAATCATTTACACAGTGGCCACAAGTAAATGACAGCAGAACTCAGAGCCACAGAGTTCTGATGACCAAACTAAATAATGCAGCCAATGGTCAATGATTACCAGTCACTTCCCTCATTATTTGCTCTGGTTTCTAATTCATTCACTCAAAGCCAATGAAAGATCACTAAATATGCTCTCTGTACCAACTTACCAACTGCTCAATTCTTGCGTATTTGATTGTATTCAATCTGGTTTTAAATTGACTGTTCTATTAGAGACATTTATATTAGACACTTAGAAGGTGGTAAGGTTTTATACAAAGATATCCATTGTTAGAAGGCAGAAAGACTTCTAAACATTGGAAAGCTAACAGAAAAATCTAGAAGACTTCAAAGGGGAGATAGGTCAATGTAGTTAGACCATCAGTGTTACAAAAGTAAAAAGCTTATCTAGACCCAGGTTGACAGAGGCACCAGCATATTTGAAAGAAAATTCTGGTTGAAAAGGTTTATGTCTTGAAGAATAAAAGAAAGACTTTGAAACTTCAAGTTTTCTGAGCATGTGTTCCAAGGAAAGAAAGATCAGGAACCAGGTCAAGAAACATATTTAAAGTTTTGTCAAATCTAAGGGCACTTGGTGGTGTCTTAAACCAACAATCATCAATCAGAGTATACTTGAGGGCACAGGTAAGAACAGAGTACCCTCTTCTTTCACTTGTCTCTTTTCTCCTCCCCTCCTCTCCTCTCCCCTCATTTCTCCTCCTTCCTGTCCCTTCTTTTCTCTCTCCCCCTCTTCTCCCCTTCCCTTCTCTCCTCTCCTCTCCTCTCCTCTCCTCTTTGCTCCTCTCCTCTCTTCTATGTGAGTGCTTCATACCTAGTACACATTACAATAAAAGACTTCTTGGTTTTCTTTACAGTTGTTTTCAATTTATCATTTATTTTTATTTGAGAGTAAAGTATTTTATAAGGAATAACTTAATTTCAGGTATAATGATTATGGAACTTAAAAGTAAATACAGGTCTCAGGACAATCTCTCTTTCAAAGTTCATAAAGAAGGACAGTGAAATTACTTGGGCGAAAATGCTGGTTATGAGACCTAAGGACATAAGTTTGAACCCCAGAAATCACATAAAGGTATACAGTGAGAATTGACTGTATGATGTTATCCTCTGACTTCTACTCCTGTGCTGTGCCATATGTTGTCCTCCATACATATATGTACATGGGAATCATGAATGCAGTTTTAAGTTAAAATTCATAAAGAAGGAATTCTATTGCATTACAAACGAGGACATTGTTTCTTTGGATTTCTATTGGACATTTATTAATTTCTTTCCTTAACATTTTTGGTTTTGTTTCATTTGTTTTCTTAGTTAAGGGATGCAAAGAATTTGCTATAACCCCATGGGGAAATCATGCTAATTAAGGCCACAGTCTACCATGACCAGATAGCATCTCTGAGCTTAATGCAAAATGGAGGACACACTGTACCAGCAGGGCTCCCCCTTCCCTAACCTTGTCTAGGCATCCCAATCCTTCACCCCTTGAAAGGAGTAGTCCTTGGCACAACTACAATTTCATCTTCCTCTTTTCCTGATAAGAACCTGCCCAGCAAGGACCTGGCATTGTATGGAGAGTGTCTCTCCATACAAATGAGGCATTTACATTTTTTTATCTTTATTAAATTGAGTATTTCTTATTTACATTTCAATTGTTATTCCCCTTCCAGGTTTTCAGGCCAACATCCCCCTAACCCCTCCCCTTCCATATAGGTGTTCCCCTCCCATCCTCCCCCCATTATCGCCCTCCCCCCAACAATCATGTTCACTGGGGGTTCAGTCTTGGCAGGACCAAGGGCTCCCCCTTCCACTGGTGCTCTTACTAGGCTATTCGTTGCTACCTATGAGGTTAGAGCCCAGGGTCAGTCCATGTATAGTCTTTGGGTAGTGGCTTAGTCCCTGGAAGCTCTGGTTGCTTGGCATTGTTGTTCATATGGGGTCTCAAGCCCCTTCAAGCTCTTTCAGTCCTTTCTCTCATTCCTTCAACGGGGGTCCCGTTCTCAGTTCAGTGGTTTAATGATGGCATTCACCTATGTATTTGCTGTATTCTGGCTGTGTCTCTCAGGAGAGATCTACATCCGGTTCCTGTCAGCCTGCACTTCTTTGCTTCATCCACCATATCTAGTTTGGTGGCTGTATATGTATGAGCCACATGTGGGGCAGGCTCTGAATGGGTGTTCCTTCTGCCTCTGTTCTAAACTTTGCCTTCCTATTCCCTCCCAAGGGTATTCTTGTTCCCCTTGTAAAGAAGGAGTGAAACATTCGCATTTTGGTCATTGTTTTTGATAGCTGAGTAATATTCCATTGTGTAGGTGTACCACATTTTCTGTATCCATTCCTCTTTTGAAGGCCATCTGGGTTCTTTCCAGCTTCTGGCTATTATAAATAAGGCTGCTATGAACATACTGAACCACCTGAGGACCCAGCTATATCTCTCCTGGGCATATACCCAAAAGATGCCCCAACATATAACAAAGGCGTGTTCCAGTATATTTACATTACTTTAAACTCTAGCCAATGGTTTCCAATTACCCTGAAAATTCCTTCCCCCCCCCCAACTTCAACGTCTATATGTAGCCTTGGTTTACCCTGAATAAAATGTATCCACACAAGCTAAGATTTAAGAATTTCTAAGATAGCTGTTTCACTGAAGATCATCAAGGTTGGATGCAGAACCATAACTGGACCCCGGAACATATGCCACATAGCCTATTCTGGTACCAAATTCAGACCTTCCTGCCTAATCCTTCTGAATGTCTGGAATTACAAGCAAGAAATACCACAAGTTACAACTGTGAATTTTATTCCATATTTCCATGTTGACAAACACATTCACAACATGTATAATAATTCCTACAAAATGCAAGTAAATATATAACATTAGGAACTAGAAAATATAAAAGAATAGTGAGATGAAGGTAATATAAAGTGTGGTGATGGGAAAGCATATAACTTTAAATAGGGTGCTGGAACTCTACTTCAAGGAGGAGCAATAGGTTGAAGAGTATGAACCATGCAGCTATGTGGGAGAATATTATCTGAAGCACCAAATGTGTGTGTGTTTACAGATAGGAATAAAAACTTGTCAAAATATATTAAGATTAACATTAAGAGAAGAAAAGGAGTTTTGTGGAATTACTTTTAACTCTTTTTTGAAAAATTAATTGTTTATATTATTTATTTACATTTCAAATGTCCCCCTTCCCAGTCTCCCTTCCTCAACCCTCCATTTCAATCCCCGCTCTGCTTTCCCTCTAAGAGGGCGCTCCCACCCCTACCCATCCCTCCAACCTTATCCGTCTAGTATTCACTATGCTGGAGCAACAAGCATCAACTGTGTTCCTTAAATTGGTCAGCTCTCAACTGCTCTAGCTCAACCCAGATGGAAATACAAGGAACAGGAGAGGCAGGGTGAGGTGGCATCAGAGACAGTTGTATGAAGAAAAGTCACCTTGTTTGAGATGAAATGATTTACATGGAAACACTGGAAGAAACAAGAAGATACTGGATGATTTTGAGCAAAGTAGTCATCCAATTAATGCAAGTTTCAAAGAGAGAAGAGCTATAGGGGCAGAAAACTTCAACTCCCCCATTGTTAGCCCAGATATACAGATTCAGAAGAAATTCACTACCCAGCCACTAACCTGCAGCTGATTTCATGTTGGTTAGGAAAGGTGTCTTAGTTAGGGTTTTTAACTTCTGCCTTAGTTAGGGTTTTACTGTTCTGAACAGACACCATCACCAAGGCAACTCTTATAAGGACAACATTTAATTGGGGCTGGTTTACAGGTTCAGCCCATTACCATCAAGTCTGGATCATGGCAGTGTCCAGCCAGGCATGGTGCAAGAGGAGTTGAGAATTCTACATCTTCATCTGAAGGCTTCTAGCAGAATACTGACTTCAAGGCAGCTAGAAAGAGGGTCTTAAAGCCCATGCCCACAGTGACATACTGACTCCAACAAGGCCACACCTTCAAATAGTGCCACTCCCTCCCTGGGCCAAGCATATTCAAACAATGCTGAATCTGTGCTGACTTGAGGCCTTTCAGCTCCTTGAAGGACTTGGGAGTTGACCTCAGTAAAGGTCTCTTGTTTTGATACTTGTAAACAATGCTCTAAGGTCCCTCTCTTCTCTAGTGTTTCTCTAATCTTGATAAATTTTCAACAAGCCTTTTGAAAATTTTAAGCTTAATTCTGCTGAAATGAATCAGAGGAGAGCTGCCAAGAAAGAAGCCCTTACAAAGAAAACACTTTCGGGTGGCTTATGTAGGATTATTTGCAAAGGGTGGTATAGATTCCTTCGGAAAGGACAAGATCAAAATTCTGCAGGAGCCTGGGGCGCTTAGCCCATCATGGCATCCTTTGTGCTACTATTAGCATAACAAAGTCAATCAATGCATTTTGGTCAATAACCCTCTGGACTATTAAGAGGGAAAAATGTTAGTTTCAAAATGAAATATCTTGAACTAGATAAGGTGCTCATTACACTGAGAGGAGCAGTTTGCATATTAGCACTGGAGAAAGATAGGGTTGTTAAAACCTTTTTCATTCTCCTAGTCAACTTAATTATAAAGGATATAATGATCACCTTTTCTCTGTAAATTACACTTATTAATTTTTTATTTTTCCCTCATCACTTTTTATTAAAGGACAAAGATAAATGGAAAAAAATTTAAAGTCAGCAAAGGATAGTTCCAATTAAAAAATATTGTCGGTTTTTCAGAGATACACAAGGCAATGGGGACAATGAATGGTCTTATAAAATTCAGTAAAATCTCAAAGGTCATTAATAAACTAAAAGTCTTCCGAAAACAATAAAACTGCTTACAACTAGGTTCAAGGCCAGCAAGCAAAAATCAGCCAGTACAAATAAAGATCCAGAGAAGAAAACCCATTCATAACAGCCCTCTCTCACACAAGTAAAGATCTAATCTGTTCACAGGAAGAGGGAGGAGGATAGGGAACGCAGCCCCAACTGCTGCTCTTGTAATCAGAGTCTAATTTTATGCCATTATCCGGTTGATGGTTTAAGTGGAATAAAGAGACACTGATCTGGGAATGCAAGAACGAAGCAGAACAAGTGAGATTGTAAGAGGAACAACTCAGGTGTCCCTGAGGCTCCACGGAGAATTCATTTGCACACAAGAGTTTTCTATGAGGATGGATAAATGTAATTCTTAGTTTCTAATGACGCCACGCCCCTCAAGAGTCTAAAACAGAACGATGGAATCCGAACTAAAATTGCTTTTTAAAATTAGAACCATTATTAAACGACTTTCTTATGATTAGACAGGCTATTGTGGGCTTTCCTCAGTCATTCCTGCAATAATCAATATTCGCAACAATACTTTGCAGTGAATGTTTGCGTGTATAAAAGAAGGGTCAGGCCTCTTAATGAGTAAATGAAAGTTTTCAATTAGATTTTACATGAAAGAACACACATGTGACCTTTAATCTTTTAAGCAAAATCTTCCTGAAAAGAAAAGTGGCTAAAATTTAAAACAGGACTGATCAAAGCAAAATTTAAAATGTACGAGCGCCATCTGGTGTCAGAAATAAAAATACCCTGCAGACGTCAGACAGATACCCCTTTGTGATCTCAGAACAGAGCAGCAAGGGATTGTGCTATAATGAAGTAGTCTTTCTTGAAGCAGAATTCCCTCCATGTCTAATACGGATATGTGGCTATTTACCCTTTGTACTGGGGTTCAATGAACCAACCACGGAGTCTGGCTGAGACAGCGAGCTACCATTCCATTTACATTTGAGTACTTCACACCCTAAACCTGTATGTTTCAGCTCAAGGATTCACATGAGTGCCTCAGTTTTCCATTCTTTCTAAGTCAACCTCCTTGAAACAGGAAAAGCATTCCTATGCTTTTAGAGGCAATTTCTGTATAAAAATACAGCAGAAGCAGATGGGGAGCACATTTTTAAAGAAGAAATTTGAGGCTTATAATGCTAATGTGCCAAGATGAAATTAGCAATATATTATAAAGAGCTATCTAAGCAGTGGTAGTTAAGTGAAATTTGTGCACCTGTCTATTAATAGAGCCTGAAAAACACTGTTCTCCATCTCCTGATCAGCAACAGCCTTTTCCAACAGCTATAGGTTAAGTCAGTAGTTCACCCTATTCCTGTCTATCCCTAGGATATTTAGCTACCTAGGTTGCTGGTGATTAGGAAGACCAATAGAGTAGTTCAGCAATGACATCACTGTGGGCCAAAAGATTTCAAGCTTGAGGTCTAGTTTGGTTGTTTTAATGACTCCTAAAACAGCTTTACATTTATCTCTGGCACAAACGCTCAGTGCAACATTTCAACCATACGCCTTCTGTTCAGGTAGCTAAATAGAATGCAGCCTACAATGTAGCCATAAAAACAGGGAAAGCAAATAACCCTTTCCTGTCCAGCAAAATAAATGTATGTAGAAAAAAGCTGTGTCTCTTTAGTCTTTATTTTAAATTAGACTTTTATTGAAAAGCCATAAATATTCAAACAGTATAAGTTTTGTCTTTGTAACAGCATTGCTTAAATATCTAACACATAACTGAGATCATTGCTTTGAAATAAAGTTGTTTCACAAGATTTCAGTCAGTTGTTGGCATCTAATTTTCGAGCAATGGTGAGAAATTACATGCTCTTTTCACCTTTATCCCCAAGCAATTATCTCTACCAGAGAACAAGGCAAAAAGATTCTGGGGCACCAGGCACTTAGCCTCATTGAATCCCAGGAGAGAGCAGAGAGTGTGGCAGAGGAAAGGACTGACAAGAACCAGATGTCCTAACACCTAACAACTTATTATTTCCTATAGCAATGGCTGGCTTGGCACAGAAGGGACAGGAAGTGAGGCAAGATGGGCTGTAATACAACACTGTAGCCAGAAGCCTTCAGGAGAATGACACTATTCACACAAACATGAATTTTCCAGAGTTGCTCCTGGCTGATTTACAACTTGAATTACAAGAAAATGAGAATAGGATTTGTTCTCAAACATACAAATAGTTGTTAGACACACTGCACTGAATGCCTACCATTATAAGAATATTTTAGGGATGAAACAGAGATAGCCTAAAATAAAAACCTACATAAGTCAAGGCAGTAATACACAAAAGCACTATGAGTATCTTCTCAAAGTATATACAATTTTAGAATACAATGTAAAATTTAACCTTTGAAACATACATTTATTCCTTAATTAAAACCATTTTGTTTGTTTTGTTTTTTTTTCTTTTTCTCAACCATCAGAATCTCTATATTTAACAGAAAATATTTAATGTCTTGAAACTTTACTACACATGGAAATGTGTTGTAGCAGCAATAATTTTCTTTTTTTAATTGAATTTTTAACATTTCAAATGTTACTCCCTTTACTGGTTTCCCCACTGGAAACCTCCATCCCATCCCACCGCCCCCTGCTTTTATGAGGGTGCTTCCCTACCCACCTGCACACTCCCATCTCCCTGCCTTGGCATTCCCCTACACTGGGGCATCAAGGGTTCAAGGGCCTCTCCTCTCATTGATGTATGACAAGGCAGCAACCATTTTCAATCATGTCACAAAATTGCAAATTTTCCATCTCTTCCCAAATATGTATTCATTCTGCAAATTACAGATATGCACCTTTAAAGATGTTTTGGTTAGTATTTCTCATAACTTCTGAGACTTGTGTCTCTTCAGGAAGCTTTTGCCTTAGTAGCAGCTGGACATTCTCATTGTTTCCTTGACATCTGATATTAGTTTTAGATATCTTAATCTTAGATGCACATCAAAGATGAGCCTATGAAGGGTTATGAAGCTATATTAACCAAGGAACAACTGGATGAAAGTATTGTACTATATTACATATTTAGATGACAATAATAATAATAATAATAATAATAATAATAATAATAATGGAGCCCCTCAAGGAATAATCTGTTGCTTATTCCTAGTAATATTTGCAGAACACTAATACAGAAGGGTAAATATATCTGTTTGCCATTAGTTGCAATGCCCAATAGCAAGAATAACAACCAACAACTAACTACCCAAATAACTAGCAACAGGACTTTGAATTCTATACATTGCACAGAAAGAACAAACATTTATGAGCATGAACTCATTTAAAGTGGTAATGCATCTATGTTTTAAATTACATATCATTTGACTGCTGAGAATGCCAATGTTCACATAGATCAAAAGAGATGTGTGAGTGATACAACTTACAGAGCCAGGACTTCAACTAATGTTTCTTTGTACAATGAACTCCATTAAAAAGTGTTTCAAACATGGACTCCCCCATGAGTGTCAACCATAAGTTGTAACTGAGTTAAATGTAAACAGAGAGAGGGGGAAACAGATGGTACTATTTTCTTTTAGAAGCTTTAACATTGAACACACACACACACACACACACACACACACACACACACAGAGTATAATGTATATTTTAGTATGATATTATATGGTCTTAGTTATTAGTCCCATAATGTAGGGGACTATGAGGAATTTCATTGGTGAAACCATGTTTCACAGACTAAGAACTTGGATGCTTTTTTTTTTCTCAACATTTTACAAGCAAGCACTATGCTCCTGAAACTGCACAGGCATTGCATTTAAGGGAATCCACACAACATGCCTGATTTCAGCCTGATGATACAGAAATGTGAGTTACTACTAATAATAATCAATGCATGATAATGAGGTCTTGGATGATGTTTAATCAGAATCTGAGTAATACCCTTGCTACTTTTTTGCCATCCCCATAAAACAATAAAGCAAAACAGGGATAAAATGAAATACCATAGAATTGCTGAGACACATTGCTCATCGATAAGGATCATGGACACAAAGAGGATGAGATGATCATGGCAGACAGAAAAGGGCACATGAGTGCTGCTGCTTTGGGAGCATAGAGAGCTGTGGTGGAACCACAGCACCAGGTAGCAGCTGTTTGGGATGTGTGAAAGAATAACAGAAGATAAAACAAGAGATAGGCACAAGCCAGACAAGCAAGAAGGGCTCTTAGGTATGTAAAACAATTTAGAAGCCCAGGATGTTGTAGCCCAGAAACTAATGGATTAAGTTGACAATAATAAATAGAATTTAATATAGGGGCATAAAAGATTTGATTTTTGAAATTAGTTGAGCAAGAAAGTGATGAGCATTGACCAGTGCTTTTAAAAAGAATGACATATGAATATAATATTTCATATTAATACGTCTCTGGTGTCCTTTTCTGGGGGGAAGGGAGACGGGTGTTGGATTGTTTCTCTTATGTTCTCTCTCTCTCCTTCTCTCTCTCTCTCTCTCTCTCTCTCTCTCTCTCTCTCTCTCTCTCCCTTTTATTGTTTGTTTTGTTCTTTTCCAGACAGAGGTTTCTCTGTGTGGCTTTGGCTGTCTTGAAACTTACTATGTAGACCAAACTGTCCTCAAACCCAGAGATGTGTGTGCTTTCCAAGTGTTGGAATTAACAGTGTATGCCATTACCACTTGGAACTTTATATTTTATTATGTTTTGTAATTGTTTTTAATGTACTACTTTTCCATTACATTTTTCTTCCATTTTATTTTGAAAGCTATAAACCATAATCAGATACATGGATTAATTAAGGTTATTATTTTTGTAAACATACAGAAGCTGCCAGTTTTATCATCTTGAATATATTATTATACTTTAAACAAATAAGCTTTATTGAATTCTCACATTCTAAATAACCAAAATATTAAAACTCAGTAAGATGTTTCAAATTTTTACTTCAGGCTTAGTACATGGCTATTTACTTGGTCAAGATACCATAATGCAAAAGTTGTGTCAGGGCACAAGATGTGGGACGAGGAGTCACAACATTAATTTATCACTAAGTGAAAACCCCAGTTTTTCCTACGATTTCTTGGTCAGGAAGGCCTGATGTCCCCAAAACCATGTGAGCACTGGCTAGACAGACAGGTGCTGAGGCTGAATACACCACCAGCTGTGGTCGAAGGCACCTGAAGAAATCAAGCTGAAAAATAAAATGGAAGCATTTTCCCTGCTTACTATCCCTCCAAGGTCTGGAACGTTCTTTGCTAGCAATTAGGGGACTTGATATAGTCAATTTTACTCACGTTGTATCTTTTGTCCATGAAAAGCAAGAAGAGTCCACTGGTGCAGCAATGTCAAAGGGTATTATGAGGGTTCCCAACCACTCTCTGATTGGATTTAAGCCCATTCCACAAGAAAGTCTTCAAGTCTGGTACCATAAATACAGTTGAAACCTTGTGATGCAGAGATCGTAGGTTCTTATAAGGAAGCTACTACTACTGTATTTTTAAGTAAACACAGTGTACGAAACAAATTACTTTCTAGATAGTTTTTGTGCCTAAGATTACGGCTATGCTCCGTTTTGGTCAGGGAAACTTCTTTCTGCAGAGACTCATAATTGGCCTAAGTACTAAGAACAGTGACTGGAGAATGTTCATCCCTGTGTAGGACATTTATATCCTACCTTTTTAAAACCCAAGGAACATCACAGAAGAGAAGGCATTGAGAGAAAAACAGTAATGAATAACCAGCCTTTGGTTCTGATGTGGTTGTTGCACTCTTGAACACACAGCATCTGTATTATCTGCACAAAATCTGTATACAGAACTTGTCAGCATCTTGTCATAAAGTTAGAGGAGCTCATTCAATCCCATCTTTCCCTTTATAGTTTATTCAGAAGAGAGACACATTTTCTTCAGTAAACATAGCCACTGTTTATGCTCCTGTAGATAATCCTTCACCCATCTATGTTTATGCAAGCATCAACTAATTTTACTCAACAAGTCATTAAGTAGAGTACCAACAGAGGTAGAATGAAAACAAACCTAGGAAATCGGAAGTGAATAAAACAAAACAAACAAATAAACAAATAAAAAATATGGCATATTTAAATTTTGGGCTGCTTTTCTGCCTCACTGCTGAGATCCCCATGCACAACCAACAAGTGGCTCAAGGGAAGCAGGACACAGTCCCATAAGGTTCCCAGCCTGCCCTTCCAAGATTAGAAACAGCA
Organism: Rattus norvegicus; assembly: GCF_021556685.1. Classification (NCBI taxonomy): domain Eukaryota; kingdom Metazoa; phylum Chordata; class Mammalia; order Rodentia; family Muridae; genus Rattus; species Rattus norvegicus. Next base: position 100,605,116 of record NC_141538.1, read on the forward strand.
GGGTCTGGGACAGGTGCTGACATTGCCAGCCTCCTGTGAATCCAGAAGCTGCTGGAGAGTTGGGAACAATGGTCTACTGGGTCTGTGATTTCCCAAACACCAGGGAAGAAGGGGCTGGCAAGTGTGGACTAGGGCAGAGTCTGGTTTGATGATGAATGAGTGCCCAGAGTACTGAGAGAGGGGCTGGAAGAGAGAATGCTTTCTCTGGGATATTTAGGCAGATTTTTACAACAAAGCCCCAACCCCCAACCTCCTCTTGATGATCCTTAATAAAGGAGACATTCCTTGCTTGTCCAAACTGCTTTATTTTTAAGGCAGATGTGAATGCATGTGTCTACTCGGGATTTACCATGGATACTTTCGTTGGAAGGAATGCCCAGGAAGGGAAGCATTCAGGAAAGCATTGGATTCAGGGACTCGGGGCCTATCTAGATACCTTATTAGCATAAAGAACTTCAGGATTTTATGCTACATGATTAATTGTCATCTTTCTCTTAGTGGAGTGTCGTGGTTATATGTTATAGAACAGGCAATTTGGCTGGCCTCAAGCCTACCTTTCTCTGAGATTTCCCAGGGTTTATGCTGGCTCAACTTTAACAGTTCTTCTGTTTGGTGCCATGGTCTACTTGCCCCACATTTAGGTATGAAAAATTGTAATGATAGCCATTAGAAATTACTCATATACTTACGTTACTTACATATAAGTAGCATATGCCAATAATACAGTGGAATTGCACGCCTCAGGTTCACTGATTGATATCCATTTCAGAGGGTAAAGTGTGTCTATGGAAAAAAATTGTTTCTTTAAAAATATTAGAACAAGGTGAACAGAGTATAAAAGAAGCATGGAAGAATGAAATGTGAAGCAAGCTGCAAGGTGTTTGGGATTTACACCTAACATGTTTCGCCACTTGAGGCAATGGTTAAGCTGCCTCAATAGAAGTTACATGGTTGAGTTTCACTATGCCTGATTTCTCATTGATGGAGAAAACAAGATATTCCATGGCAAAACCACATTTAAATAATATCTACCCAGTAAATGAGCCCTACAGAAGTAACTGGAAGAAAACTCCAACCCACAGAGGCTAATTAAAGCCAAAAGAAAAAAATAAAGAAATAAATTATTTCACACTAGCAAAGCCAAAAGAAGGGAAACACAAAGAAAGAAACAAACACACACAGATACACAAACACACACACACATATACACACAATTACTCTACTACTACTACTACTACTACTACTACTACTACTACTACTACTACCTACTTCTTACTACTACTACCACCAATGTCAAAATAACAGGAATCAAAAACCATTAGTCATTAAAATCTCTCAACTTCAATGGACACAATGCCCCCAACAAAAAAGAAACAGATTGACAGAATGGACACAAAAATATGTCCTATAGTTTTGTTGCCTACAAGAGGCAAAAGTCAACATCAAATATACACATTACCTTAAAGTAAAGAGCTGGAAAATGATTTTAGAAGCAAATGGACCCAGGAGACAAACTGGAGTAACCATCTCATTAAATAGACTTTGAACCAAATTAATGAAAAGAGATGGAGAAGGACACTTCAGAGTCATTAAAGGAAAAATCTACAAAGCTGCTGTCTCAGTTCTGAACATTTATGCCTCCCATGCAAGAGCCAGGAAGCACTTATTGCAATGTTCAACTAAGGAGTCATCAGGAAAATACAAATCAAAATGACTCTAAGATTATATCTTTCACCTCTCAGAATGGTTAAAGTCAAATCTCAAGTGACAGCTCATGCTGGTAAGAATATGGAACAAGTAGAAGTGTCCCCCATTGGTGGTGAGAGTGCAAACTTGTACAACTACTTTGGAAATCAATAGGGCAAATACTCAGAAAATTAGGAATCAACCTAAATCAATACCCAGATATACCACTCCTGAGCATATGCACAAAAACATTCCAAATACTACAACCATGTTCAAGCCGCTTTATTCATAAGAGCCAAAAACTGGAAACAACATAGAAGTTCTTCAGCTAATGAACGGATAAGGGAAATGTGGTATATTTGCACAATGGAGTATTACTCAGCTATTAAAATTGAAATTTGTTTGCGAATGGGTGGAACTCTAAAAGATAATCCTGAGTGAGAAACCCAGACCCAGAAAGGCAAACATGATATGTATCTACTTGTAAGTAGATATTAGCCATAAAGTATAGGAAAACCATGCTATGATCTTCAGACCCAAAGAAGCTAACGAACAAGAATCATATTCCAAGTGGAGACACTTGCATCTCATAGAATAGACATCAAAGGTGGACTTGGGGAGAGAACTGGGTAGGAGAGGGATGGGAACAGGAGGGATTGAGTGGGAAGAGGACAGAGGTTTCACCCAGCAATTGATGGAAACAGATGCATCAGGCAGAACTTGGGGGAATCCTGTGGAAGATGGGGACAAAGGATTGAAGAAGCCAGAGGGCTCAAGGACATAAGAAAACCTATAGAATCAACTATCCTGGGCCCACAGGGGCTCACAGAGACTGAGCTGCCAACCGGAGAGCAAGCATATACTAACTTGGCCCTCTTCACATATGTAACAGTTGTGTAGGTTGGCCTTTATTCGGGACTCCTAACAGTGGGAGCAGAGGCTATCTCTGACTCTGTTGCCTGCCTTTGGACCTCTTTCCACTGTCTGCCTTGTCTAGCCTTAATAGAAGATGTGCCTAGCCTACTTTTACTGCAATGTGATATGCCAAGGCTAGTTGATATCCATGGGAGGCCTCCCCTTTTACAAGGAGAAAGGGAGGAGGGGTGCATGGGGTAGAAAGGGAAGTAAAAGGGAGGGACTTAGAGAAGAGGATGGAGAGGAAAATGTGATCATGATATAAAGTACATAAATAATTTAATTGATTAAAAAATTAAACAAGATACATTTGCTTCTAAATAAAAAACTCAATATTTGAAGCTGTAATTCTTCTAGTCAAAGTTAATAAAAATCAGAACTTACAAGGTAAGCTGAGCTTGTGAGTATACACCTATAATCACAAAATGTATTGTTGAAACAGAAAGATCAGAAGTTCAAAGTCACCCTTGGCTATATAATAGTCTGTAGCCATCCTGGGCTACCAGAAAACCCATCTCGGAATGAAATTAAAAACAAAACTTTCAAGATGCTTGGTGAATTTTTGACCTTCATAATCCAAAACACTTCTGAAAGAGATGAACTGGGAGGAGTGTGGGATATATTTTTAGATTTACATTTTTGGGTGCCCAAAAGTCCGTAAGGCTACAGATCACCATGGAAAACAGGAATGTTAATCCCGCTGGGTTATCCTCTTAAAGGAAGATGTGAATACCCGTTTTCCAATCATAAGGCTGAGTATTAATATTATTAATGACCTGATGACCTTGTTATTTATAAAGACAGATATCACCCAATGTCCCAGAATGTTGATCCCAGACTCTTCCTCCCTAAGCCTTTAGCTTTAGCTTTGTCAGTCAACAGAACCCGTGCTTAGGGTAGATTCCATATGTACTTTTCTCCTGTTGACTGTGTGATATTTTAGTCACAAGCCACACCAGATCTTGTGCCTTTAAGGTATTAAACACACCTCCATGGTTACTTATAATTTGAGATAAGTTTCAATATAATTATGTGAACCAAGAAGCTTTTTTCCCCAAAATTGTACTCTGTTTAACTATGATTCCAATACACTGCCTGTTGTTAGTCTTTCTAGATGTTTGATCCTGCATTGAATGACTCAGGCCAAAATGAGTTTTACTTCTAATTTCTTGCATTTCTTTTCCCTACTGTCAATTGCATTTTCTGAGACCCCCTCATAATATCATTTTAGTTCATACATCATTATATAAACATATGAATTACAACGTCACATTTCAGGGTACATGGACAATGCAAAATGATGAAATCAGTATAATTTGCTAATCCATGTAGGGCCTCCAATAGTTATCATTCATTTTTGTCCTAGCTATTTTGGTATGTGCAATGCAATCGTTCTAATTGCAGTCACTCTACTAGGTATGAATATGCCAGAATTATTATTTCTAAGTTGTAACTGCAGCTTTCAACTTCCTCCATTTTCTCTACCATTCCTTGTCTCAGGGATCACCATTCGGATGTCTGCTATGAGGTCAAGTGTTTTACACTCTACCCAGAATGGCCATCATGTGTCTGTATTCCTGTGGCTCGTCTATATCCTTCAACATCTTTATCCCAGATACACCCATGAAGATGCTAATGAGAAGAGTCATTCTATGCACTATGTTTTTTTATTCATTCATGATGGCCACTGCAGCCTGAATTGTGCTGCAGGACCATAGGCGTGCTTATGTATTAGCTATATTCTGATTTCATTGTTTCTATGTATGTTACCATGAGTGGAACTGCTGTCTTACACCAGAAATGTGATTTTTATTTTTGATATGCTTCTATACTATTTTTCTGTAGTGGCTGCAGTAATCTAAATTTCCACTAACAGAGTATGAATGTTCTTTTCTCTATATATCCTTGCAAACACACCCTAGTTCCTGTGTTATCAATAACTGGAGTGAAATGGTACCTCATTCCTGTTTTGATTTTCATTTTGTTGAAGACTGATAATATACAGCATTTTATCAAACATCTATTACCATGTTTTTACACTTACACTATTTGTTTTGAGAATGCCATAGACAAGATTTCTGTTTATATAATTTTCCTTCCATATTCCCCCCTCCAAATGTTCCCATTCTCATCCTCTCTACCTTTAAACTTATGGACCTTTTCCTTCTTCATTAATTATTGTTACTTACACACACGTGTGTGCACATGCACACACACACACAGACACACACACACACACACACACACAACCATCCAATTTGATTGAACACTGCAGAAATCTATGTGTTTTGAAATCACCACTTAGGATTAGAAAAACTATTAGGGGGCTTGTCTCTGAAGAAGACCAGTCACTATCTTTTAACAGCCAGTAATTGCTTATAGCTGCTCATCTAAGGAAAGAGCTTTTGAAGATTACTCCTAACCTTGGTCGGATGTTAACCTGTACTATTACTGGGCAGATCAAGTTTAGGTGACTACATTGTTCAATTCCCTGTCATATGCAGATGACACAAAATCCATCAGGTTGCTTTTACTATCTCTTTTTTATCTTTATTAACTTGAGTATTTCTTATTTACATTTCGATTATTATTCCCTTTCCCGGTTTCCAGGCCAACACCCACCTAACCCCTCCCACTCACCTTCTCTATGGGTGTTCCCCTTCCCATCCTCCTCCCATTACCTCCCTCCCCCCAACAATCATATTCACTGGGGGTCCAACCTAGGCAGGACCAAGGGCTTCTCCTTCCACTGGTGCTCTTACTAGGCTATTCACTGCTACCTATGAGTTTGGAGCCCAGGGTCAGTCCATGTATAGTCTTTGGGTGGCGGCTTAGTCCCTGGAATATCTGGTTGCTAAGCATTGTTGTTCATATGAGGTCTCAAGCTCCTTCAAGATCTTTCAGTCCTTTCTAAGATTCCTTCAACGGACTCCCGTTCTCAGTTAAGTGGTTTAATGATGGCATTCACCTATGTATTTGCTGTATTCTGGCTGTGTCTCTCAGGAGAGATCTACATCCTGTTCCTGTCAGCCTGCACTTCTATGCTTCATCCATCTTATCTAGTTTGGTGGCTGAATGAGTTATGGGCCACATGTGGGGCAGGCTCTGAATGGGCATTCCTTCTGCCTCTGTTCTAAACTTTACCCCCCTATTCCCTGCCAAGTGTATTCTTGTTCCCCCTTTAAAGAAGGAGTGAAGCATTCGCATTTTGGTCATTCTTCTTGAGTTTCATGTGTTCTGTGCATCTAAGGTAATTCAAGCATTTGGGCTAATAGCCACTTATCAATGAGTGCATACCATGTGTGTTTTTCTGTGATTGGGTTACCTCACTCAGGATGATATTTTCCAGTTCCATACATTTGCCTATGAATTCCATAGTCATTGTTTTTGATAGCTAAGTAATATTCCATTGTGTAGATGTACCACATTTCCTGTGTCCATTCCTCTGTTGAAGGGCATCTGGGATCTTTCCAGCTTCTGGATATTATAAATAAGGCTGCTATGTACATAGTGGAGCATGTGTCTTTGTTATATGTTGGGGCATCTTTTGGGTTTATGCCCAAGAGAGGTATAGCTGAGTCCTCAAGAATTTCAATGTCCAATTTTCTGATAAACCTCCAGACTGATATCCAGAATTGTTGTACAGTCTGCAGTCCCACCAACAATGGAGGAGTGTTCCTCTTTCTCCACATCCTTGCCAGTATTTGCTGTCACCTGAGTTTTTGATCTTAGCCATTCTCACTGGTGTGAGGTGAAATCTCAGGGTTGTATTTATTGGCCTTCCCCTTATGACTAAAGATGTTGAACATTTCTTTAAGTGTTTCTCAGCCAGTGGGCATTCCTCAGCTGTGAATTCTTTGTTTAGCTCTGAACCCCATCTTTAATAAGGTTATTTGTCTCCCTGCAGTCTAATTTCTTGAGTTCTTTGTATATTTTGGATATGAGCCCTTTATCAGTTGTAGGATTGGTAAAGATCTTTTCCCAATCTGTTGGTTGCCATTTTGTCCTAACAACAGTGTCCTTTGCCTTACAGAAGCTTTGCAGTTTTATGAGATCCCACTCGTCGATTCTTGATCTTAGAGCATAAGCCATTGGTGTTTTGTTCAGGAAATTTTCTCCAGTGCCTACGTGTTCGAGATGCTTCCCCACTTTTTGTTCTATTAGTTTGAGTGTATCTGGTTTGATGTAGAGGTCCTCGATCCACTTGGACTTAAGCTTTGTACAGGGTGATAAGCATGTATCGATCTGCTTTCTTCTACATGCTGACCTCTAGTTGAACCAGCACCATTTGCTGAAAATGCTATCTTTTTTTTCCATTGGATGGTTTTGACTCCTTTTTTTGGTTCATTTCTGAGTCTTCAATTCTGTTCCATTGGTCTATCTGTCTTTTCCTGTACCAATACCATGCAGTTTTTATCACTATTGCTCTGTAATACTGCTTGAGTTCAGGGATAGAGATTCCCCCGGAAGTCCTTTTATTGTGGAGGATAGTTTTAGCTCTTCTGGGTTTTTTGTTATTCCAGATGAATTTGCAAATTGTTCTCTCTAAGTCTCTGAAGAATTGGATTGGTATTTTGATGGGGATTGCATTGAATCTGTAGATCGCTTTTGGTAAAATGGCCATTTTTACTCTATTAATTCTGCCAAACCATGAGCATGGGAGATCTTTCCATTTTCTGAGATCTTCTTCAATTTCTTTCTTCAGAGGCTTGAAGTTCTTATCATACAGATCTTTAACTTGCTTGTGTTGTCCCCTTCCTAGTTTCCCCTTAACAAGCCCCTATCCCCTCCCCTCCCCCCCCTGCCTCTATGAGGATGCTCCCCCACCCACTCCTGCCTCAGGAACCTAGCATTCCCCTATCCTGTATCATCAAGCCTCCACAGGACCAAGGAGCTCCCCTCCCAGTTATGCCTGAAAAGGCAATCTTCTGCTACATATCCAGCTGGAACTGTGGGTAATCCCTGTGTACTCTTTGATTGGTGGGAACATTGGAGGGTCTGGTTAGTTGACACTGTTGCTCTTTCTATGATGTTGCAAGCCTCTTCAGCCCCTACAGTCCTTGCCCATTGGGGTCCCAATGCTCAGTCCCATGTTTGGCTGTTTAGATCCACATCTGTATTGGTCCAGCTCCAGCAGAGCCTCTCAGGGGATAGTTATACCAGGCTCCTGTCAATAAGCACTTCTTGGCATCAGCAACAGTGTCTGGGTTTGGAGTCAGAAGATGGGATGGATACCTAAGTGAGGCAGTCTTTGTATGGTCTTTCCTTCAGTTTCTGTTTCTCACTTTGTCCCTGCATTTCCTTTGGACACTATCATCTCATTGACTGTTAAGGTGTGCATTTGTTAGGGCTTCAACTAGTGAGATTCCACTCTTGCATATTATTTCTTCCAATTTTCTCATTTTTTTATATATTTTCAAGAGCAAATTGGTACTATAGAGAAATGGAAAATTTTTTAGATATGCTGTATGATCTCTTTCTTTCATCAGTCAAGAAAGAGACAGAAGACAAAGGAAGCTCTCCTGTGTTGAGGATAACTGCTTCTGATACTTATAAAATGAGATTTGCATTTACAAGACTGTCTTCACACACACATACAGATTAGTAAAATGGAATTTTTAAAAGTTGTTTGATTTGGGGCAAATGCTTTTGCATTTTTAAATTCCAGGATTCATGGGTTTAAAACAGCTTGTGTAGAATCACTATGATAACTCTTAAATTTCTGTAATTATGATGCCTCCTATCATACTAACTAATCTGTGAGCAATACACATAAAGTTATATACAGAGCTCAGGGAATATAAATAAATGCTACTGTAAATATGAGATTAACCAATGAAAATCAAATAGGAGAATTGAACCAGGGCTAACTATGTAACCATAGCATTCCCATGTAAACACCATACTAAAATCTTGCAGGTAGAATTCTGGTTTTTTTGAGTTCCTTTGTAATTTATCTTTTCCTTTGTTTTCTTTCTTTCCTTCTGTTGATGAACTGAATGTGTTATTTTATATAAATAAGATTCTTGGAATAATGCCTAGTATGTACAGAATGTAGCATCAACAAATTTAAACACTAGTTGGATTATTTTATCATAGAGATTAAAAATAAAAATAATTATAGTATTAGTCAAAGTTCCTAAAATATATTTTTAATTTAATAAATACAATATAACTAACTTATATACATTAAACCTAAATTCAAACCCTGATATGACCCTATTTTTCTGTTCCCATTGCCAAATTTCATTGTCAAAATAATGTTTATTTACATTGTTTGAATACATTGTATATAATGTACATCTATTTTAAAAATCTAAGGCAAACCTGTGTTCCGCACATTATAATTAACCACAAGAAAACCACTGGCAGTGTAGAGACATGAGGAAGCTTCTCTAAGTAGCATATACAAGTCTGGAATTTCTTAAGAGGTGTGATTTTGCTGATGTTGCAGCCATTATCTCTCCAGAAACAGAAACAAACACATAAAGGAGTAAGACTTAATAGGCCCTCTGAAGTGGAAGACAGAAAGAGCACTAGTAATTTGAGGGAATTTTGTACCTTTAGTAAATGTCCATTGTGAAAGAAACCTTGCCTGGAATAATTATCATTCTTGATGGAATATTCTTTGTGATGCTGCATAAAAGTCTATCCTGAAACAGTTCCCTCACATGCAAATGGTAATTAACTTAATTGTGGTGTTAATGTACACACCCTCAATGAAAATCTGCTCATTGAATTGAATATGCACATACAGATTATCAAAATCTACCATGACTAAAAACCTGCAAATAAAACATTAGCTCATTTTTCTTGTAGACTCCCTGTCTCTTTGAAATGATACATTGCTTCTGGGTGAAAATTCAGATCATGTGTAGAAAAATCAGACACTAATAAAACTAGACCTTAATATTCATACATGCTAGTCTTGCATGCCACATGCAAATGTTTCTACATAGAAGTAAATGATTTTAGAATAGAACATGGTGTAGTACAATAGTCTATGGTGTGCTATCAGCTCCATGTGTAAATAGAGTTTGTATGATAGATCTTCTATAGTCTCCTGCATTATTTGGAGACTTCATTAAATGCCTTTTATATCCATTAGGGAGTTTCCACTGCTCTAGCTTTCCAAGGAACCTCTCAAATGTTTGCCTGCCTCTCCTCTCACTCTCCACCTGATCCTCCTCATCTCATCTCCCCACTCTGCACCCAGTCCACACATGAAATCTGTTTACCACTCCCAGAGAGATACATGTGTCCCCTTAGTCATTTATGCCTCAACTCTCTGGGTTGACAGATTGTGACTTGGTTATCATTGACTTCTGTATCTGGTTTTATTTTGATTTCTCTGATCCATTTGAAGCTAAGTTTTTGCAGGCTCATAAATATGAGTTTATTTGCATTCTCTTAGGTATGAACCTCCACTTTGACCAGTATCATTTGTGGAAGATGTGCTTTTTAAAAATTATTATTTTATTTACTTACATTTCAAATGTCCCCTTTCCAGGTCTCCCCTCTGCAAATCCCCCATCCCATTCTCCCTCACCCCCAGCCACTTCTGCCTCATCTCGCTAACATCCCCCCACACTGGGGCAGCAAGTCTCCACAGGACCAAGGGCATTTTCAGTTTCTTTATAAAAATAATGCGTCCATAGGTATGTTGACTTACGTTTGGGTTTTCAATTCAATTCCATTGATCAATATACTTGTTTTTATTCCAATATCATGCTGTATTTATTGCAATAGCTTTGTACTACAACTCCAAACTATGAATACTGATGTCTCCAGTAGTTCTTTTTCTATTCAGCTTTGCTCGTGTGTGTGTGTGTGTGTGTGTGTGTGTGTGTGTGTGTGTGTGTGTGTGTGTCTGTTTTCCTGTGAGGCTGAGAAATGTCCTTTCAAGATCTATGAAGAATTGGATCGGAATTTTGATAGAGATTGCACTGAATCTATAGATTGTTCTTGAAAACATGGTCATTTATACTATGTTAGTCCTACATACGCATTATATCTGTGTCAATTTCTTTCTCCAAAGACTTGAAGATTTTATCTTCATTTGCTTATTTAGAATTCTCCTAAGATATTTTGTATAATTAAAACTGTTGTTAAAGATGCTATTTACAGGGGCTTGAGACCGCACATGTACAACAATGCCAAGCAACCAGAGCTTCCAGGGACTAAGCCACTACCTAAAGACTATACATGGACTGACCCTGGACTCTGACCTCATAGGTAGCAATGAATATCCTAGTAAGAGCACCAGTGGAAGGGGAAGCCCTGGGTCCTGCTAAGACTGAACCCCCAGTGAACTAGATTGTTGGGGGGAGGGCGGTAATGGGGGGAGGATGGGGAGGGGAACACACATAAAGCAGGGGAGGGGGAGGGATTAGGGGGATGTTTGCCCGGAAACCGGGAAAGAGAATAACACTCGAAATGTATATAAGAAATATTCAAGTTAATAAAAAAAAGATGCTATTTGCCTGATTTCTTTCTCAATGTTTGTCATTTTATATGTGGAGGCTAATGAGTTATTTTTGCATCCTGCCACTTTGCTCAAAATGTGTTTCAGTTGTAGAAGTTCTCTCATGTAATTTTTATGGTCACATATGTGTTCAAAGATACTTTGACTTCTTCCTGTCCAACTCATATCCCTTCATTATTTTCCAGTTGTCTTATTGCTTTAGCTAAGACTTCAAGTACTATCCTGACTAGGTAAGGAGTGGACAACCTTGTCTTATTCCTGAATTTAGTGACATTACTTTGAGTTTCTCTCCATATAAGTTGATGTTTACTGTGGAAATACTGCACACTAATCCTTACTATGTTGAGGTATGAAATTTCATTCTTGAGACTATCTAATTTATTTATTTATTTATTTATTTTTACACTCCAGATCTTATTCCCCTCCAGATTCATCCTTGAACAATTCCACATCCCATATCTCCCCAGCCCTCGTCTCCACAAGGATGACCCCACCCCACCCACCTACCCCACCAGACTTCTAAACTTCCTGGGGCTCCCAGGCCCTGGAGGGTTGGTGCACCTTCTCTGACTGAACCCAGACCCAGGAGTCCTTTGCTATATATGTGTTGGAGGCCTCAGCTCAGCTCCTGTATGCTGCCTGAGTGTCTGAGAGATCTCAAGGGTCCAGGTTAATTGAGACTGCTGGTCCTCCTATAGGGTTGCCCTCTTCTCAGCTTCCTCCAGCTTTTCCCTAATTCAACCAAAAGGGTCAGCACCTTCTGTTCATTAGTTGAGTTCACATATCTGCATCTGACTCTTTCAGCTGCTTATTGGATCTTTTGGAGGGCAGTCATGATACATCCCTTTTTTGTGAACACTCCATAGCCTCAGAATATCCAAGTTTTAAAAAATAATTTTATTATAACAAACTTTGTTCTGCTCTTCCCCTTCTCATGGGCCCTTTCCAGTTTCATTCACTACATCACACACACACACACACACACACACACACACACACAGAGAGAGAGAGAGACACAGACAGACACACATACACACAGACAGACACACATACACAGACAGACACACACAGACACACACACACACACACACACACACACACACACATACACACACACACCCCACAAATCCAGAACTAGCTTATAGTGGAACCATGGAATACTTGTCTTTTTGAGTCTATATTACTTCACTTAAGATAATTTTCAGTTCCCTGCCTTTTTTATGTGTCATTTTCATTTGTTGCTGAGTAAAATTTCATTGTTTATTTGCATCCTATTACTTCATCCTCTCTATGTTAATAGACATCAAGGTTAGTTCCATTTTCTATCTGTTATGAATGCTTAGCAGTAAATATGAACCTTGAAGTATATATGAGATGGAATTTACAATTATGTGGGAATAACATTAAACATGATATTTAATGGGCCAGCCACTGAGAGTTTGACTATGCTCCTGTGAGCATATAGTCCTCACAAATTAGACTTGGTATATTATTTTTGTCTATTTAGTTTTGTTTTGTTTTATTCTTGCTTTTAATTTTACCGTTTTGGGGGGAATGTCATGGGGATTGGGGAATGGAGATGGTGTGACTAGGAAGTGAGTGTGATCAGGATGCATGATATAAAAGTTCCAAAGAGTCAATAAAAGTGTTATGTTTAAAAAATAGTCATGATAATAATTATGTAAGTCATTAGTTCTGTGGATGTCATGTTTGTGCTCTCTAAATTATAAAACTCATCATTTTCCTGTCCTTGTGACTATTAATTATAATAGACACTAATTAAAAAATGGAGCTTCCAGGATATTAGGTAGGCACTAAGAGCAATTTCAGGGCTAGTGGTAGGGGATTTAGGAAGGTCTTGATACTATCATCCAGGCCAAGGGAGTGTTAGACATGTTGCCATAAAATAGAGACAGGCTGGCAGACTTTCTGCAATCTGAAAGTTATAAGACAAAAAGAAACCTAGTTTCTATACTCCCTTTAGGGCCTGGGTGAGCAAGCAAAGGAAAACAAAGTACAATGGCCTCCTGTTAAAATGTGAATTTACAGTTTACTCTCCCTAAAACCCAACCATTTGTAACTTGCATCACTGTTTTCTGGTGTAGGTGGTTTAATTGCCACATACATTTAATCTCTGTCTTGATTTAGGCTGGTTTCTTCAACTCGAAAAAAGATAAAGAATATAGAGGGAGAAAAGAGACCCTTCCAATGTCTTGCCAGTAATTCAGATTCAATATGTTGATTATGGTAGAGAAATGAATTGTAAATACTCTAAGACAATTTTCAATTTAACCTTCTGAGACAGCAATTTCCTGGAAGAAACAAACTAATAGACAATGTCTAGACCTAATTCCCTCTCCCCATTAGGGCTCATGCACTGTCTTAGGAAGCATTTGCAGCAGCTTATGATAATTACAGTACTAGATCAATTTCGGTTCCGCCTACTTCTTTTGTCATCGCACATTCTGATGTGATTGCTAACATGCAGTGTAAAGGCAGAAGCGAGCTGACAGGAAGTCAGACAAGCAACTCACAATTTAAAGTAGGCATTTGATGAAGCGAAATGACAACAGACATATGTCACAGGATTTGAAATGCAAGTGCTATGATGGGTACTGTTACTTCCCATAAGGGAAATAATTATAAAAATAGTGACAGCAAGTACGCGTTTAATTTTTCATGCTAGAACTTAATGGGATTTCTTTTTATAGATGAACATGTGGTATTTATATCAAATAATATATGCATAAATATGTTTGTATGTCATTTTAAATTTTTTGAAGGATTTGTGCTTCAAAAAAGCACATTAGCTTAAGAATGTACACATACAAGGGCAAACACACTATCAAGAAATATATTTCCAGATCATATTCAAAAACTTACCTACATGTTTGCTGTATATTTAAACAATTTTATGTTACATCTTGAATCAGCAGCAGAAACCTCTTTGGGAATTTCTGGCAGGGTAAATGAACCCACATTAACTGGTTTATGGTTCTGCTAGAGAATCAGTCTGAGCAAAACTGAGAGTAAAATTCTCCAGGGACCCTATTCATTAGAGACTCTGTGGTTTTCTGAGTATTACTTCTACCATGTCCTCTCAGCAGAAAACACTGTCAAGCAAATCCCTTATGATTCTCTCGGGGTTAATGGCTAGGGAAGCAAAACCAAAAGGAGTTGTAACCGAGCACCGTCTTACAATTCCTTCATACAGGAGCATCTACATGATTAAAGTAGTATCAGGTCCCTGCCCCAGCACAGTGCCATCTAAGCACACTGTTCCATCTATGGGCAGAGAATATGAAGCATTGATGAGGGACTTTAGGCTCATCAAGAATAGCAACAAATCTAGCTAGGACTGCAAAGTGGTCCCTCAAGCCTCTCCACCACAGCCATTCACTTGGTGCATTGTGCCTGCCTCTCAGAGCAAGGCTTATTAAAGAGAAAAATAAAACACTGTGGTTTAAAACGCCTGAGCTGGCATAAAATCAGAAGCAGATATGGTGACATTTGTTGGCATCATTGGATAAGAATTTTGAAAAATTATGAGAAAGCTATGAATGTTAACAAAAGAAAGTGCAAGGCAGAAAAGGTGGAAGAAATTAGAAAGAAAGAAATCAGAAATTTTAAAAAGAAAAAAAAGAAAGAAACAAGGAAAAAACCAGGAAGAGAAAACAGAAAATGTAGATATCATAAAGGGATAATGGGTAAGGGAAAAAAAGAATTTCTAAATGGATTTTAAAGAAACACTAAAATCAAAAACAATCAAAGGAGGCTGTAAAGATGGTTTAAGAGTTGAGAGTACTGCCTGTTCTTCCGGGGACCCGAGTTCAAGTACCAGTATAACATGGCCACTAATAACTTCCGGACGTCCCTTTTCTGGCTTCCGTGGGCACCAGGTATGCACAGGGTTCACAGAGTTACATACAAGCAAAATAATCATACATATAATATATATGGTTCAGAAAATACTAAAGCAAATCAAAGTATTACGGATTCTAATGTATCATAATTAAATAGCAACAGTAATTTCCAATAAGAAGGGTGAGGATTAAAGAAAAGATTTAAAAATAAAAGTAAAAGACTATATCAAAACATTTTGGCTAGGTACAGGTGATACACAGGAAAGGAATTCCAAAGGGAAAAATGTTGAGAGACAGCACAGACAATGTCTAAAGGAATAATGAGTCACATTCTCTAATATTAAGCTTAGTGTGGGAATCTCAGAGAACACTAATCAATGCAATCGCAAAAATAGTCACATCTACGTGTGCATACCGAGCACACTGAAATCACAGGTAAAAGAATAACTCTAACACATAACAGAAGCTAATTATCATTATAAACATTGCATACTCCTTATGAAAGTGGCAACATTGAGTTATGGAATGTGGACTTGGGATTAATATAAAGGATTAGTCCAAATAGTAAGGCAGTCACCAAGAACTTTAAGAAGGACCTGGCAGTCTGATGGAGGAAAAAAACATAAGCACATAAAATTTATCATTAAAACTACACAGTCAACAACTCTTCACAGAAAAAAAGAATGAAGAAGGGAGAATATACAGAACAGATTTTAATATAGATACATCAATAATTTCCTTAAATAGGAGTGGTCTAAATACTTAAAATTACAATCCTATGCTGTCTATAGAATACTCACTTTAAGAACAAGAATAATATACATTAAAATGATGTAGAAAAAAGAATGACTCTACCTATAATTAAATAGAATAACAATATGCATTCTAGTCATGGAGAAAGGGAAAACAAACTAAAAAGTAGAAGGTTTTACTCAAGTTTTATCTCAGCTCAATAGGCCAAAGATATGGGGAAGAATCAAAAAATATGTTTCTTAAAACGTATGTGTTCAACAACAACATGCCTTAAAAATATCTAGGGCAAACACTGACATAATTACAAAGAATATAGACATATTTATAACTTGATACTTTATTGCCAGCTTCAGCAGAATGAAAATCAACTAGGACAAAGTTAAAGCCGACACTTTAATAACTGCGCATTTCGGAAAAGAGCAAGTGTCTGTGTCTAACAAGAGATTGCACATTATTCTCAAAGTTGCATGGGACATGGGATATTTACCTCTATAAATCTGTTAAATTATTTCAAAGAATATTGTCAGAAATTATATACTACTATACCACAACTATACTAAACTAGAAATCAGTCTTATAATACTTGGATAATGTATGAGTATAAAAATTTCATAATGAAAATTACTATTTTATATGTTAAAAATGATAAAAGACATTTAAAATTTAAGTATTTCAACTATAAAAAAACATAAATGATTTTAAATTGTTATCCTCATCTTCATTTTTTGAAAAACAGATAGAATTTAAAAATAAATCCAAAGAAAGTTGAAGATAATGATTAACATTTTACTTTTGGGAACAAAAATCAGGTAATAAAAAATAAAAATAAAATAGAAATTAAATTAAGCTAAATATTCTTTTTAAAACAATACAGTTAACAAGACTTTATCCATATAAACAAAAAAAATCCAAAACAAAAAACAACAAAAAAACACACACACAATTTGCTAATACTAGCAAAGACATTGAAGACACAATGAGCATTGTCAACAGTTATACATTTGAAACTTTAATGTTGTCAATGAAATAGATCTGTTCATCAAATAATCTGAAAAAATCATAACAAAGAAATGCATTCACTGAACTTATATATCAAAAAATAAAATTTCTTACAAATGGCATTTAAAACTAGAAAACACCAGGCCTAGATGAGTTCCTTTAATTAATTTTAACAAGCAAATTTAAAGGGAATGAAAAAGACTTAATAAATTCTGTGCAAACTCCTATGAAGAAAGAGCAACACATCAAAACAAAACAAAGAATAAATCTAACTCATCCCTAAGCCAGCAATAATCTAAATTTAAAATCATAGATACATTCAAAAAAGAAAGAAAGAAAGAAAGAAAGAAAGAAAGAAAGAAAGAAAGAAAGAAAGAAAGAGTAAGGAAGGGAGAGAGGAAAGGAGGGAGAGAGGGAAGGAGGAAGGGGAACTAGGAACTACATATCAGTCCCTCTGAATAACAATTATTCAGAAAGTATTTGGAACAGACTATTAGGCAATCAAACTTGTACTACATGTCAAACCTGGATTTCTCCAGTATAAAGGACTATTGATCTTTAAAAAAATTAAGTAATGGGAAATATCACATCAACCACATCAACAGACTAAAAATTAAATCACATGGTGTCTATTGATACAGAAAAAGTTTAATAAAATTCAACACTACTTCTCGCTTAAGAACTTTTTCAACTTGAAAAGAATTACTAACATTAATATAAACAATAAACCAAAAAATACAGCTAAGGTAATGCTTAGTGGTTTAAAGCTCAAAATTTCCTACTGCAATCAAGAGCAATGTAGGATTTCGTGCTTACCTGTCTACTCTGCATTATAATAGAAAACCTAACTAAAACAATAACAAATATGGATGAGATAAAAGTATCAAGTTTGAAAGGGGGAAAAAAGTTAAAGGACTGCACTACATCTTTGTAGAAAATCATTAAAAATCAAGGGTACTAATTCTAGAACTCCTTTGCTACACTCAGGAAACACAGGGACAAAAAAATGGAGCAGAGACTAAAGGAAATGCCATGGAGAGATCTCCCAATCTTGGAATCCATCCCATCCGCAGACACTAAACCCCTACATTATGCTGATGCCAAGAACTGCTTGTAGACAGGAACCTAGTAGGGCTGTCCTCTGAGAGGCTCTATCAGCACCTGACTAAGACAGTTGCTGACACTGACAGCTAACCATTGAACTAAGCCATGGGACCCCAATGGTAGATATAGGAAGGACTGAAGGAACTGAAGGGGATTGCAACCCCATAGGAAGAACAACAATGTCAACAACCAGACCCCTCAAGCCTTCCAGGAAATAAACCACCAACCAGAGAGTATACATGGATCGGTCCATGACTCTTACTACATATGTAGCAAAGGACTGCCTTATCTGGCATCAATGGGAGGGGAGGTGCTTGGTCCTATGGAGGCTTGCCCCACAGAAGGAGGATGCTAGAGTGATAAGGCATGAGTGGCTAGGTGGGTGAGGGACTACCCTCTTAGAGGGAAAGGGGAAGGAGGATGGGATGAGGGGTTGCAGAAGGGAGACCGGGATAGGGGACAACATTTGAAATGTAAATAAATAAAATAATTAAAAAATGGAACAAGACTATGGAAAACAAAGTTAATATAAAAGCAAGCCAACTTCCTAAACAAGCAACAAGACAGTAGATTTTTATTTTAAAGTAATTTCACAATTTTGAAACATTGAACCCTAAAAGTAAAGTCCTAGACCTGATCTGACAAAAATATTTATGAGAGCAGCCTGAGAGTAACTACAAACATCTGTTGACAGAATGGACCATGGGCATCAACATGCCTCTAGCAGCAGCACTGACAACACAAATCTTTCAAGGAGACATAGTCCAGAAAACAAACCTTTCTTCATCTTGGATAGAGGAATGCTGGACCACTGAGGCAGAAGTGGGTGGGTGGGTGGGGAAGCACCCTCAAAGAGGCAGGGGGAGGAAAAAGAGGATAGGGGGCTTGTGAAGGGGAAACTGGGAAGGGGGATAATATTTGAAATGTAAATAAATAAAATAACCAATAAAAATGAAAATATTTACAGAAGACATATTTTATGCAGTATTGATAATCAAAGTACATATGTTAAAATATGCAAGGATTTCTTAAAAATCTAATAAAAATAAAACTACCAGATTTAAAAAATTGACTAAAGACTTGAACAGACAACTTACCATATATAAGATACAAATGACAAATAACCTTTTAAATGAAGATCTATGTTCTTTGTCACTGAGGAGCTACAGACTTAAATATTGAGATGCTACTACTCACTCACTGAGATGGCCACATTGACCTCAAATGACAAAAGGAAGTGAAAAGGGGGTTATATATCCATTGCTAAAACAGACACTCTTGTGGAGAGAGGGTCACTCTACATAACTCTGACTGTCCTGGTACATACATTCTAGGTATACCTGGATAGCCTCAAATTCACAGAGATCTGCCCATCTCGACCTCCTGAGTACTGGGATTAAAGGGATATGCCACCATGCCCAGCCTACATTCACTTTTGAAGATGATTTATTTTTTCCTACAAAAGTAAATGTACGTATATGATATGGTAATTAAACCCTTCAATCTTCGGTGAATTACTTGGAACATTTTTATGTGCTTTAAAAAGTTCTTATTATTAATTGCCAAAAATTGCCTATGGTCGGTGAATGATTAAGTCAAATTCTCCACATTCATACAATGGAATTTTACTTAACAGTGAAAGTTTTATGTAAAGACATAAAGGAAAAATTATGTGTGGTTTGCTAAGTAAAAATAAATCAATTTGAAATTATTTTCATACAGATTTCAACTTCAAGAGAACCACAAATCTGGAAACAGTGGTAGTATCAGCAGTATTGGGGTTGACCCAAAGGGTACAAAATTTAGTGAGTTGACAGTGTAAATAAGTGAAAGACATAGTTTTCCAGGAAGTCAAGTAACTCTGTATAACACCACAATGATGGACAGGTGTTATTGTACATTTGCCATAACTGACTAAATGTTTTGTGAAACCTAATAGATAAACTTTATGTTCACTTTATGTAGGTTTACTTATGATAAGATATGAATTCTGATGCTTAATTTTAGAAGTGAGGTTGTATGAGAGTGTCTATGAGGATCCTATGTTATCACCTGTTCCAAAACTGAGGTCTATTACGTTTAAAGGTTGAAATCACCTCACATATTGGGTCATGTTTCAATATGGACTAATTGGCAGTGGTACATTAGGCTAGAAATAAGTTGTTTGTTATTCCACCATTTCCCTTACAATGTAGCAAAGCCTGTCTTTATTGGAAATTTAAAAAATGGAAAACTTAAAGATGACTTGGAGTTGAAACTACAGGCAAAGACTGTGTCTATTTGATGCACGTTATGAAGCTATACAGGTCAGGCTGAAGGATAAGAAAATTAGAAATGAGCTTAAATTTGTGAGACCTACATCAAGAGCAAACACTCAAAGGAAGAAGATAATAATACGCTTAAAAGACTTGTAGACAGGGAAACCAATGAAATTGTGAGAGGCAGTGAAGAGAAGCCTCACTGCAAGTGCAGCTAAGTGGGATGTACCGAATATGGATAGGAAGTGGAATTAAAATGGGATCCCAGAAATGGTATTAAAATAAGAACAAAAACTAATAATTTGAAAAGCCAAAACTCTATTAATAAAATAATTACATTTCAGTACCAGAAAGATTTAAGAGAAAGAAAACTTCCAAAAGTGGAGGTCACAATGAGCATATTAGGAAGAGAAATTGAGTGCTATAACAACACAGCATCAAACATCTCTCTTGAACTTTCTGCTTTACTTCCTCTTTCAGAGTTTGTACATTTATGAATGTTTGTGAATATATGGATTTAAATTTTGGTATTTCAAGTCGCTATATATTCTTCCTATTCTTAATTTTTACTTATATATAACAATTTTGAAGTCCCTGCCTTAGTTAATTTACATAAAAACATCATTGTCCTTATAAGTTTTCTAAAGCCCTTTAGCATACTAATGGTAATAAATTAACAATAAATGATAGATAGATAGATACATACATACATACATACACATACATATATAGATAATAGATGGTAAAGAGATGGTACATAAACAGATAACAGATGAAATGTAGAGAAATATGATAAATCATAGACCATAGAGGAATAGGTAGATAAGTAGATAGATAGATCTCGTGATAAATAGATAGATGGATAGATAGATAGATAGATCACAGATAGATATGTAGATAGATACATAGATACATACATTGATACATACATACATACATACATACATACATACATACATACATAAGAGAGATAGACAACATAGAGAAGTAGATAAAGAGACAGGCAGGCAGATGACAGATGAAAATATGAATGGTAGATCATTAATAGATAATGATAATCTACTGATACATATCAGTGTTGTTTATAGAGCATAGAAAAGACTCCAGCATCAATTTTATAACCATTTTGTCATTACTCCTCTTATTATTTTGGACATGTATTTTAAATTATGGAGTTTGGATTGTGTTTTTATACTTTCTTTTCATATTAGAGTGAAAGCTGTTTTAAACTAAAGAAATCTCTATTTCTGGATACTCTTACTTTCAGTGCTCATCTACTCTGTAAGTTATGAAATGGGAATGTGTGTTACATGCAGAAACCATTTTCACAGTGCTTGTGTCTCCTCCCACTCACTTCAGATTACTCCATCAGTGCCCCACTCAGAAACTGCCCGAACATGAAAACAACACTGGAGTGAATTGCTGTCTCGATTGTAGAAATGTCAGTACCTGCCAAGTGTCTGCTGACTCGAGTTCTGTGTTTACCATGTGCTTCTTGCTTTCAAAACTAATCGGCACGTATGAGGGTCAGATTTTCACCTCACGTTTTAAGCAACAGAAACCAGGGTCAAAGCAGCATTGCTAACTACACAAGGTCGAAAACCTCTAGGCATGAAGCCTGCATGAGAATGAAGCTATGCTTAGTGAGTGTTGCATGCTTCAGACTGTTTTTAATTTATTAGAATTTGCCAACCAAATAGACCAGACATAGATATTGCATATCTTGGTCATACCTACCCTCTGCTTCCCTCCACAACTTTTTATGGGATACTCCCCACACAAAACATCCACCTCACAAATTCACGTTCTATTTTTAAATTTTTTTTGTATTGTTAAGTTCCTGATCTATTTAGTTCTTGTCTATGAGAACATGAATGTGGGGTGACCCAAACAGGTATAGGCAACCTACCAGTGGCCACACCCCCAGAGAAATTGCTCCATAACCTATACTATGTAGTATAAACACACACACACGTACACACAATTATGTCCACATACACATGCATATATATTTATATACATACATACAGATTAGACATAGATTCATACACATATTGAGAGAAATCGATGTAGCAGTAGTTAGTTAACTCATCATGTGTGCCTGATGGGTTGCACCTGTACACTCATCTGCCCAGAAACGATCCAGATTTGCAAAACAAAGATATATAAACATGCATGCAGCCATATATGCATGCATGCCAGTTAATTTTAATATGTCTCCACTAGCTTAATTGTTGTTCACTTCTAATCCTCCCTGCAGCTAGCAAACACACCCCTCTGGAGTTCTGGAGTTAGCATCTTAAAACTTTGTTTCATCTCTGTTGCACCAGACCCAGTCAGGGAAATGCTCATTAGAGCCACTTCCCTGAAACCTTACATGGCTGGTTGGTCCTAAAACCATCTCATGGTGACACGGCCTCCTTCCTATCCCCCAGTTCCTAACCCAGGCAAACCTAAAGGCCCACCTCAGTTTACCTGTCAAACTATTGGCTGTTGGCATGCTTGTTTCCCAATCAAATAAAATTTGGGGTAGGGACCTGCATCATCTTACAAGCAAATGTGAGAATTCCCATGTAATTTGCGAATCCATTAAATCAACTCCCCAACAGATAGATACATAAAAACATGTATGAGTACATTCACACAGGGATAGTTACAGGGAGAGAGAGAGAGAGACACACACACACACACACACACACACACACACACACAGAGAGAGAGAGAGAGAGAGAGAGAGAGAGAGAGAGAGGAAAATGCAGTGCATCATAAATTCTGTATTCAAACTTGGATAGGACCTCAATGCCTCAATGATATCATAACAGCTTGTGCATGATTTAATATCAATGCTCAGCACAGTTTTTACTTCTTTTAATACATAATCTCACATAACAGCACTCTAAATTGGCAAATGAGAAGGCATTATATTCAGTTTTAATGATAGAAATGAGCATGTTATATAAATAACAAATGAAAGCCTACATTTTCTCCTTTCTTTTTACAAGTTGTATTGAAGGATATATGTCACACAATTAAAAACACATTTATTTAATATGTGCAATTGTGAAAGGTCTACCATATGCTTATATACACAAAACCATAATGGAAATCAACACAGTTTGACAGTATTACAAACTTGATGGAACCTAGAGATGCTAAAAGCTGGACCATTAGACATTCATGTGTGGAGCCATCTTTAGAGTTTTAATTGTACTGAGAAATGAAAAGCAGTATTAGTGAACTTTCTAAACTAAGAAAAGCATTTCAGAAAAAGAGTTATGCTGATTATTTTGGAAAAACTATGTGGAAACATTTTTAATTTTTAAAAATATTTAGGCAATATATTTGGTTATATTCATTCCCAGCATCTCATGGATCTTAACCAACCTTCCAACTACATCTTCATAGAGATGATGTCCTCAATGAAGAAGCAATATGTTTATCAATCCCCTCCTGACAATGATCAGTGATCTATGCAGAAGCAGCAGAAAGATTGTAAGAGCCAGAGATGATGGATGACTCCAAGGAAACAGCACTCTCGAAGTATTCTTGGGTAAGACACTCACACAAACTCAATGAAACTGTAATACCATGCTCGGGACTTGTAGGACCTCAAAATGGACAAAATTCTAGCACACACAAAATATCCCCTCTAATCAAGAAGGAATTTGTAATTGATAGCTGCACGGAGAAACAAAACTAGTTTCTTGTTGTTATTTGCTTGTTTTTGTTTTATTTTTGTTAGTTTGTTTGATTGGTTGGGTTTTTGATTTTTGTTTGTTTGGTTGTTTTGTTTTGTTTTTGCCTTTGTGATGCCTTTTGTTTTGTTTTTGTTTTGCAAAGGAATGTCTCTCCCAGTTATCAACCATTCTCCAGGGAAAACTGTAGGCTAAGGATTAGTAGGCCAATAGAAACTGAACTCCTCGAGTGTGTGTGTGTGTGTGTGTGTGTGTGTGTGTGTGTGTGATTTTAAAGTATGGTTTGTTTGATTTTTTTTGTTTATTTTTACAGTCCAGGCTTTATTCCCTTCCCAGTCCAACCTTTCATGGTTCCACATCCCATACCTCCTCCCTGCCCCGACCCCTGTGTCCCCAAAAAGATGTCTGCAGCTCACCTGCCCACCCCACCAGAACTCTAAGCTTCCTGGGGCCTCCAATCTCTTGAGGGTTAGGTGCATCTTCTGTGATTGAACCCAGACCCAAGAGTCCTCTGCTGTATATGTGTTAGAGGCCTCATCTCAGCTGGTGTATGCTGTCTGGTTGATAATCCAATGTCTGAGAGATCTCGAGGGTCCAGGTTAAATGAGACTGCTGGTCCTCCTACAGGGTTGCCCTCCTTCTTAGCTTTCTCCAGTTTTTCCAGAATTCAACCAGAAGGGGTCAGTAGCTTCTGTTCATTGGTTGGATACACATATCTGGATCTGACTCTTTTGCTGTTATGTCTCCCTTTTCATGTCTGATTTTGTTAATTCGGATACTCTTTTGTGCCCTCTCATTAGTCTGGTTAAGGGTTTTCCTAACCTTGTTGATTTTCTCAAGGAATCAGCTCCTGTTTTTACTGATTCTTTGTATAATTCTCTTTGCTTATATTTGGTTGATTTCATCCCTGAGTTTGATTATTCCTCGCCTTCTGCTCCTCTGGAGTGTATTTGCTTCTTTTTTGTTCTAGAGCTTTAAGGTGTGCAGTCAAGCTATTAGTGTGTGCTCTCCCCAGTTATTTTTTGGAGGCACTCAGGGCTATGTGCTTTCCTCTTAGACCTCTTTTCATTGTGTTCCATAAGTTTGGGTATGTTATTCCTTCATTTTCTTTATATTCTAAAAAGTCTTTAATTTCTTTATTTTTTCCTTGACCAAGTTATCATTGAGTAGAGCACTGTGCAACTTCCATGTATACGTGGGCTTTCTGTCTGTTTTATTGTTGTTGTTGTTGTTGTTGTTGTTGGTGGTGGTGGTGGTGGTGGTGGTGGTGGTGGTGGTGGTGGTGGTGGTGGTGGGTTTTTTTGTTTGTTTTGTTTTGTTTTTTTCTTGTTTTTGTTATTGAAGACAACCCTTAGTCTGTGGTGATCTGATAGGATGCATGGGATTATTTTTAACTTTTTGTATTTGATGAGACCTCTTTTGTGACTGATTATAGGGTCAGTTTTGGAGAAGGTACCATGAGGTGCTGAGAAGATAATATATTCTTTCGTCTGAGGATGAAATGTTCTATAGATACATGTTAAACCCATTTGGTTCATTACTTCTGTTAGTTTCTCTGTGTCTCTCTTTAGTTTCTGTTCCCATGTTCTGTCCATTGCTGAAACTGTGGTGTTGAACTCTCCCACTATTATTGTGTGAGTGCAATGTGTACGTAGAGGTTTAGTAAGGTTTCTATTATGAATTTGGGTGTCCTTGCATTTGGAGCATAGATATTTTGGATTTAGAGTTCATCTTGGTGGATTTTTCCTTTGATGATCATGTAGTGTCCCTCCTTCTTTTTGATGACTTTTTGTTGAAAGTCAATTTTATTTGATATTAGAATGGCTACTCCACCTTCTTTCTTGGGACCATTTGCCTGGAATATTGTGTTCCAGACTTATATTCTGAGTTAGTTTCTGTGTTTGTCACAGAGGTGTGTTTCCAGTATGCAACAAAATGCTGGTTCCTCTTTCCATATCCAGTGTGTTAGTCTATGTCTTTTTATTGGGGAATTGAGCCCATTGATGTTAAGAGATATTGAGATATGCTGATGGTTTTTTTCCTGTTATTTTTGTTGTAAAAGGTAGATTTATGTTTGTGTGGCTCTCTTCTTTTAGGTTTGATGCAAGAATGTTATTTTCTTTTTTTTTCTTCCATTTTAATTAAATTGAGTATTTCTTATTTACATTTCAAATGTTATTTCCTTCCTGGTTTCCTCTCCCTCAGCCCCGTAACCCCTTCCATTTCCCTTCTATATGAGTTTACCCCTCCCCATCCACCCCCAATTACCATCCCCTCCCATCAATCCTCTACACTTGGGGTACAACCTTGGCAGGACCAAAGGCTTCCACTTCCACTGGTGCCATAACAAGTATATTCACTGGTACTTAGGCAGTTGGAGACCTGGGCCAGTCCATGTATAGTGTTTGGGTAGTAGTTTAGTCCCTGGAAGCTCTAGTTGGTTGGCATTGTTGTTCTTATGGGATCACAAGTCCCGTCAGCTCGTTCAGTCCTTTCCTAAGTCCTCCAAAGGGGGTCCCATTCTTAGTTCAGGAGTTTGCTGCTGGCATTCGCTTCTGTATTTGACATGTTCTGACTCTCAGGAGAGATCTATATCCGGTTCCTGTCAGCATACACTTCTTACCATTATCCATCTTATCTAGTTTTGGTGGCTGTATATATATGGGCCACATGTGGAGAAGACTCTGAATGGCCATTCCTTCAGTCTCTTCTCTAAACTTTGCCTTCCTATCTCCTTTTATGGATATTTTTGTTCCCTTTTTAAAGAAGGAGTGAAGCATCCGCATTTTTTCTCCTTCTTGAGTTTCATGTGGTCTGTGCATCTTGGGTAATTTGAGCATTTGGGCTAATATCCACTTATCAATGAGTGCATACCATGTGTGTTTTTCTGCGATTGGGTTACCTCACCCAGGATGATATTTTCTAGTTCCATACATTTGACTATGAATTTCATGAAGTCATTGTTTTTGATAGGTGAGTAGTACTCCGTTGTGTAGATGTACCACATTTTCTGTATCCATTCCTCTGTTGAAGGGCATCTGGGATTTTTCTAGATTCTCACTATTATAAATAGGGCTGCTATGAACATAGTAGAGCATGTGTCGTTGTATGTTGGAGAATATTTTGGGTATATTTTGGGTATAGCTGGGTCCACAGGTAGTGCAATGTCCAATTTTCTGAGGAATCAACAGACTGATTTCCAGAGTGGTTGTACCAGTTTGCAATCTTGCCAACAATGGAGTAGTGTTCCTCTTTCTCCACATCCTCACCAGCATCTGCTATTGACTGAGTTTTTGAACTTAGCCATTCTGACTGCTGTGAGGTAGAATCTCAGGATTGTTTTCATTGCATTTCCCTGATGAATAAGGAAGTTGAACATTTCCATAGGTGCTTCTCAGCCATTCGATATTCCTCAGCTATGAAATCTTCGTTTAGCTCTGTACTCTATTTTTAATAGGGTTATTTGGCTCTCTGGAGTCTAACTTCTTGAGTCCTTTATATATTTTGGATATTAACCCTCTATCAGTTATAGGATTGGTAAAGATCTTTACCCAGTCTGTTGGTTGCTGTCTTGTGTTAATGATAGTGTCCTTTGCCTTACAGAAACTTTGCAGCTTTTTGAGATTCCATTTGTTGATTCTTGATCTTAGAGCATAAGCCATTGGAGTTTTGTTCAGGAAATTTTCTCCAGTGCGCATGTGTTCAAGACTCTTCCCCACTTTTTATTGTATTAGTTTGAGTGTATCTGGTTTGATGTGGAGGCTTTTGATCCATTCAGACTTAAACTTTGTGCAGGGCGATAAGAATGGATCAATATGCATTCTTCTACATGCTGACCTCTAGTTGAACCAGCAACATTTGTTGAAAAATGGAATCTTTTTTCCATTGGATGCTTTCGGATCCTTTGTCAAAAATCAAGTGACCATAGGTGTGTGGGTTCATCTCTGGGTCTTCAACTCTATTCTACGGGTCTATCTGTCTGTCTCTGTACCAATACAATACAGTTGTTTTTATCACTATTGCCCTGTAATACTACTTGTGGTCACGGATGGTGATTCACCAAAAGTCCATTTATTGTTCAGGATATTTTTAGCTCTCCTTGGTTTTTTGTTATTCCTGATGAATTTGCAAATTGTTCTCTCTAACTCTATGAAGAATTGGATTGGAATTTTGATGGGTATTGCTTTTGGCAAGATGGCC
This sequence comes from Rattus norvegicus, assembly GCF_021556685.1. Lineage (NCBI taxonomy): Eukaryota > Metazoa > Chordata > Mammalia > Rodentia > Muridae > Rattus > Rattus norvegicus. The sequence goes on from NC_141538.1 coordinate 100,633,074, forward strand.
ATTTTTACTATGTTAACCCTGCCAATCTATGAGCATGGGAGATCTTTCCATCTTCTGAGATCTTCTTCAATTTCTTTCTTCAGAGACTTGAAGTTCTTATCATACAGATCTTTCACTTGCTTGGTAAAGTCACACCGAAGTATTTTATATTTTTTTGAAACTATTATGAAGGGTGTTGATTCCTTTATTTCTTTCTCTGACTGTTTATGTTTTGTGTAGAGGAAGGCTACTGATTTATTTGAGTTAATTTTATACCCAGCCACTTTGCTGAAGTCGTTTATCAGAATTAGTAGTTCTCTGGTGGAACTTTTGGGGTCACATAAGTATACTATCATATCATCTGCAAATAGTGATATATTGACTTCTTCATTTCCAATCTGTATCCCTTTGACCACCTTTCATTGTCTGATTGCTCTGGCTAGGACTTCGAGAACTATATTGAATAAGTAGGGAGAGAGTGGGTAGCCTTGTCTAGTTCCTGATTTTAGTGGGATTGCTTCAAGTTTCTCTCCATTTAGTTTAATGTTAGCTATTCGTTTGCTGTATATGGCTTTTACTATGTTTAGGTGTGGGCCTTGAATTCCTGTTCTTTCCAAGACTTTTATCATGAAGGGGTGTTGAATTTTGTCAAATGCTTTCTCAGAATCCAATGAAATGGTCATGTGGTTTTATCTTTGAGTTTGTTTATGTAGTGGATTATGTTGATTGTTTTCCATATATTAAACCATCCCTGCATGCCTGGGATAAAGCCTATTTGATCATGATAGATGATCATTTTGATGTGTTCTTGAATTCCTGTTCTTTTCAGGACTGTTATCATGAAGGGGTGTTGAATTTTGTCAAATGCTTTCTCAGCATCTAATGAAATGGTCATCTGTATTTTGTCTTTGAGTTTGTTTGTATAGTGTATTATGTTGATAGTTTTCCATATATTGAACCATCACTGCATACATGGGATGAAGCCTACTTGATCATGATGGACGATCATTTTGAATTGTTGTTGGATTCAGTTGGCAAGAATTTTATTGAATATTTTTGCGTTGATATTCATAAGAGAAATTGGTATGGAATTCTCTTTCTTTGTTGGGTCTTTGTGTGGTTTAGGTATAAGAATAATTGTGGCTTTTCCAACTTGGGCCTCACAGAATGGCTCCCGCAAAGAAGGGTAGCAAAAAGAAAAAGGGCTGTCCTGTCATCAAAGAGGTGGTGACCCGAGAATACACCATCAACTTTCACAAGCACATCCATGGAGTGGGCTTCAAGAAGCGTGCTCCTCAGGCACTCAGAGAAATTCAGAAATTTGCCCTGAAAGTGATGGAGACTCCAGATGTGCGCATAGACATCAGGCTCAATAAAGCCATCTGGGCCAAAGGAATAAGGAATGGTCCGTACCGCATCTGAGTACATTTGTCCAGAAAGCATAATGAGGATGAGGATTTGCCAAACAAGCTCTACACACTGGTAACTTACAAGCCTGTTACCACATTCAAAAATCTACAGACGGTCAATATGGATGAGAGCTAACTGCTGAATGTCAAATAAAGTTACAGAACTTCCTCCAGGTTTTGCTTTTTTTTCTTTTTGTTTTCTGCCCCATTAAGTGGAATTTTGGGGTCTAAGGGTTATTTTGTTGGAAATTAATCTGAGAACCTCTGTTCTAGATACACAGGAAATTGGAAGTATGTGAAACATTCTTTTCACAGAAGTCAGGGTGTTAGTTAGGATTGTGGTTTTTCTTTTTTTTTTTTTTTTGTTTTGTTTTTATGAGGGGTTTCTCTGTGGTGTTGCTTGTTCTGTAGACTAGGCAGGCCTGGAACTCAGAATTGACCTGCCTTTTCCTCCTAGTGTTACAATTAAATGTGTGCCACTACGTAAAAAAAAAAAAAAAAAGAGTAACTGTGGCGAACCTGGTAGTGCTCTGTCTCGTTCAATTCTGTGAAACAGTTTGGACAGTATTGGCATGAGGTCTCCTATGAAGGTCTGATAGAATTCTGCACTAAACACATCTGGTTCTGAGCTCTTTTTGGTTAGGAGACTTTTAATGACTGCTTCTATTTCTTTAGGAGTTAGGGCATTATTTAGATAGTTTATCTCTTCCTGATTTAACTTTGGAAACTGGTTATCTAGAAAATTATCCATTTCCTCCAGATTTTCAAATTTTGTTGAATACAGGCTTTTGTAGTAGGATCTGAGGATTTTTTGAATTTCCTCTGATTCTCCCTTTTCATTTCTGATTTTGTTAAGTTGAACACACTCTGTGTGCCCTCTGGTTAGTCTGGGAAAGGGTTTATCTATTTTGTTTATTTTCTCCATGTACCAGCTCCTAGTTTTGTTGATTCTATGGACAGTCCTTTTTGTTTCTATGTGGTTGATTTCAGCCCTGCATTTGATTATTTCCTGCCTTCTACTCCTCTTGGTTATATTTGCTTTTTTGTTCTAGAGTTTTAGGTGTGTTGTCAAGCTGCTGATACATGCTCTCTCCTGTTTCTTTCTGAAGACACTCAGAGCTATAAATTTTCCTCTTAGCACAGCTTTCATTGTGTCCCATAAGTTTGGGTATGTTGTACCTTCATTTTCATTAAATTCTACGAAGTCTTTAATTGTGTTCCTTATTTCTTCCTTGACCAAGTTATCATTGAGTAGAGGATTGTTCAATGTACATGTATATGTGAGCATTCTTTCCTTATTCTTGTTATTGAAGACCAGCCTTAGTCTGTGTTGGTCTGGTAGAATGAATGGTATTATTTCTATCTTTCTGTATCTGTTGAGGCCTGTTTTGTGACTGATTATATGGTCAATTTTGGAGAAGATGCCATGAGATGGTGAGAAGAAGGTGTATCCTTTTGTTGTAAGATGGAATGTTCTATAAATATCTGTTAAGTCCATTTGGTTCATGACTTCTCTTAGTCCCTCTATGTCTCTGTTTAATTTCTGTTTCCATGATCTGTCCATTGATGAGAGTGGGGTGTTGAAATCTCCTACTATTATTGTGTGAGGTACAATGTGCACTTTGAGCTTTAGTAAGGTTTCTTTTATGTATATACGTGTCCTTGTATTTGAAGCATAGATGTAGATTGAACTCTCAGTATATCTTGATGGATTTTTCCTTTAATGAATATAAAGTGTTCTTCCATTTCTTTTTTGATGACTTTTGGTTGGGTCAATTTTATTCAATATTAGATTGGCAACTCCAGCTTGCTTCTTCAGACCATTTGATTGGAAAGTGGTTTTCCAGCATTTTTCTCTGAGGTAGTGTCTGTCTTGTCTCTTAGGTGCATTTCCTGTAGGCAGCAAAATGCTGGATCCTCTTTACGTATCCATTCTGTTAATCTGTATCTATTTATTAGGGAATTGAATCCATTGCTGTTGAGAAATATTAAGGAATAGTGATTGTTTCTTCCTATTATTTTCATATTTGGAGATGGGATTATGTTTGTGTGCTTCTCTTCTTTTATTTTTTTTTTTGCAAGTTGATTACTTTCTTGCTTTTTCTAGGGTATAGCTTACTTCCCTATGTTGGGCTTTGCAATTTTTTATCCTTTGTAGGGCTGGATTTGTAGTAAGATTTTTTGTAAAATTGGTTTTGTCATAGAATATCTTGGTTTCTCCCTCAATGTTAATTGATAATTTTGCTGGATATAGTAGCCTGGACTGGCATTTGTGTTCTCTTGGGGGCTGTATGACATCTGTCCAGGATCTTCTGGCTTTTGCAGTCTCTGGTGAGAAGTCTGGTATAATTCTGATAGGTTACTTGGCCTTTTTCCCTTACTGCCTTTAATATTCTTTCTTTGTTTTGTGCATTTGGTGTTTTGACTATTATGTGACAGGAGGAATTTCTTTTCTGGTCCAATCTATTTGGAGTTCTCTAGGCTTCTTGTATGTTTATGGGCATCTCTTTCTTTAGGTTAGGGAAGTTTTCTTCTATGATATTGTTGAAGATATTTAACAAGAAATATCATGGCCGTTTAAGTTGGAAGTCTTCACTGTCTTCTATACCTATTATCCTTAAGTTTGATATTCTCATTATGTCCTTGATTTCCTGTTTGTTTTGGCCTAGGAGCTTTTTCCATTTTCCATTATCTTTGACAGTTGTGTCGATGTTTTCTATGGTGTCTTTTGCTGCTGAGATTCTCTCTTCTATCTCTTGTATTCTTTTGGTGATGCTCGCATCTATGACTCCTGATCTCTTCCCTACGTTTTCTATCTCCAAGGTTGTTTCCCTTTTTGCTTTTTTATTGTTTCTATATCCATTCCTGGATGTTTTTGTTCATTTCCTTCTCCTGTTTGGTTGTTTTTTTTCAAGTTGTTCTTTAAGGGATTTCTGTGTTTCCTCTTTAAGGGCTTCTAGTTGTTTACTTGTGTTGTCCTGTATTCCTTAAGTTTGTTATTTACGCCCTTCTTAAAGTCTTCCATCATCATGATAAAATGTGACTTTTTAATCTAGATCTTGCTTTTCTGGTGTGTTTAGATATCCAGTGTTTACTTTGGTGGGAGAATTGTGTTCTGATGATACCAAGTAGCCTTGCTTTTCGTTGCTTGGGTTCCTGTGCTTACCTCTTACCATCAGATTGTCTCTGGTGTTAGCTTGTCTTGCTATTTCTGATGGTGACTTGACTCTCCTGTGAGCCTGTGTGTTTTCCTGTGAGATCTGTTTTCCTATTTTCTTTCAGTCAGTTATGGGAACAGAGTGTTCTGCTTTCAGGCATGTAATCACTCCCGGCAACTGGCTTTCAGCTTTCTGCTAGGGCAGCAACTAAAAGGGTCTTGCCCCTACTTCTCTTAGGTCCCTGTGTGCAGGGGCACAGATAGCACAAGGCGTTTTCCTCTTAGTCGGGAATGTGGGCAGAAAATAGTCTCCTCAGGTTTCACAGGAATGTCCACACTTCTGAGGGTCTAGCTCTCCACCCCCTCCGTGGGATTTGGGTGTAGAGAGTTGTTTAACTAATTTAGTTCAGATCTGGGCGCAGATATGGACTGCAGGGCTCCTGCAACTCCTATATTCCTGTGTCCAGAGGGACTATGCAGTTTCCTCTTGGGCCAGGGATATGGGCAGAAGTAGCAGTCTGTCCTGTCCTGCAGTCTCAGGATTGCACACACTTCTGGGTGTTCAGCTCTCTCTCCCATGGAATTTGGTAGCAGGGAACTGTTGGCCAGGATCAGAGAAGTTCAGGCCACAGCCAGAAACCAGAAATGCCCAATCCCAGAGGATTTCTGCCTTTGTGTGTCCTGAGTCCACCAGGCAGGTCCCTTGGAACAGAAAAGTTGGCCTTACCTCTACTCTCAGGCATGTAATTGCTCCTGGCAGATGGCTTTCAGCTCTCTGTGAGGACATCAACTAGAAGGGTCCTGCCCCTACTGCTGCTAGGTCCCTGTACATAGGGGGCACAGTTGGCCCTAGGCTGAAGATTGTTCTCCTGCTTCCTTTCTGAGATCTACTTCTTACACTTAGGTCTACCAGACTGACAAAATCATACCAGCAAGGGACCGGTAGTTAAGAACATGCTTTATAGCCATAATATAACCATCAAGTTAGTATAATGAAGAAACATATTGGGCATATAAGGCAAAACATAGTAATCAATTAAATTAGTAATGTTGCTATATTTCCTACAAAATTGTCCAAGAAGGCAATAAAGTAATTTAATTTAATAAAGTAAAAGTTTAATACAAGTTGTGAATGCTGTAGAGTAAATATAAAGCAGCATGCAGTTTGTAAAAAGAGTGTTAACTCTATCTTAAAATAAATAGTATAACAAAACTGCATTAATAGTATAACAAAACTGTAATAAATTTTATACATAAATGTAAAAATAAACTCTAAAATTCTCTAACAAAACAATGAAAATTTATGTGGCATGCCTTTCTTTGTTAAATTAAGAAATATGAAATTTTTAATAGCTTGAATTCATTAAAAATTAAGTTTTCTCAACAAAAATATCCATGTAATCCCACTTACTAAGAAATATTTGCAAAAAACATTCATGACAAATGGCCTCTATTAAGAACATATTGAGAACTCATACAATACAGTGATAAGAAGATAAACACTTAAAATAATCAACCTACTTCAGTGTCCTAAAAACATGTCAAGGAAAATATGCAATGAGAACATCAAATTTCACTTAGAATCTAATGAATGAAAATTTACACGCTGATAAGAATACAAGAAACATCTGTTAAAGTGATTAAAATTCCAACTGATGAGTGTGAAAAATGACAAGATTCTGGAGACATTTCTGGGAAGAATTAAAGGTCCACAGTTCTTTGGGGAAATAGTTTGACAGTTTCTGACATAATAGATTCAATGTTTCCTAAATTGTTAAGCGATCCAATTTTAACTGCATTTCCTCAAGAGAAATTAAATCACATGTTTATCCCATGTTCTTTAGATGAATTTTCTTTATAACTTAGTTCATAATAGCCTTAAAATAAATGCCCATCAGCTTGGGAATATAAGCAAATATTATCAGATCTTTATCAGGAAACACTAATAAGCAATATAAATGAAACTTCTGAGGTACAAAACAGAGGTGACAGTCTCTAGAATTATTCTGAGTAAATATAAAGAATCAAACTCTTTAGAAGATAGAAAATTATAGAACAACTCCTGTACCCAAAGCTCGGGATCATTGTACCAGATGCTGTAGAAAGATCATAAGAGCCAGCAGAACTGAGAGTTTGTTAGAAGATCGTGTATTCAACAAATGTGAGAAACTTTACACATGGTCATCTAAACCAATATGAACAAGAGCAATACCAGCAGACGTGCTAAGGTAAATTAAAGAAAGCTCATGGAGCCTCAGTCTGAGACAAACAACTGTAGACAAGTAGGGAATGTTGAGAGAAAGATAAATGGTCTTCTCCACGGACATCAATTCATTATTCAATACCAAACTGTGATTCCTGAAATCACATAAATCCAAGTAATATTATAGAAACACAATGTGCTAGTGTATTTAGAAACATACTCACACACCATCATCATCACCACCAGCAACAACAATGGAGGTGAAAAGGAGGCCATGATTTAAAAGAGAATAAAGGTGATACATAAAAGAGTTTCAAGGGAAAAAATGGAAGGGAGAAGTGATGTAATATTATAACCTCAAAAATAAAAATATAAAAATAAAATTACATTATAACATCATTAACAGTATTACAATCACTATTGAAAACTAGCATAATCAAAAGACTAAACATGGAACCTTAGGAATCACAATGGCAAAATTAGTATTTGTTCTGATAAAAGACACAAAAATGTCTGTCAAAGTAGATGTTTAATATAAAATTATAGAGCTAAAATCTCTAGGCACCAAATTTAAAAAGTAAATAAATCCTACTCTGTGGCTAGAGATGCTGAAAATCCAACTGATGAGGTTATGACTCACCATAGAAAGAAAGAATGGATCAACTAATAAATAAAAGTGTTCAAAACAAGGTAGGCTTGAGGATTCTAAATAAAAGGCACCATACCAGGGTTTGAAATGCCTTTGCAAAAATAAAAAACAGAGATGAAAATGAAATATTCAAAAGCACAATGTAAACAGTTTTAGAATCCATGAAAATATTTGAATATTACAGCAAAACTTCACATTCATCTTTAAGAAAGATAAATGTTAAACCAATGCCTAGCTATGTGGTGAACTAATTGAAAGATAGCAAAAGCATAAAAATGAAAGTAAAATGAGAAAATAGTAAATTATGTTAAAATATGTCAGTCCATACAGTAAATGAAACAGAATAAACAATATGATGTTCTCCAAATTGTGATAGGTGAAAATATGTAAGCATATCTAATAAACAAACATAGTTTATATAACATATTATATATATATATATATACATACATACATACATACATACATACACACACACATTACTTCATTGGTACAGTTTCAAATATAACTTAATTAGAATCATTAGTGCATAATAAAAACATATAATAAACAGCAGGATTTCTAATTGAAGTAAAGTTCTTCAGATGAAGAAAAGTAGAAAATAGGTAGGAGAAAGCATGTCAGAATGCCATTTTGAGAAAGCATTAGTACCTGTGTCCTCCATGCCTTACCTTCTACATACAGTTGCTGATGCCTTTGAAGGTGTGACCTCCAAAGATACTGAAGAGACTAGAGTCAACTTCTTCCAAACAACTGTGGATTTTGAAATTTTTGTCCTCTATATTTTAAATGTTTTGTTTTCTTTATCCATATCAAACAGAGGAATCTCTATGAAAACCAGCCCAATAGCTTTACAAAGTATATTCATAAAGTAATAAAAGTTGGAAGCCAAAACTACTCATTGATCTATGATGTATAGAATGGATACATGTTAACAAATGTGAAGACATTATTACTGCTTTTGTAAAGGTTGTCAAGCACTTAGACACACAGCTATATACAATGAGCTATGATATTTGAAGAAATGCTTTTGCTTTGTCAGAGCAACTGGTCTCAAGGTGAGTTTTAAGAGTTCAGCAAACCATGTGTAAACAGTGTGGTCTTTTGCATGTTTTGGTATATCCTCTATATAGCCTAACCAGAGTATAATTAGTATAGTTCTAAACTCCCCTCTTGTCTTAGGGTTTTACTGCTGTGAAGTGATACCATCAACAAAGCAACTCTTAAAAGGACAACATTTAATTGGGACTGGCTTATAGGTTCAGCGGTTCAGTCCATTATCATCAAGATAGGAACGTGGCAGCATCCAGGTAGGCATGGTGCAGGAGGAGCTGAAAGTCCTACATCTTCATCAGAAGAGTAGTGCTAGCAGAATACTGACTTCCAGGCAGCTAGGATGAGGGTCTTAAGCCCACACTCACAATGACACACCTATTCCAACAAGGCCACACCTACTCAAATAGGGCTACACCTTCTAAAAGTGCTACTCCTTGGGCCAACCATATACAAACTATCACACAGAATTTCAGTTTAGTGAACAGTAACTTTAAAGAAAAAAAAACCAGCCTCATGAACCCTTGTTAGAATGACATTATTTACTCCCTTAAGGCCAGGTCTTGACCTTACGTAGTTATGAAAACAGTGGACGGTACCTTCTTTCAACAGACTGTCTCTCATTGTAGCCTTTATCAGCTCTCTCAGTATCTTGCTTCACTATCTACAGCTTCTTCACCTTACACATTAATACTAAAAAACTCCATTCCTTAAACTTCATAAATTCAAATTTTGATTCTCTAGCTTCCTCACATCCCTAGGTCATCACAGAAATAAACAGGGTTTGAGTATTACTTGGGATTATGTCTTAGAACAATGGAAAAGGTTTGTTTACTTTCTTACATCTTTATAGTTCATGTGTTCTATGATATCACCCTTTTAATTCCACTCAAGAACATCTTTGCAGAGTTTTTTATGTGTCTGTGGTGTGTGTGTGTGTGTGTGTGTGTGTGTGTGTGTGTGTGTGTGTACACGTGCGCGCGTGTGTTGAATTCAGGACTTATCCTTAATCGTTCTTGTACCTTATTCACTGGGACAATGTTTGTCAATCAAACATAAAACCCAATGCTCTGAGGATTCCATGGCTCTGCTTTCCAAGGCTATAATTTTGGATAGACTTACATGTTCATCTGGCAATTGTGTGGCTTTCTGTGGATACCGACTCTGGTCCTCACACTTGTGCCAGCAAGCACTTTACCGGGTTAGGTTATCATTCCAAATGATAAAGCAAGGTTTTTTTTATGATTTATTACATATCTGAGGTCAAACATAAAGGGCTTTCAGAGCAATGTTTAATTCCCTCAACAGTTATAAAAGATAATGACTAAAATGTGCAATGTGTAGCTGGAAAGATGGCTCAGTACTTAAGAGCACTGTCTGCTCTGTTCCAGGGATCCTGCTCAATTCCCAGCACATATACTATGGCTCACAAATATCTGTAACTCCATTCCCAGGGTACTCAATCCCCTCCTCTGGTCTTCGTGGGCACTGTATCTATATTGTGCACAGACATACAGATATATGAAACACCCACACGCATAAAATAAAAATGAATATTTTAGAAAAATAGAATATGGAAAGAGCGGTTGTATGTTGTAGTGTGTACATTTGTCTTATTATGAAAATATGATATCATTGGATAGAGTTAGGCATCCATAATTTGCACTTACCTTGCAGAAGACAGATATCCTCACAAAATTGTTTTATAAACTTAAGATAGACTTAGGTTCTATTTGGATTTGGTCCCATGTAAGTCCAGCTGTACTGCCCTTTATATACAGTGTTTTCATCTCTCTCGTTATTTGTTCACCATTCCTCCTTAAATACTTTAAAAGTAATCTGTTATCTCTGTGTTTTCCTCAGTGGCTAGTAATCTAATTATAGACATTAAAGTCATTCAACATTATCCACACCTGGCAGCCCTCTTCCCTGGTGTCATAATTAGGTCTTTTATATTCTGTACAAGAGCAGTTGTATTCAATGAAAATAAAAATCCATTCACAAGTCATATGATTTGTGACCAAGCAAGAAATAAGCAAAATGATTGATGTCTTATTCTGGTAACAAAAAGCATGTTTTCCTGAAATTTTTATTCAAGAATTGTATTTGCTGATAGATCAGTCATTGGTTTATATTTTCATAGCAGATGCGGTTTCAGTGAATATTCAAGTTTTATGATTTTATTATCTTTCAATCTTTCTATCATACTTTGCCCATTTGTGGAATAAACAATATATAAAGAATAAGTATGTCGAAGCAGTTTCACAGAAAAATATTTAAAATGTAAAACACCGTTACTTAGAATATATCACAAAATTAGATCAGTTTATTTGAAAGTGCAGACTTCACGCAGAGAGCAGTCAACTTACAGAAAATGGCAAGAAACTCCTATAGTGCTGTGGCCTCCAAAACCTCAAAGGCAGTTCTGAGTGAGGCACACATTTTTCTTTTTGGCTCATCATTTCTAAGGGTTCAAATGTCATGACAAAAATGAAAGCCACTATCCACATTTTCACAACATATTTTGCCAAGCAACAACTTTCTTCTTTTCTAAATTTACCTCTATTTTAAACTTAAATAAATTTATCAGCCATATTCACCACTATTTCTCCCTTACTAATAATAACATGAAAAATTGGCAATGTAAAAAAATTGCTTCATGTTTTTAAATTTACATAACAGAAATAAGTGAAAGTTAAATTTTTATTTTCTAACTCAATAGAAGGATATAAATAAATTGAGAGAACTACTTTTACATTAAGTTCCATTTAATGTAATGTTTACACAACCACAATAAATGTGGAAATATATTCACCCACAAAAATGTTAGGGACACAAGCTTTCATAGTAAGTATAATGAGATGAATAGACATATGTGCACTGTATATTCATATACATATATTTTCACAAAGGTGATTATTAATCACAAAAAACTATAAAGTCATGGAAGTTTAATTAACGGTAATTCAATTTTGCTCATTTGGAACTATTGGCATCATGAAAATTTTCTTGAATATAAAGATACAAGGTAACAGTATTCAATAATTTTGGGTCTTACGCCTCATTTTAAATTATTATATCTGAAATCCTGAAATATATAAAGTTACTGCTTCATATTTCATAGAAAAAATATGCTCTCAGATTCAGTTGAAATTGCAGATTTGACCAGATCTATTATGCAACAATTTAATGTGTTAAGCATTTAACCACATTCTATAACCTTTTAAAATAAATGTTATCAACTCTAAGTACTTATGAGGTAAAAAACAAGAATGGCATAATGAATAAATAGTGCTGTAAATGTTCCTTATTTTACATAAAAAGAGAATTATACTCTTTCACATTTAATAAATCATGTCCATATTGTCTTTATAAATTTCCAGGATATAATATGATGATTAAAATGTAGTTTTTCCTTTTACATTTTCTGTTTTTTCAAATTATTAATGTATCAAGTATTTTATTCTAACCTGGAAACTACAAAAATTAGCAAATATTTGTACTTTCTTTAAGGAAATAACTAGGATTAAGCGTGATAAAGTTTGGCTAGGGGATAGATCATTGTATAAAGAACTTGACACACAAAATAATGACTTGATTTTGAATCTCCAGCACTCATGTAAAGCCAAACACAATAGTGACAGTCTCTAACTTAACAATCCCACAAAGAGATGAGAGATACAAACAGTTAACATGTCAGTAGCTCATGGTCCATACAACCCAGTACATGCAGTAGCCTACAAGAGACTGTCTCAAACCAGGTGCAAGTGAGAAGCAGCAGTGAGGTTGCAATCTGTCTTCCACGTGTACACTGTGGGACACAAATGCATATAGGGACTCTATTCACACACACACACACACACACACACGCACACCCATGCACATGCATACGCACATGCATACACACACACCCATGCACACCCATTCACATGCATACGCACACACATACACATACACACACACAAACACATATGCACATGCACACATTTGTGCTTGCAATCACACAAACACACAGGCACAAGATTAGAGAGAGACAGAGAGCCAGAAGCAGAGAAAGAGGTGAGAGTGGTAACGTAGTTTGTTCAAAGCATCAGAAAATTAGATGGGATACATGACTTCAGGCTGATTGCAAAGCACTTCACTTAAACTCCCTAATGCATTTTAGTGTCTTTTGGACTAATTTGGTCCTATTAGAGTACATATAAAGTCTGTTTTGGCCCTCACTTGTCCTGCCTTTGCTTGGCCACTCTTTCTTCTGGGGCCTTATTTGAAGTTGCGTCTGTGATTCATTTGCTCCACTCCACTGCATATCACCTAAAAGGTCAAATGGAACATACAAGGAAAGTGTGTAAGTCACACTCAGAATGCATGCCCGTGTCCATGTTTATTTCAAGCTGCCCGAAATCTGTATGTTCACCTGGGACCTTGACACCTATTAAAGCAAAGAAATTGTCAGAGTTTTAATTTTTAAACAGCTTAATAGTTAAAATAAGAGTCAGTCTTGAAAGTGGCCTCCAATATAAAACAAGGAAAGTATTGATCACACTGGCTTTTAAAATCTGGCTTATGAGGAAAAATAATCCTAGGAATTGCTACCTCAGAACTTCAGCCTGTCTACCAATGATTTTTCAATGCCAGAAATGCTAATTTGCCAGGGCCATATCATCAATTGTAGAAGCAGTTCCCTTAGGAGTGATGTCACTGCATGGCAAGTCGGCGATTACTTGAGGAGTTATTTCAATAACTGCTGGGCTCTGGGTCTGATTAATGAAACTGCCAATGGATTTATAACTCCTGTTATGGAAATGTATCATTGGATATTTGCTGAATAGTATGACATAAATTGCAGACACCTGAGGTATTATGGCAGAATTTGATTAGAACTGTTACTTTCATCTCTGTTTTTCACTAAATTCACTTCTCATTATCTACTGGCAGCGCTGGATGCACTAAGAAGGGTGAGGTATGGGCTATTTGTGATGAATACCCTCTTTGCTAAAGTTATCTTTTCTTTCACCATCCATCCTATCTAAATTTTCTTCTGATCAACATTTAAACCTGCCAGTGCAAATTAAACTAGAAGTGCTGCCAGAGAAGAGAGTTTCTTTGAGGTCTTTGATATTTTGAGAACTGGGGGAAATCCAAAATGTATTGAGAAACAAAGCAATAAGACTCAGCAGGACATGAGTTATGGAGGAAGGCTGCAGGCTGAAAGCCATCAATGTTCAGAACATGAGTTACTGTCCCATAATTCAAACTTCAAGACATCCAGATACTATTACAGGAGTGCAGGTATCTCTGCTGTTCCTCTTTTAAAAGATACATCATTTTCAAGATGAATGAGAAAGCAGGATGCCTAATATCCCCAAATTAATGCAAGCGTTGCTTTTCAACAAATATTAGAGAAGTAATATCAAGAACAAACACACAGAAATGAACAAAGATATATACAAATTTTGCATTCAATTCACCATTTGAAGAAATAAGCCTTTCTTCCTAAGATGAAATTAACTGGGGAAAAATGTGAGATTGTTAAGGTTCTTAATTGTTGGGAAATAGTTCATTGAAACAAAATAATATACTGTTAAGACTGCAAAGATAATTCTCTTTACGGTGTGGTTTTCTTTGTTTAACCTAAGCAAAAACAAGCCATTCCAAAAAGGGATACAGAGAACAAACCTCACTTCATAGTAATAGTATGAGTAAATTAGCCCAAGACTCTAACTAGTTTGTTATTCTATACAAATGGAAAAGAAGTACACAAATAGATTCTGGGGTAACTCACCCCACATGCTATCTTCCTAGCAATTACTGTCTATACCACATACATTTCAGAAGGTACTAGAGCCAACCAGAAAGGATACAGGAGAGAAATACAGGAAGACACACAACCCTTTGGCAGTTATGGATTCACGTCTAAGAGCTCCACTAAGCCTCCTGTGGAAACAGTGTTTATGAATATGAATTTAACCTGTACTACATGACATGCCTATAACTCAAGTTTTAATACCATTCTTGTTTCATAGTAGAGGAAGCAAGGAAGCAACGATTACTCTATTGACGTATTACTCAGTTGCTCTAAGATTAAAGCCTGGGTACCTGGCTTCAAAGTCTGCATGGTTTTTCCCTCTGGGATGCATAATAAAGGGGCATCTTTCTTCACTTAAGCCTGTTCAGAAGCAAGGCAATGATGCATCTCACTTAAACTTCCTCTAACACACACTTCATTGCAGGTACGGGAATTGGCACTTCAGAGTTACTGCCACATTCTTAGATTTACATAAAGATGTTACATTTCCAACAATTTAAAATCATGTTTAATTTTTTTAAGAAAGAAGCAAAAAGAACAACTTGCTGGTTATGGGCCTCTGAGAAACAAATTGGAAAGGATTAATGAAGTCCTTCACCTACCTTCCTCCACCAGAATAGCCATTGAGTATTTAAACAAGAAATTGGGTAAGAGTACTATGTCTTTTTTCCGATGAACTAAAAATTAATTTAATTTTAAAACTGTATAAAAGGTTGGGAATCTGACTTAAATCAGTAAAGAGCTTCAGGCACAAGCACAAGTTTATAAGATTAAATTCCTACTGCCCACATAAGCATCTCGGTCCAGAGGCACATGCAATACAATCTCAGGTCTGGGGAGATGGAACCAGGAGGATCCATGTAATTTGCTTTGGTAAGATTCGACTTCCGGTTTTTAGCAAGAGTCCCAATCTCGCGCTCCCTGCCTCCAGTTCACTGCTCCCAATCCCCGTGGGAGAGAGAGCTCACCTCAGTAAGATCCAAGCTTGGTCAGAGGCTTGAAAAGATTAGCTAGATAGTGATAAAGGAAGAAACCCAACATTTTGCATTTTGACTTCTTGCCTACACACACACACACGTAGATTTATTTGGCAAAATATTCAAATTACCTTTTTTCAGTTTATCAATTAGTTATATAAATACTTCATTTAGAAATTATAATGAATCAAAATTTGTAAATTTTTATTTAAAAATTAATTTTTGTATAATATTTACATAAAAATATAAAGTATCTGGTAGGTGACTGGATATTCCAGCTCAATGTCAGAGCATTCAGACTAGTATGAATGAGGTCCTCTACTCCATCCCTACCACCATCCCGCACACAAATCTTTAATAAGGTAATTGGTAGAAAAAATGAAGAGGAAAGAAAGAATCGTCATAGTCATACCAAATACTTTTAAGCCTTGAAAAGCCACTTTACAAGATTTGTTTTCCTTCTTCAATATTTTGAATCCAAATAGTGAAAATAAACAAACAGGGCAAAGAGGTGCTTGCCCTTGTGGGCCAGGGTTACAGCAGCAACGTTACAAGTGCGAGCAATGAAAACCAAACCTCTTCCTGTCTGGTGTGGGAGAAACAAGTCCTGGGAAAATCCTCAGCACCAAGTTATACTCTTCAATCCAACCAAGAATGGTATTTTATCAGGTACACTCAAATGGAATCAGATAATTAATTTAAAAAAATTGAGTGAAGGTTAACACAGACTCTTGAATATTTTTGAAAAGATTTCACCAACCATTAAATAAAATCAACTTTTTAGAAAAGCCGAACAAAGGTAGCACAGTGCCAGGCAAAGCTATCACTATAGCAGAAGTGTCCTGCAGACCAAAGGTGTTACATTGCACAGATGATCAAATGTGGCCTGCCACACTAAAAACAGTAAGAAGACCCTCTAAAAGTACCATCTGTGCAGGTTCAGTCCCACAAGATTGATTTGGGAATTTCTGAAGTTGTATCAGATGGTTTTACTGGTTCAAAATATTCCTAAGACAAAATGATGTTGTCAATTATAAAACTACATTTGCTTATGCTATTTTTCAACCCTCCTTTAAGTTGGAGGGCAACTGATATTCTTCTCTTGCTATGTTTCGCAGATTCCGGCTGTCTTCTATCATTTTATGATAAATGTTTATGTGTATGTGCATGCATATGCAGCTATATGTGTGTGTTTGCATTTGTATACATGTGTATATTCCTCGGACCACAAAGTCCATAATGAGAATATGCACTTTTGTAAAGCATATGGCAGAAGGCCTGTGTGTTCTACAACTAGCCATTAAGTTAAACTCTTGTTATGCATTATAGTCAATAAAATGCTACTTTTATTTTACTCTGATTATAGTATTTTGGAATTTAAAATGTACATGCACACATACCTTACTTCCCATCCCATCCTTTCTGGTTCTTCCCTACACTCCCTTTACAAATCTACTTAATTTTCGTATACATGGGAGTGGGTGGGTGGGAGTGGGAGCATCTGCATAGAAGCAGGGGTAAGAGAGATGGCAGAGGAGAGAAAGGGAATAACATTTGAAATGTAAATACATATCTAATAAAATTTTTTTTCTTTTCTTTTTTTTTAAATTTATTTAATACTTAATAGTAATTCTTTGGTTTCCGGGCAAACATCCCCCTCCCCCCTCCCCTTCCTTATGGGTGTTCCCCTCCCAACCCTCCCCCCATTGCCGCCCTCCCCCCAACAGTCTAGTTCACTGGGGGTTCAGTCTTAGCAGGACCCAGGGCTTTCCCCTTCCACAGGTGCTCTTACTAGGATATTCATTGCTACCTATGAGGTCAGAGTCCAGGGTCAGTCCATGTATAGTCTTTCAGTAGTGGCTTAGTCCCTGGAAGCTCTGGTTGCTTGGCATTGTTGTACATATGGGGTCTCGAGCCCCTTCAAGCTCTTCCAGTTCTTTCTCTGATTCCTTCAACGGGGGCCCTACTCTCAGTTCAGTGATTTGCTGCTGGCATTCGCCTCTGTATTTGCTGTATTCTGGCTGTGTCTCTCAGGAGCGATCTACATCCAGCTCCTGTCGGTCTGCACTTCTTTGCTTCATCCATCTTGTCTAATTGGGTGGCTGTATATGTATGGGCCACATGTGGGGCAGGCTCTGAATGGGAGTTCCTTCAGTCTCTGTTTTAATCTTTGCCTCTTTCTTCCCTGCCAAGGGTATTCTTGTTCCCCTTTTAAAGAAGGAGTGAAGCATTCACATTTTGATCATCCGTCTTGAGTTTCGTTTGTTCTAAGCATCTAGGGTAATTCAAGCATTTGGGCTAATAGGCACTTATCAGTGAGTGCATACCATGTATATCTTTCTGTGATTGGGTGAGCTCACTCAGGATGATATTTTCCAGTTCCAACCATTTGCCTACGAATTTCATAAAGCCGTTGTTTTTGATAGCTGAGTAATATTCCATTGTGTAGATGTACCGCATTTCTGTATCCATTCTTCTGTTGAAGGGCATCTGGGTTCTTTCCAGCTTCTGGCTATTATAAATAAGGCTGCGATGAACATAGTGGAGCACGTGTCTTTTTTATATGTTGGGGCATCTTTTGGGTATATGCCCAAGAGAGGTATAGCTGGATCCTCAGGCAGTTCAATGTCCAATTTTCTGAGGAACCTCCAGACTGATTTCCAGAATGGTTGTACCAGTCTGAAATCCCACCAACAATGGAGGAGTGTTCCTCTTTCTCTGCATCCTCGCCAGCATCTGCTGTCACCTGAGTTTTTGAACTTAGCCATTCTCACTGGTGTGAGGTGAAATCTCAGGGTTGTTTTGATTTGCATTTCCCTTATGACTAAAGATGTTGAACATTTCTTTAGGTGTTTCTCAGCCATTCGGCATTCCTCAGCTGTGAATTGTTTGTTTAGCTCTGAACCCCATTTTTTAATAGGGTTATTTGTCTCCCTGCGGTCTAACTTCTTGAGTTCTTTGTATATTTTGGATATACGGCCTCTATCTGTTGTAGGATTGGTAAAGATCTTTTCCCAATCTGTTGGTTGCCGATTTGTCCTAACCACAGTGTCCTTTGCCTTACAGAAGCTTTGCAGTTTTATGAGATCCCATTTGTCGATTCTTGATCTTAGAGCATAAGCCATTGGTGTTTTGTTCAGGAAATTTTTTCCAGTGCCCATGTGTTCCAGATGCTTCCCTAGTTTTTCTTCTATTAGTTTGAGTGTATCAGGTTTGATGTGGAGGTCCTTGATCCACTTGGACTTAAGCTTTGTACAGGGTGATAAGCATGGATCAATCTGCATTCTTCTACATGTTGACCTCCAGTTGAACCAGCACCATTTGCTAAAAATGCTATCTTTTTTCCATTGGATGGTTTTGGCTCCTTTGTCAAAAATCAAGTGACCATAGGTGTGTGGGTTCATTTCTGGGTCTTCAATTCTGTTCCATTGGTCTATCTGTCTGTCTCTGTACCAATACCATGCAGTTTTTATCACTATTGCTCTGTAATACTGCTTGAGTTCAGGAATAGTGATTCCCCCTGAAGTCCTTTTATTGTTGAGGATAGCTTTAGCTATCCTGGGTTTTTTGTTATTCCAGATGAATTTGCAAATT
This sequence comes from Rattus norvegicus, assembly GCF_021556685.1. NCBI lineage: Eukaryota > Metazoa > Chordata > Mammalia > Rodentia > Muridae > Rattus > Rattus norvegicus. The sequence continues at coordinate 100,651,904 of NC_141538.1, forward strand.
GTTCTGTCTAACTCTTTGAAGAATTGGATTGGTATTTTGATGGGGATTGCATTGAATCTGTAGATCGCTTTTGGTAAAATGGCCATGTTTACTATATTAATCCTGCCAATCCATGAGCATGAGAGATCTTTCCATCTTCTGAGGTCTTCTTCAATTTCTTTCTTCAGTGTCTTGAAGTTCTTATTGTACAGGTCTTTTACTTGCTTGGCTAAAGTCACACCGAGGTACTTTATATTATTTGGGTCTATTATGAAGGGTGTCGTTTCCCTAATTTCTTTCTCGGCTTGTTTCTCTTTTGTGTAGAGGAAGGCTATTGATTTATGTGAGTTAATTTTATACCCAGCCACTTTGCTGAAGTTGTTTATCAGCTTTAGTAGTTCTCTGGTGGAACTTTTGGGATCACTTAAATATACTATCCTATCATCTGTAAATAGTGATATTTTGACTTCTTCTTTTCCGATCTCTATCCCCTTGACCTCCTTTTGTTGTCTGATTGCTCTGGCTAGAACTTCAAGAACTATATTGAATAAGTAGGGAGAGAGTAGGCAGCCTTGTCTAGTCCCTGATTTTAGTGGGATTGCTTCAAGTTTCTCTCCATTTAGTTTAATGTTAGCAACTGGTTTGCTGTATATGGCTTTTACTATGTTCAGGTATGGGCCTTGAATTCCTATTCTTTCCAGGACTTTTATCATGAAGGTGTGTTGAATTTTGTCAAATGCTTTCTCAGCATCTAATGAAATGATCATGTGGTTTTGTTCTTTCAGTTTGTTTATATAATGGATCACGTTGATGGTTTTCCGTATATTAAACCATCCCTGCATGCCTGGGATGAAGCCTACTTGATCATGGTGGATGATTGTTTTGATGTGCTCTTGGATTCGGTTTGCCAGAATTTTATTGAGTATTTTTGCGTCGATATTCATAAGGGAAATTGGTCTGAAGTTCTCTTTCTTTGTTGGGTCTTTGTGTGGTTTAGGTATAAGAGTAATTGTGGCTTCATAGAAGGAATTCGGGAGTGATCCATCCGTTTAAATTTTGTGGAATAGTTTGGATAATATTGGTATGAGGTCTTCTATGAAGGTGTGATAGAATTCTGCACTAAACCTGTCTGGACCTGGGCTCTTTTTGGTTGGGAGACCTTTAATGACTGCTTCTATTTCCTTAGGCGTTATGGGGTTGTTTAACTGGTTTATCTGTTCCTGATTTAACTTCGGTACCTGATATTTGTCTAGGAAATTGTCCATTTCCTGTAGATTTTCAAGTTTTGTTGAATATAGGCTTTTATAGTAAGAACTGATGATTTTTTGAATTCCCTCTGAATCTGTAGTTATGTCTCCCTTTTCATTTCTGATTTTGTAAATTTGGACACACTCTCTGGGTCCTCTTGTTAGTCTGGCTAAGGGTTTATCTATCTTGTTGATTTTCTCAAAGAACCAACTTTTGGTTCTGTTGATTCTTTCTATGGTCCTTTTTGTTTCTACTTGGTTGAATTCAGCTCTGAGTTTGATTATTTCCTGCCTTCTACTCCTCCTGGGTGTATTTGCTTCTTTTTGCTCTAGAGCTTTTAGGTGTGCTGTCAAGCTGCTGACATATGCTCTTTCCTGTTTCTTTCTGCAGGCACACAGCGCTATGAGTTTTCCTCTTAGCACAGCTTTCATTGTGCCCCATAAGTTTGGGTATTTTGTACCTTCATTTTCATTAAATTCTAAAAAGTTTTTAATTTCTTTCTTTATTTCTTCCTTGACTAGGTTATCATTGAGTAGAGCATTGTTCAATTTCCACGTATATGTGGGCATTTTTCCCTTATTGTTATTGAAGACCAGTTTTAGGCCGTTGTGGTCTGATAGCACGCATGGGATTATTTCTTTCTTTCTGTACCTGTTGAGGCCCGTTTTTTGACCAACTATATGGTCAATTTTGGAGAAAGTACCATGAGGAGCTGAGAAGAAGGTATATCCTCTTGCTTTAGGATAGAATGTTCTATAAATATCTGTTAGGTCCATGTGGATCATGACTTCTCTTAGTCTATGTCTCTGTTTAATTTCTGTTTCCATGGTCTGTCCATTGATGGGAGTGGGGTGTTGAAATCTCCCACTATTATTGTGTGAGGTGCAATGTGTGTTTTGAGCTTTAGTAAGGTTTCTTTTACGTATGTAGGTGCCCTCGTATTTGGGGCATAGATATTTAGGATTGAGAGTTCATCTTGGTTGATTTTTCCTTTGATGAATATGAAGTTTCCTTCCTTATCTTTTTTGATGACCTTTAATTGAGAATTGATTTTATTTGATATTAGAATGGCTACTCCAGCTTGCTTCTTCTGACCATTTGCTTGGAAAGTTGTTTTCCAGCCTTTCACTCTGAGGTAGTGTCTGTCTTTGTCTCTGAGGTGTGTTTCCTGTAGGCAGCAGAATGCAGGGTCCTCGTTGCGTATCCAGTTTGTTAATCTATGTCTTTTTATTGGGGAGTTGAGGCCATTGATGTTGAGAGATATTAAGGAATAGTGATTATTGCTTCCTGTTATATTCATATTTGGATGTGAGGTTATGTTTGTGTGCTTTTCTTCTCTTTGTTTTGTTGCCAAGATGATTAGTTTCTTGCTTGTTCTAGGGTGTAGCTTGCCTCCTTATGTTGGGCTTTACCATTTATTATCCTTTGTAGTGCTGGATTTGTAGAAAGGTAATGTGTAAATTTGGTTTTGTCATGGAATATCTTGGTTTCTCCATCTATGTTAATTGAGAGTTTTGCAGGATACAATAACCTGGGCTGGCACTTGTGTTCTCTTAGGGTCTGTATGACATCTGTATGACAGGATCTTCTGGCCTTCATAGTTTCTGGGGAGAAGTCTGGTGTGATTCTGATAGGTCTGCCTTTATATGTTACTTGACCTTTTTCCCTTACTGCTTTTAATATTCTTTCTTTATTTTGTGCGTTTGGTGTTTTGACTATTATGTGACAGGAGGTGTTTCTTTTCTGGTCCTATCTATTTGGAGTTCTGTAGGCTTCTTGTATGCCTATGGGTATCTCTTTTTTTAGGTTAGGGAAGTTTTCTTCTATGATTTTGTTGAAGATATTTACTGGTCCTTTGAGCTGGGAGTCTTCACTCTCTTCTATACCTATTATCCTTAGGTTTGATCTTCACTAATAAAAATTAAAGAAAAGAAAATCTTTGAAATCTGTGACTATATAGGTGATGGGCCTAGTGGAAAACTTACTACTATTATAGTACTACAGAAAAGCAGCAGTGAAATTACTCCTAAAGTCATACTGCTGAATCCATAGATCCGTAATTCACTGAGCACTCTAGTAGATGGAACTAACACAGAAAGCCACAATTGGACTAGTTAAAGAGAATGAAGAGAAGCATTCAGTTCTATATGAAATGTCTTCATCAAGCCTGTTTCCTCAATGATCACAGATCTACTTAGAAGAAGAGGCAGAAAATATTAAGAGCCAGAGAGGTGACTGTAGGAAGTAACGTCTTCCTGGCACAGCAGAGCTGATGCACATATGGACTCACAGATACTATGACGGCATGCAGGAGGCCAATCAAAGGTTCAAGTCAGGTAGGGTCCAGTGTTTAGAAGAGGAAGTGGGTATGAGTTTCTAACACCAACCAGTAAAATATCTGCAATTACTACCTGCTTTCAAAGGAGAAATCTGTTTTTACAATACAGGTTCACTGAGTATATTAAGCATATTTCATAGCAGACCCCTTGCTCTGGAGAAGTTGGCCAACACAAATGGACTTACATTTTTCTTTTTGTGTTTGTGCATTTTTTCTTTTTTTCCTTTTCTTTTTCTTTTTCTTTTTTTTGTATTATTGAATTTTTTTGGTTGACTGGTTTGATTTTTAGTTTGTGTTTGTTTGTTTATGAAAGAGAAAGAGCTTGGTAGTCAAGGAGCTGGAGGGGATCTGGACAGTGGGAAAGGGAAAGTATATGATCAATTATAGTATATGAAATATTTTAATAAAAAGAAAATCCTTGTATTATGAAAAACATCAATATTTTTATGATGACACCTATGACTCTAATGTTAAATATATTTCCCAAAATTCTTGTTATATCATTAAATCACACCGATAGGTTTTTAAAAATGAAAAGTTTTTATATTAGACTTTAACAAATCACAGGGAAGGACAAGATGTGACCTACTATAATATCTTCGATATAAAGATAATGTACTATTTCCTATATTCATATATCTGAATATGTAGAATTTCAGATGATCTTTTCCCAAATGAGTCCACATAAATAATATCATACTTCAGGAAATGGTGAGAAGCTAAAATGGTTTCTTCCTGGGTTCTGTTCCCAATGATTATTTCTATAAGAAATTGATATGGCACTAAATACCATTCTCATTGCAGGTGACCTGAGTGTCAATAAATGCAACACTAGAACTAGAAGTACAACATTGCATGTTAAATTTATTTTAAATCAACCTTCTGTATAAAAAATCAGAAAGTCAAAACAAGGAACTGATTCTTAATTACAAAAATAAATTAGGAAATGTCTCTAGTACACTAGTTGTTCATCCTTATATCCAAATGTTGTTTTTGATCTCTGCACAAATAAGGCTTAATTTTATCCTGTAAATTTCAAGTGATGTACTAATTCCTCACAGAGGCCTCCAACTCCCCAAAGCAGTATTTATATCCTCCTCTTTTTTTCTATGCCAAGAAGTTCTTTTGGTATTTATAGCAATCATTTTTGTGTGAATTGCACACTTAGATCATTGGAATGATGTTTTAAATCTATAAATACACCAAAACAACCTTTAATAAAGGTATATTGTATAGTAAAGCAGGGGGATGAGAGCAAAGCAAATATTTAACTGATTTCAGATACTCAGGGACTTCTTTAGCTATTCTAAATGTTTTCCGTCTTCAAATTACATGTCACAAGTTCCTAAGGAATCTGTATGTTTTACCCCTCAAATAAATGGATGGTATAACCAGTTCAGTCAGGTGTTAACTATTAATCTACCCTATTTTAATAAATAATGGAGGTGAATTGTTATAGTGTATCTCCAGCAAAACTATAAAGTTTCAAAAGCAACTGTGAGTCACTATATACTATGCATTGTGGTTTGAACAAAAATACTTGCCCTGAACTCTTATGTTTGAATATCTGGTCCCCATTTAGTAAGACTGTTTGAGAAAGATGGGAAGGTGTGGTATTGTTAGAGAGAGTATATCATGGTGGTGGGCATTGACACATGACAATCCTAGTATGTCTTCTGCCTTATTCTTACAGTTTCAAAATAGGAGCTGTCTTAGTTATGATAACTGTTAGTGTGATAAGACATGATAAAACAACTTGAAGAGGAAATTGTTTACTTTGCTACCTCATTGTTCATTATTAACAAAAGTGAGGACAGGAACTCAAACAAGGCATAAAAATAGAGGCAGGAGTTAATGCAGAGGCCATGGAGGAGTGCAGCTTACTGACTTGCTCCTTTTGGATTTCTCAAAGAAACCAGGACCACCATCCCAGGGTGTCACCATGCACAATGTGCTGGGCCATCCAACACTAATCACTAACTTAAAAATGCTCTACAGCCTTACCTACAGCCTGGTCTTATGAAGACATTTTCTCTATTGAGGTTCCCTCCTCTCAGATGACTTTAGCTTATGTCAAGATGACATAAAACAGAAGAGCTCTGAGGTATTACTGCTGCCTTGTCTTCACTCCACCATAATGAACTCCAACTCTCCAGAAGGAACCATAAACCACTTAGTCTTACAAGATGCTTTGTTTAAGGTGTCTTATTAAAGTAGTGGAAAAGTAAGTAAGACATTACACTTAATTCTTATCCTGGTCAAGCAACATATAAATGTGCTAGGATTCTAGTCATCTGCTAAGAAACTAATCACAAATTGCCTCCAGATCCATGCCATGCTGTAATTATTTTTGTTTTATTTTATTATTTTTATTTCTATAATTATTAGCATTTATAAATTATTTGTAAGACTTGTGAGAAAAATGCATTCTGCAAGCCAATGATGACCTCATTCTTGTTTTCATTTTCGAATATCCCAGTGCCTTGATGGTCCTTCTGAGAAAAGCCTGAAGATACTCATGAAGGTCATAAAGTTACTAAGAGTTTTTAAAACCTCATCTCAAATGTGTGATAGGAATATACAGATCATGCAATTGGCCTACCAAATGCCCTATCCTGTGAGGAGTGCAAGAATCAAAGGAAGTGAAATGAGGCCATCTACAGTTCAGAAATAACAGTAGGGTCAGAGCTCTTCAAATCCGTAAACTCCATAAACACTTGTCTGTCTTTTGTCAGTATTATCATTTTTCATTAAGTTATTTTATTTATTTACATTCCAAAATGTAAATGTTGTATCTGTCTCTGATCCCCTCTCCCTAAGTTCTTTACCCCATGCTCCCACCTCTGAGAGGGTGCTCCCCAACCCTGTAACCTACCCCCAAATAATCCCCACCAGCATCCCTCTTCCATATAGCATAAAGTTTCCATAGAATTAAGCACATCCTCTCCCATTGAAGTCATACATGCAGTCCTTTGCTACACATGTGCCCTGGGGACCACGAACCAGCCCATGAATACTCGATTTTTGGCTTAGTCTGTGGGAGCTCTGAGGGAGCCCAGGTTAGTAAACACTGTTGTTTTTCCTATGGGGTTGCAACCCCCTTCGGCTCCTTTAGTCCTTCGTCTAACTCTTCCCTATTACTCTCTGACCCCAGTCTAATGGTTGGCTAAACATTATGTGTATTTGTATCAGTCAGTTGCTGCTAGAGAGCCTCTCAGAGGTGAGCCTTTCAAGGGGCTCCTGTCTGCACACACAAAATGGCCTCAGTAATAGTGTCAGTATTTGGTGCCTGCGAATGGGATGGATTCCATGTTGGGCCAGTCTCTGGATGGCTTTTCCTTTGGTCTGCTCCAGTTTTGTCCCTGCATTTGCTTTAGACAGAAACAATCTGGGTTAAGAATTTTGAAGATGGATGGGTGTCTCCATGCCTCAAATGGGGGCCATATCTATCTAATGGAGGTGGTCTCTTAGGTTCCATATCCACACTGTTGGGAATTTCAGCTAATGTCATCCCCAGTGAGTCCTAACAACCTCTCATATCCCAGGTCTCTGTGACTTTCTTTTTTTTTTTTTTTTTTTTTTTTTTTTTTTTTTTTTTTTTTCGGAGCTGGGGACCGAACCCAGGGCCTTGTGCTCGCTAGGCAAGCGCTCTACCGCTGAGCTAAATCCCCAACCCCCTCTGTGACTTTCTAGAGTTTCCCCCTGTCCCCTAACTCCCACGCTACATATTTCGTTCATTCTTCTGGCCCTATTGGTGTCCCTCCAGTCTTTTCCCATACATAATCCTGCCCTTCTTTCCCTTCCCACCTCCCCTTTCCCACCCAGATTCCTCCCTCCCTCTGTGATTATTTTGTTACCTTTCTAAGAGGTTTTCAGAAATCCACACTTGGGTCTTCCTTATTGTTAAGCTTCATGCAGGCTGCAAGTTGTGTCATGGGTATTCTGAACTTTTTTTGTTAATATCCACTTATCAGTGAGTACACACTATGCATGTCCTTTGGGTCTGTATTACCTCATTCAAGATGATTTTAATTCCATACATTTGCCTGCAAAATTCATGATGTCTTTGTTTTAATGTGAAGAGAGCAGCCATATTGGTTCTTGTGCACATGGAAGCTTAATAAAGTGCAGTGCTTAATGGATGCTAACTGAATATTTAATGTATAAATTAAATAAATGAAAGAATTAATGGTGAAAGAGTAATGAGTAACAGAAGCCAAGCACCTTTTGTAAAGCATATGTCTATACTGTTACTAGAATTTTTAACTGAGGCATTGGAATTTAGAACACAGGAAAAGAAAAAAGTACAAAATAACACATTAACTCTATTCTTATTAACATGTTGCTACTATTAATAGTAGTATCATAGTCAATGATTAAAATGAACATTGAAATCAGCTGTATGACTTGAGTTAGTTGTAGAATTCGTTTGTCAGTGGCAAATCTAATGAATTAATGATACAACTTGAATATTATGAATACAATTCAAATTTTTACTGTATACTTTATTTATATTTACTGTACAAATAAGTCTTTAAGACATAATCCTAAATTAAAATATGAAAATGGCAGTCCTCAAATGATGCATGCTGTGTCTCATATGGGGATCTTTAAAACTTTAGATCTATGTGTTGTGAAGACCTGTAGAGACCAGAAAACAGAAAGGTGCCACAGTGGGTCTCTTCTCATGCAGGAAATATGGAACAGTGTGAAAGGGCAATAATGGAACAAAAAGAATTAAGTGGGATAGAAAAGAAAGAGTAGGGTAGAGAAAGGATTATACAGAGGGATATTTGATATTAAAGACCTTTGATAAAGTCAATGGAAACCTACTGTTTTGGAAGCTTCCCAAAATATACAAAAACGTATAATAACAGGGCTTACATGGTGCTATGCTATACAGGGGGGTACTTTCTGTTGCAGATGCTGTCTGGTTTCAAAACTGAAGCTGAGTTCCAGGCTTGAGCTACAACCCTTCTCTCTGTTGGTCTGTGGCCATCCAAGCCATTTTCATCATGATTTTACTTACTCTCCGGAAGTAGATGGTAAGAAACTATTACTGAAGAGACCATATGCTTGGGTAATAGAACATGAAATAATAAAACTGATGATCAATCTTGAAACTTCGTTCATACTGACTAGATTTCATGGCATCAGAATATACACTCTATGCTGAAAGAGAAAACTAATTAACACCCTTATTCCATTATGAATCCAGAGAGCTGCAATAATAACTCATTCAGTAGTTCATTAATTTCACAAATAACTAACTACTTCCTGAATGCCCTTAAGGCCTGATACACAAGAGGAAAATCATGATTGGGCCAAGGACCAGTGTCTGAGTAGATCACAGGCTGTAAAGGAGAACCTACAATGATTCTGCTAAATTGATATAATTTTAAACTAGTTTTTGTCCTTATCTTTATATCCATAGATTAGTGTAGCTCTCAACCCTCATAAGAGAAATTTTGTTCTACAGTAGATGACAATTAATACAGATTCACAACTGGCCAAAGAAATATTAGAGACTAGAGTGTTCTACCCTAAGTGATATGTTTACATCAGAACTTCTCTGCCCAAGACTCAGGAATTATGAAGAATGGGAATGTTAAACACCATCATTCTTGAAGGACTGCTGGAAAACAGTATATTTTTAACATGATGGAAACTGTGTATATATCAATTCAAATGTTTTTGAATGCATATAGAAAATTTGCAGAAGATCAAGCCAGGCAAAATTCTGGTATAGATAGGAAGGACTCATAAACCCCCACATCTAGCTGAAGAACTGTTTAAAATTGATAGCTGTTGGGAAAAGTAAAGTTGTGTTTCTTCAGGATTGCAATTCCTGAGAGATTGTCTATGCTCCAGGGATGTCCTTACACACATGTACATACTATGAGCACTGTGAAGACTCAAAAACTCAAAATTAAGTTTGGTATAAAAGTGGTTGAGGGTATGGAAGTAACTGGAGGATAACAACTGGGGAGTGGATAGAATCAAAACAGATCTTATTCATACATTAAATTCTCAAACAATAATTTTCATAATAATAATTAAAAGTAAATTTTAATGACTAAAATGGTAATAAAGACAATCTGTAGAACAAAATTTGTGATTGATTGAACACACCAATTCAACTGTCTGGAAAAAAGAAATTATGAAATACAGAGAAAAGAAGTCAAGCAAGAAAGCAAGCAAAGAAGTATATTTGTCATAGTCTCATGTCACCCACTGCCAGGATTTACTGTGAGCACTATGCAGAACATAGCACTGCAGTGCTATTAAAAGACAACGTTCTATCAATGCTTGTGTGCTGTGTCATCTGGACCAGAAACAAACAAGGAACAACAAATTTACTTGTACAACAATGTTAACTGGCTGGTTATAACCAATTAGGGAAGGCAAATATTCACATCCTGGATGTTATTGCAAAACAAAACAAAACACTGATTGATATGATTCACTTTTATATTCATTCATTTTAAAGTCAGTATATATTGTCTTATTTTTTGGCAGTCTGTCTCCCTGCTTAATTTAATTCTTACGAATCTACAGTATCTATTTCTTAGGATCTTTCAAAAACAAAATTTCAACACCAAAGATTAATAGTTTTCCAATCCCAGCTGCCTCCCTTTTTGTATATCCTTACCAAGAAAATCTTATGCCTGTCTGTCATAGACAACTGTGCCATGCCTGAGCTGTCTGATAGACACAGGTAGAAAAAGGGACGGAAGAATCCACAGAGATATCCCATTGTTCCTCATTTCTTCTTGGGGTATACAGGGACATATGTCATTCTAGTTTTATTTGTAAGTATAACATAAGTGGTGTTAGATTTTGTAATTAGTACTCATGCTAGAAGATTATCTATTGAAAATAAAGCTTTTAAAATCAACAAAAAATTGCCATCGAATTTAAAACAGGAGAAATTTTTCTTGAGGATGTCACTCTTATCATAGCCAACCTAGACCATCTAGGTAAATCCAAATTCACATTGTTTATGTGCCGCCATGTTGTTGTTGCTGAATGTCTTCCTTTGCTTATTCTTTTCAGTGGACTTCCTCTAGATCCAGTTTAGTGTCTTATCTGTTCTGCTTTCTCTCATTCTCACTACTTACATCACATTAGTATTTGTCCTGGGAACACACTACCAGATGAACTGCTTCTCTTCTACTGTGCAGTTTCTTCCCATTTCATTCCTATCACTATATGGTAAATGTTAATTATTAATTAGATTATAAACTGTGTGTTGGAGAAGACTCATTCTCTTTTTCAATCCTGTACATCCAAGCCTGAGACTCAATGTAGAAGTAGATTGAATGTCTCAAGTTTATTACATGAATGTACAATGTGTTAGATTTTGAAATTTTACTTTAAATAGTCTACCTTCCTTCTTTCCTTTCCTTTTCCATGTCCGGTGCTACAGAACAAACTCTGGACCTTTCCCATGCTAGGTAAATACCTTAAAATGTACATTCCCAGCTTACATAATCATTTCTCCAATCTTCAAAGGAATCTTTTAAATGATTGATCACACATTAGAGAACAAAGAAAATAATTGGAGGAAGACTCTATTACTCAATATGTCAATGGACAAAGAGCAAGTCCCAGTAATAAGAATGATGGGTTTGACGTAAAAGTACCAAGTCCCTTGTGGAGGTATGTGACAACCACACACTAGTATGTACCCCATTAGCACATAATAATAGCATAGGCAGAGATGGTCAGGATTTGTCTTTATTATGTGATTGATTCACACTGTAGATCTTATTCTTTGCCACTTTTAAAGCTATTTTATTAACATATTGCATGATATATATAATAATATAGTCTAAAAATTTACAAAATGGAAGAAAATAAACATTAGTGTGGAAAACTGGAAAGGCATATATATACATGTATAGATAGGTAGATAGATAGGTAGATAGATAGATAGGTAGATAGATAGATAGATAGATAGATAGATAGATAGATAGATAGATAGATATCTTTGAGGATACTTATATTAAAAACAGCTACAGATATATTTATATAAGCAAGCACACAAAAACATCATGATTTACACAGATGACAAACTGGGGTTTTACTGAAGCATGTTGAGGACTACATGGTCATCGCTGCTTGCTTTCTGTGACCCAGGCTAGTGCTCCTTCCTTCATTTAACAGATAATAAAATTGCTGTGCCTCTAGTGATAAACAAAACTAATGGCACAAGTAAAAACTGTTTGGACCATTTAACTGCCAGTTGTCTATTTTCACTATGAAATAAAATTCCATTTTTGACAGAAGCATCCTGACTCAAAGGCATCATAACTGAACATACATGTTGATGTCTCTCTTTCATATAAATCTGTTCATTATCAAGTCAAGCAAATTAACATTCAAACTTCCTGCTACCGATTCTAGATTGATTCATGAAAAATAAAAAATAATAATGAACAAAACCTCTCAGACCAAGGATTGTCTGTTTTTCTATATTAGAGCTTTATGTGTCAGATTTTATGGTCCTTAAAATATTAGAGACCTAACCCTCTATTGGAAAACAGTTGCTGTTTTTATCTACAGAATGATCTCTTAAACATGACTTTGATTAGCTATATCGCACAATAATGAATGGAAGTTAAATGTCTGTTAAATGTTTCATTAACTGTTTATTGCTATTACACTCATGGTAACAATCATTGTATGATTCTTCTTGGCTACCTATGAAATAGGTACCATTTCTTGATTGCCAAGCCTTGGACCTATTCTTTATGTAGTTCACTATATCATTTCTATTCCTTGCGTGGCTTTTAAATAAAGGTAATTCTTATTGTTTTTAAACTTGTTTATTCTAGCTATATTCCTATACATTCATTTGATGATTACGTATTTTTTCAATTATCAAACTTGTTCTAAATTCATAACTTTATAAAACTGTGGTTGATGTCATGTTAATGTCTCTTGCAAGAAAATTAAAGCAGAGGTTAAATGAAAACAGAAGAAAGCTCTTAAAATGTAACTGTGTTGAACAGAAATTCTTCAGGAGATATGCCTGATACACAGACCAGTAAAATATAAAAAAAAATAGAGAAGAAAATATCATGTGTATCACTGATAAAAATAGTGATTTCTGATGGAGGTGCTTAGTCAATTCTACTTAGTCTGTGTGTATGCATGTATGTGTGTCCATCCATATATGTTTGCATGTGTACTTGCATGTGTGTGTGCCCATGTGTGCTGTATATGTGCACACAATATACATATGCTTTATTTTATTTCTTCTGTACTTAATAATTTTATGTGCAATGCCATGCACACTGTTGTGATTTTGCTCTGTTTTGTTTAGCTGCTTAGTACAGTATCCGATATCAATAAATACTCTCTTCTACCGATTCCTATGTGCCTTTCTTCAGAATCATAGTAATCATACACTATATCAGATAGTTTATCCTGCTTTGGCTTCAGCCTGAAAATTGATTTGTCTCAAATATTGACATTTCTGATCTTTTATATCACACCAATCTCTCAAGAATGACATTTCAGACAGGTTTTCCTCAGAACTCAGTATGCTTCTACTCTTGCTATATACTTCATTGCAAGACCAACATATTTCCTGACATTATATACTCTTTGCATTATGCATTTATTATTTTGTTTTCCATATTCACTATCAGAATATAAGCTAAAGGGGCATAAATGAGGCAAACTTTGTTTACTGTTATTTTCCCTTTGGTTGAAATTATTTATAATACAGTTTTGAAAATCTGTGGATGAATGACTATTGTTTCAATACACATTTTGAGAGGAATTTCTATCAGTATCTCAAGGATTTGGTTTCATGTAGAAATTCCCAGAGACTCCTTTAATTAAAAGTAAGAAAAAAATAACCACCAAATAAATACATGTGTTTAAACATTGTATGGCCATAAGCAATCTACTCCAGAAAATAAAGGATCCTGAGACATCTTTTGTAAATGAACCTACACTATCTTCTTCCCACAATAATCAGTATATTTGTTTTTCAGTTGCAATGATATTTGTATCAGTCAAAGTGGTAGACATAGAGCCAGTTCTTACTTCTTTGTTTTATTACATATTATTATTCAATAACTTTTTCATATGACAAGACAAAAGCTCTCATATCAAGGCTGGACAAAACTCAATAGAAAAAAATAATCCCACAAGTTGGCAAAGATAGATAGATAGATAGATAGATAGATAGATAGATAGATAGATAGATATATCCCAATAAAACACCAAACTGTCATAACACATATGTAGAGCACATGGGTCAGACCCATTCAAACTCTGTGCTTGCTGCTTCAGTGTCTGTGAGCTCCTAATGAGCCCTACTTCATGGACTGAGTGAGCCATGTTATCCTGGTATCCTCCATTCCGTCTGACTCCTACAATCTTTCCTTTGCCTCTTGCCTCTTCCACTGGGTTTTCCAATCTCCAAGGGAAAAAAGGATCCAATATTTCCTCCAATTTAGATTCTCTCTCCACACAGAATCTGTCTGTGGGTATCTACCATCTCCTCTTCCCATATTCTATCTGAGGAAGCCTCTTTGATGACATCTGGATGAGGGACATTTCTATAAATATAGAAGAATATCATTAAAAAGTGTATCATTAATTTTTTTCTTGTCCAACATGTTCGGTCCTTTTCTATGTATCTGTGTTATCCAGGCTCTAGTTACTGGATATTCAGGTAGTGTGGGACATGGACTTCATCTGATGATAAGTTCTGTGTTTCTTATAGGCAGAGCAGACTGTATAGCAGGGGTTATATGGTTTGGTTTGTACCCAGGTCTGTCTTTCCATAGCCTAAAGAGTAAGTACTTGCACAAAAGAACCTATAACATATGGGTGCTGACTCAATGTAAACACCAGCATAACATCTCTACGTTCAACAGTCTGTGTGTATAGTGTCCAATTCAACTGTTCAGAATCAGTTTTCAGAGTGACTTACTGCCCTAAAATTCACCTGGGATTTTTAGGTATCTCCATAAGAACTTCTTAGCCAATATTTCAACCAAATGCAGTTGCACCATTAGAATTGTTGCCTGGCAACAAAAGACAACCAGTTTACACTCTGCATCCTCCATTACTAGGAGTCTTCACTAAGGTTGCCCTCATCAAGTCCAGAAAGTCTCCATTGTACTAGGTTAAACCTAACTTAAAAAAATAAAAAGACTTTGAAGGGAGAAACCATACAAGTGTAGATGATAGGAGTCATAGGTTATTAAGAATCCCAGTGTCAGGTGTAGAACACCTCCACAGGTACAATAGGGAGGAAGGCCTGAGTCCCAACCCTAACATTAAAAACTATACAAGATATGGTCACGGACCCTGCATGCCCACTAGAATTGGATGATAAGATACTATTACTGAAGACCTCACAAACCTCATTTTCAGAATTCAATAAAATGATGCATGAATCTCCATTGAAAGATTTCTCCCTGTTTGCTTGCATACATTATATCAGAAGTTGCTGGTTGGGCACATCCACAGCTTCCTTTGATCAACAATGTGTCCCTTAAGCAGCAATAAATTGGAATATTCATGACTGGTCAAGGTGTTAAGAATAAACAATTGTTGAATATATAGCTTTAAATGAAACCGAACTATTATATTATTTCCCCAAGACTCATGATAGGGGAACAAAAAAAAAAAAGATCTGAAGAAGAAGAGGCCATGAAATGCTGTCATATGGGCATGAATGTCTGTGGAACTGTGATTGCCTTGCACAGGAGCCGTGTTCAAGATTGAGAAAATGAATAGTTGTACATAAGGAATGGCTTCCCCTACCCTGTTCTGTTATTGTAGTTTATAACAGTCAAGGGGTACTGGAAGAGAAAAAGGCATTTTTTGTGATTAGTTTGGATACTGGTAAATTACTTGTATTGTAATGAATACCATTCGACATATGGCCATGGGTGTAACCCTGGTTAAACCCAGTAGGTTCTCAGAGAAAAAACAAAAATAATAAAAGGATGTCGAAGTTATACATGTACATGGTGGGAGGAAAATAGGTTTGGTAGAGGACAGGAGCCAAAACGGGTGGCAGATGTGTTAACAGAATGTTTTATACACATGTAAGAAATTTCCAAATAATAAAATACAAAGCTTACTGGTAAATATTTTCATATTATTTTCTGAAAACCGCATTGATGTAATAGAGAATTCACAATGAATAATTAATCACTTGTCACCTGCTAATTATCTCAGTTCTGTATTCCAATAACCTAGTGAGCATAAAAGCGACAGCATACACAGCAGGGGATCTGTTGGGGTTGTAGAAATTGTCTTGCTGGGAGTATTCTTTCTTGTACTGTGACATTGACTGAACTGGAAATTTTCAGTTTATTACTTATGGATAATGCACACTCAATAAATAGCCATACACATTTTACTCATGGATATTATACACTCAACATATTACCACAAAATTCTATCATTAGGGAGTATTCCTCAAAGACAACCATGATGAGCAAACCTTTATAATATTAAACTCCAGGTTTCTCCTGCCTAACTCCTTGGTCTTAATGCCACATGATCTATATGTTTATTGTTAGAAATAAATACTTACCATGGTCATTTAAGAATTTAATCAAATAATATTCACTGTCATTTCCCTTATTTCTAATTTGCAAATGTCATAGCGTCGCCCTTACAGTTCTAAAGATAACCTCACATCCATATAAGAAACTTAATCTGTGAAGAAACATACAGAATGAGTAAATAATTCAGTGTTTAAATGGCTTGCAATGCCAAAGAACCTTAGTTCAGAGGACCACAACACATTTAAAAGCCTTATGTGGTGGCAAGCATCTGTAAAACATGTGTTGGGGAGACAAAGCAAGAGGGTTCTTGGCATAATGAAGCTAGTCTAGCCAATATGTGAGCTCCGGGTTCAGTGAAAAACACTAAGAAAACAAAAGAAAAAGAAAACACTGGAGATTGGTAGAGAAAGCATGAACATTGGCTGCTGGCCTCTATAAAATACATGTCACCCACATACATATAGATATGCATACATCATACTTATACACACACATACAAATGCACAAACTATTTGATATCACATTTTAGCTAGTATATTAGCTACTTTTTAGAGTATACGAAATATTTGTGGACTCAAAATAATTTTAACATTTATAAAAGTTATTGTATATTTTTGATACTAGATTTCAAATGATGATTACTTTCACAACATTTGGTGATTCTTTTGCTTTTACCTTTTTGTCTCAATTGGGTTACTGTTCGTTATCTCTTGTTTTTTGTTCTGATTTTTAAGTACCAAGGACAAAAACTCAAGTTTCTAATTTCCCACCGTAGTGCAGTGACAAAGCTGCATAAGTGTCTGCTTGATCATTACCACTTTAGAAAATTAAGCAAATTATGGAAAACTGTATGGTGCTCTCCAGCTTTACATTGTTAGTTCTCTTTGAGAATGTTTTAAGATTACAATTCATCCATAAAGAGAGGAAATTGTGCCAGAGTCTCAAAAAGTCCCTGAGAAAGGAAAACTGAAAAGCCTTAAGTAATGGAGAATGAAATAAAAAGCAAATATGAGAACTTTTCTAAACAAAAATGTCCCAAGCAAATTAAAGGATTTTAAATTTCAGTGAGAAAAGATTGTGTAAAATACTTATTTTTACGTATTTGTTTGAAGTTACTGTAAAATTTAACATACCATCATAAATGTATTATTGTTATAAAAAAGGAAACATTGAAATCCAAGGTTTTGTTAAGTAAAATGAGCAAGCTAAAATGGGGTTTTTGTTTTTAAGATATCCAAAAAAGTCATAATATAATATGGAAATGATAAACAATGATTCCAAAAATGTTACCCTCTTTTCAAACAACAAGAGAAAAGTCTCTGAGGATTACTTGGATATTTGCTTACAGATGTAAAAATGTTTCTTGTGTATTTTATTTCTTCATTATTTATGTGCTTAATTACTTTTGTTCTAAAAGAGCACAACTTGGCACAGTAAGATTTCAAATTACTTGACTATTTATTTTACACTATAGGACAGGAGGTGGAGCAGCCTCTGCTTACATGACTTCAGAACAACCTTAAAGAAGATCCAAGAAGCAGATGGACACCTAATGTTAAGGAGGAATAAGAAAAAAATTAGAAAATGTAGTCAGGTGGGAGAACAATCTCTCTATAATATTGTATCTATTCATCTTGTTCCCTTGCCAAAACAAATTTTGTCTCATGGTGCAGATTTACAATCACAATATCTGTAAATCAAATAACCATGCAAACAAAGTAGCCTGGAAGAGCAGACCTTGTAACTATTTAAACAGATTGAGAGTCTTGATACACATCTAAACATAGATAACAGATTATGGTTCAAGACAAAGAAGTAGTGTCCAGAATAATACCTTTGCCCCTGTCAGGAACACTCTACCCCCCACAGTAAGATTAAGTCTGGTGGAGTGGGGAGGTGGGGACATCAACATGAAGATGGGAGAAGGGGACTGAGGGTGAGGAGGAGGTATGGGATGTGAAACAGTTGGAGGGTAGACTGGGAAGGGAATAAAATCTGGAGTGTAAAAGTAAATAAAATTTTTTAAAAATTTAAATTATCACTTTTTTCCAATGTACAATTTACATATACATATACACATATATATGTATGTATGTTTTTATGTGTGCATTATTAATAGTTTGGTGATCTGTGAGCATTTCAGCATACCCTTTCACATAAGAAGGTCCAGATCATACTTCTACATTATGAAATCCTACAGAATATCCTTTCCCTGTCTCTAATCAAGGATCCTAGATTCCTTACCTCAAACTAAATTCCACCTAACCCATGATTATTGAAGGAATATACATCCCTAGCCTGTTTTCCTGTAACCTTTAGGTACACCCTACTTAAGAATAGAGACCAAGAGAGCAGACCACCAAGGAGTGCAGACATCCCGAGGCCGCAGCACAGACTGCCACCTTTGCATACCTTGGCCCACATCCCTGGTCCAAGGGGAAACTGCACAGTGCCTCTGCATAGAGGGATATAGGAACAGACAGCAGACAGTTCCCATGGTTCTGGTCTGTGCCCAGGACAGAATTGATCCAGCAAAAGAGCTTAGAGCTGGAAGGCAGTCTCCAGGAGCACTGCCACAGATGAGAGTAGAGCACCTGATCTCAGGAAAGGCTGAAAGAAAAGAAGAAAACTGTTCTACAGGAGTGCTGACACAGAGGCCTACAGCAGGGCAAAGTTGCTCCCAGAAACAGCAAGACAACCAAACACCAGAGACAACACAATGGCTAGAGGCAAGCACAGGAACCAAATCAACAGAAACCAAGACTGCTTGGCATCATCAGAGCCCAGTACTCCCACCAAACAAAATACTGGATATCCAAACACACAAGAAAAGAAAGATTTAGATTTGAAATCACATTTTTGATAATAATGGAGGACTTTATTTATTCCATAGAGAGGAAACACAAAAATCTATGAAATAAATAGAGAAAATACAACTAAACAGGTGAAAATGGAAATAGAAACAATAAAGAAAGCACAAACAGAGACAACTCTGGAATAGAAAACCAAAGGAAGAGAAAAGGAGCCTTAGACACAAGCATCACCAACAGAATACAAGAGATAGAAGAGCGAATCTCAGGGGCAGAAGATACCATAGAAAACATCAACACAACTTTCAAAGATAATGTAAAACACAAAAAGTTCCTAGACCAAAACATACAGGAAATCCAAGACAGAATAAGAAGATCAAACTTCAGGATAATAGGTATAGAAGAAAGTGAAGACTCCCAACATAAGGGGCCAGTAAATATATTCAACAAAATTATAGAAGAAAAGTTGCCTAACATAAAGAAAGAGATGCCCAGAAACATACAAGATGCCTGCAGAACTCCAAATAGATTGGACCAGAAGAGAAATTCCTCCTGTCACATAATAGTTAAAACACCAAATGCATAAAACAAAGAAAGAATAATGAAAGCACTAAGGGAAAAAAGTCAAGTGACATATAAAGGCAGACCAATAAGAATTATACCAGACTTCTCACCAGAGATTATGAAAGCCAGAAGATCCTGGACAGATGTCATACAGATCCTATGGGAACACAAATGCCAGCCCAAGTTACTATATCCAGCAAAACTTTCAATTAACATAGATGGAGAAACCAAGATATTCCATGACAAAACCAAATTTACGCAATATCTTTCTAAATATCCCTCCCTACAAAGGATAATAGATGGAAAACTCCAACACAAGGAGAGAAACTACACCATACAGAAAGCTAGAATATAATTTCCTTGCAATGAAATCCAAAGAGCGACAAGCAAACGTAATTCTACCTCTAGCAATGAAAATAACAGGAAATGACAATCACTATTCCTTAATATCTCTCAACATCAAGGGATTTGATTCCCCAATGAAAAGACATAAACTAACAGACTAGATATATAAAGAGAACCCAGCATTTTGCTGCATGCAGGAAACACACTCTAGAGACAAAGACAGAAACTACCTCAGAGTAAATTGATGGAAAACAAATTTCCAAGCAAATCGCCTGAAGAAACAAGCTGGAGTTGCCATTTTAATATCAAATAAATTTGACTTTCAAACAAGAGTCATTAAAAAAGATAAGGAAGGACACTTCATATTCACCAAAGGAAGAATCCACCAAGATGAACTCTCAATCCTAAATATTTATGCTCCAAATGCAAGGGCGCCTACATTCATAATTGAAACCTTACTAAAGCACAAAGCAGACATTGCACCTCACATGATAATATTAGGAGATTTCGATACCCCACTCTTATCACTGGACAGATCATGGAAACAGAAATTAAACAGAGACGTAGAGAAACTAACAGAAGTTATGAACCAATTGGATGTAACAGATATTTACAGAACATTCCATCCTAAAACAAAAGGATATACCTTCTTCTCAGCACCTCATGGAACCTTCTCCAAAATTGACCATATTATCAGTCACAAAAGAGGCCTCAACATATACAGGAAGATAGAAATAATTCCATGCATCCTATCAGATCACCACTCACTAAGACTGGTCATCAAGCTCATATATATATATATGGAAGTGGAACAATGCTCTACTCAATGACAATTTGGTTAAGGACAGAATAAAGAAAGAAATTAAAGACTTCTTAGAATTTAATAAAAGTGAAGAAACAACATTCCCAAACTTATGGGACACAATGAGCACATATTGAACATATGGGCACTGGAAAAAATTCCTGAACAAAACACCAATGGCTTTTGCTCTAAGACCAAGAATCGACAAATGGGACCTCATAAAACTGCAAAGCTTTTGTAAAGCAAAAGACACTGTCATTAGGACAAAACGGCAACCAACAGATTGGAAAAAGATCTTTACCAATCCTACAACAGATAGAGGGCTTATATCCAAAATATACAAAGAACTCAAGAAGTTAGACCGCAGGGAAACAAATAACCCTATTAAAAATGGGGTACAGAGCTAAACAAAGCATTCTCAGCTGAGGATTATCAAGTGGCCAAAAAGCACCTAAAGAAATGTTCAACATCCTTAGTCATCAGGGAAATGCAAATCAAAACAACCCTGAGATTCTACCTCACATGAGTCAGAATAGCTAAGATAAAAAACTCAGGTGACAGCAAATGCTGGCGAGGATGTGGAGAAAGAGGGACACTCCTCCATTGTTGGTGGGATTGCAAACTGGTACAACCACTCTGGAAATCAGTCTGGAAGTTCCTCAAAAAATTAGACATTACACTACCTGAGGACCCAGCTATACCTCTCCTGGGCATATACCCAAAAGATTCTCCAACATACAACAAAGACACATGTTCCACTATGTTCATAGCAGCCTTGTTTATAAATAGCCAGAAGCTGGAAAGAACCCAGATGCCCTTCAACAGAGGAATGGATTCAAAAAATGTGGTACATCTACACAATGGAGTACTACTCAGCTATCAAAAACAATGACTTCATGAATTTCATAGGCAAATGGAATGAACTAGAAAATATTATCCTGAGTGAGCTTACTCAATCACAGAAAAATACATTTGGTATGCACTCATTGATAAGTGGATATTAGCCAAAAAGCTCAAATTACCCAAGTTCCAATTTACAGACCACAGGAAGCTCAAGAAGAAGGATGACCAAAATACAGTTGCTCTCACTCCTTCTTAAAAGGGGAAAAATATTCATAGGAGGGGATATGGAAGCAAAGTTTAGAGCAGTGACTCAAGGCATGGCCATTCAGAGCCTGACACACATGTGACATATATATATACAACCACCAAGACTAGATAAGATTGATGAAGCTAAATAATGTATGCGGAAAGGGACTGGATATAGATCTCTCCTAAGAGACACATCCAGAGCATGTCCAATACAGAGGTCAATGCTAGCAACAAACCACCGAACTGAGAATAGGACCCCCTTGGGGGGAATTAGAGGAAGTACTGAAAGACTTGAAGGAGCTTGCAACCCCATAAAAAACAACAATGCCAACCAACCAGAGCTTCCAGGAACTAAACCACTACTGAAAGACTATACATGAACTGACCCAGGGCTCCAACTGCATATGTAGCAGAGAATAGCCTTGTTGGGGCACCAGAGAAAGGGAAAGCCCTTGATCTTGCCAAGATTGGACCCCCAGTTTAGGGGAATATGGGGGAGGGCAATAAGAGGGATGTATAGGGAGAATACCCATATGGGGTAAGGGGGAACTAATGGACAGAAAACTAGGAAGGGGAATAACCTTTGAAATGTAAGTAAAGAAATATATAATAAAAAATTAAAAAAAGAATAGAGACCAACTTCTATTATCAACCCCATCTATCT
The DNA here is from genome assembly GCF_021556685.1 of Rattus norvegicus. Taxonomy (NCBI): domain Eukaryota; kingdom Metazoa; phylum Chordata; class Mammalia; order Rodentia; family Muridae; genus Rattus; species Rattus norvegicus. Next base: position 100,674,297 of record NC_141538.1, read on the forward strand.
CCCCATTGAGTGTCCTGTGGCCCTATCCCTAGATAGGTATACCAGATTCCTAGAACTATTTCTGCATAACAATGCCAACTACAGCCATCCATACTGTATATTCCTGGTCCTTTCTCTATTCAGTAACAAGACTGATATCATCAATTCTACCATCCCCATTACTAGAGAACCATTCCTTTCCAAAAAGCAACATTACACCTAAATTGGCGATTCCATTCAACCTCGTAACTCACTTGAGATCAATAAAGGCCCGATTTCTCCAGCCCTTTCCTTTCTTCTTCAAGTGAGGATCACAGAATGGCACTACCATTCCCAGCCACACCCATCTAACAACAACTCCTCATTACCTCCCCCACACTCCTGAAGACTGATTGTGAGACTTCTCTAACTCTACAGAAGTTGTACTCCTGGGCTTAGAAACCTCAGTAATCTGTAACAGAACCAGTGCTACTTCTCAAATTCCATTCAAACATTAAACACTGAATACCTCCCTCATCTCAAAAAGTCCTAAAATAACCATTCATTATAAAAAGACAACGAGAATTTAGTGATATCTGAGACATATTTCATCATAGTAAAGGTTGTATATTACATAAACAGTAACCTCACAGCCAACATCATTCTAAATGAAAAGAAATTCAAAGCATTTCTACTAAAATCAATATCAAGACAAGACTGTCTACTTTTACTACACCCTGTCCAGCACAGTACTTGCAGCCTTATTAACGCCATAAGACTAGGGAAGGGATTAAAGTGCGTACCCAAAGAAAAGAAAGATGTCAATATATTCTTCTATTCAGATTACATGAATTTATATATAAAATGCCTAAAGACTCAACCAGAAAACTCGTACAGCATAAAATAATATATATTTAATAATGAAACAGGATGAAAGAATAACACAGTAGCCTTTTATTAAAAAATAAAAATGACCACATTAAGATAGAAAGCAAGCCAACCAATAATCGGCCCAACTTGAGACCCATTCCATTGACAAGCACCAATCTCTGACATCATTGATGATATTCTGTCATGCTTGCAGACAAAAAAGATTAAACAAGACTGTCCTGTGAGAGACTCCTCCCAGCAGTTATTCAGACAGGCAGATTAAGATACCCACAAACAGTGGATGGAGCTTACAGATTCTTATAGAAGAATAGGAGGAAGGATTGTAAGCCCCAAAGGGGTATGAATGCCACAGGAAGAAGAATAAAGTCAACTATCCTGGACCCTTGGAGCTCACAGAGACAGAACCACCAACCAAAGAGCATACATAGACAGGACTAGGCCTCCCCACATATATATAGCAGATGTGCAGCTTGGTCTTCATGTGGGTCCTGAACAACCAGAGTGGGGGCTTTTATAAAGCTATTGCTTGTATATGGAATATGTTCTTCTGACTGGACTGCCTTGTTCTCAGTAAGAGAGGATGTTAAAATAGCCATTCTACCAAAAGCAATCTAGGGAATCAATGCAATATCCATCAAAATTCCAGAAATTCTTCACAGAAATTAAACATACAATCTCATATTTCATGTGAAAATAAAAATGCCCTAAATAGGCAAAATATACTGGACTCAAAATTTCTGCTTAGATATCAGCATCCCATATTTCAAGTTTATACTACAGAATTATCGTAATGAAGAAAACCATGATACTAACATAGAAGCAGACTTCTAATCAATGGAATAGAATTTAAAGACCACATATCAACATAAATTCACTGGTACAGGAAAATACTTTCTGAAGAGGCTGCCCATAGTTTAGGAATTAAGGCAAAGAATGAATAAATGAGAATTCAAGTGGTGGTTTGAATGAGAATGGCCCCTGTGGTCTCATGTGGACTCAAAAGTGTGGTCTTGTTGGAGACGGCGTGGCATTGAATTAGGCCCAGTTGCTCCTCTCCTCTCCACTCCCCTCCTTCCCTTCTCTCTCAACTATTGCCTGTGGATCAAGATGTATAGCTCTCAGGTACTGAGATCTATGTATTATATATGTAGTGGTGTTCTGTGATGGCCTCCTTTTTCTGTAAATAAAGGCTTCTTTGATAGGGGATGGTAGCTAAGCTTATCTGTCTATAAGATTCAGATTGTAATAATAAATCATTTTATACTAGCAAAGTTGGAATATTAAATTCTTTTCTAAGTACTAAGACCTCACTAGCCCTGGTAGGCTAGCTAGGTGTTCAGTGACAGGAATATTTTATATGTACATATTAGTGGACCTTAAGTCCAACTAGATAGCTATTGAATGTTGTCAACATGTAAGTGCAACTTACTGCACCATATTTATATCTTGCACAGAGGTAATTAATTGCCATGGTTTACAGGTGTTACAATTGTGTAGGACTTTTTAGTTTCTTTTCTCTGCAGATCGCGTAGTATTTTCCAGATTCATGGAAGTTAAGCCACAGAAAAGACGTTTTAGGATATGGTCAAGCTCCAATCATCTAAGTCTTTTGTCTTAAATATATGATGTCTTCAGGCCTACCCTCAACTCCTGGAAGGCAACCAAGGACTACATCTGTAAATGTATATATACATATATATACATATATATACATATATATACATATATACATATATATATACATATATATACATATATATACATATATATATTATTGTATTAGAGTCACTTTGACTGCCCTGACCAACCATTTCAGAAGAGGTTTCTTGTGCCTAGTACTACTGTTTTGTTAATCTATGATTCTTGGGAGAAGCATTGTCAACGCAAGGGACTTTACTTCATTTAAGAGATGATCGATGACAGATAGATGATATACAGATTAATGGAGAGATGATACATAGATGAGAGGAGATATAGATACATAGAGAGGGATCAGGAGAAAGAGATCAAAATAGAGAGATACATTCATAGATAGATGGTATAGAGATGAGAGATGATTAGATGATAGATGATATATACCTAGATATTAATAGATAATAGATATCTGAACTTTCTATATGAATGTCTACTCATGTCCTTAGGTGTATCTTATAAAACTTTGGTAAGTTTGAAATTCTGTGACTTCTTGAGTCTTTATCAAAGAACCTTGCTGTTTTATGTCCCCCATTCTACCTTATCCTTCTGTATTGTCCTCCCTCCCCACTCCTCAGGGTGATGCCCTTCCCCATTATCCTCTTTTCCACTTCAAATCACCTGTTTCCCTCACAAGCTGCCACCCACCATAATTCCTTTATATTTTCAGAGTTTTTGCATTTATTCCATGTTGTATAGTTACATCTGAAGATTTAAATCTAGAAATCATAGATAAGAAAAAACAGGTTACTTTCCTCAATATAAACTTTTTCCATCTACTTTCAAATTTCATGATTTTGTTTTTCTTTACAGCTGAATAATATTCCATGGTCTCTGTGCAGCACATTTTCATTATGTATTCATCTGTGGAAGGACTGTTTGTTTGTTTCCATTTGCTGGCCATTGTGAATTGGGAGGCAATGATCATTGCTGAGGAAGCATCTGTGGAGTAAAATGTCACGACCTTTGGAAAGATGCCAAGGAGTGGAGCAGCTGGGCCATATGGAGGGTTTATTTTTAGCTTTTTGAGAATTTCCAGAGTGTCTGCATCAATTTTCACTCACAGCTACAGTGAAAATAATAGAATATTAATAGGAAAAATCCATTTTTCTCAGTTGCTAAAGCAAAGGGAGAAGTGTTTAGAAGAATCCCATGAGGTACAATCACAGCTGGCGTGGTAAGGCATGCCCATTGAGAGCACGACCATCATGGGAGTAACCAGTCACTTTCTAACTGCATCTGCCCCCACTCCACAACATGGAATCCTGGTACCAGTATTGGACCAAGAAACTATGGCTAAGCAGGTCACAGAAACCTAGAAGAAAACCTATCATTATTATTTTTGCTGAATGAATATAGAATTAAGTCAACTTCTAATGACTTATAACTATTTCCAAAACTGAATGTGTTCCACAAGAGAAGATTCTATTTGAAATTAATGATAATTAACATGGAGATTCACAACTTGTCAAGGTACAGAGAATAAGAGACTGTGCACTGCTCAATAATAAATGGGACGTCTATATCATACCTTTATCTCACTGAGTGATCACTGCAGAAGCAAAGCAAAAACAATTTAAGAGCTAGGGGTATTGTGTGACTCTAATGAAACTATTTGTAGACACAGCAGGACAGGTGCACATATGAATTCACAGCAGTTGAGATAATATACACAAGAACACAAGACCTATGAAAGCTCATGTAAGACAGCCTTCAGCATGATGTTCTCCCCTTAGTGCAGGGTTATTGGCATTTGGTAGCTTCTGGGAAAGGAAGTCAGTTTTCTTTAAGACTGTAGCCTCTGATAAGTAAACCATGCTCCAGTGGAGGCCACCCATCCAAGAGTATATTGGCATTGGAAATCAAACTTGATGGATTAAAAAAAATACTAATTACAGTAATTATAGAAAGGATATGGGAGGAGTTAAGAACAAAACACACTACAGGATATTCTAAAAGAAGCAAAAGTTAAAAGTAGAAAAATAATTCACATTCAGTGCCTAGCTGTGTGCCTGCCTCACCACCAGGGTGCCTGGAGTGCCATCAGGCTCAGGGAAAACCAGGATCCTTGGTCTTTGATTCCCCTCAGGGCATCTACCTGCCAGGAAAGACTAGAAGTCAGAGCCCCATATACGGGGGTAAGGGGGTCCCAGTTTGATCTTGAATGAGTGCCAATGATACTGAGGGGCTGGAGGAGAGAAGGGCTTCTCTAGGGGATTTAGGCTCTTTACTTCTTGAAACTAATTTATTTGATGGCAAATGTGAACACAATATACCTTACACAGTGTGAACCAGTGATTAAACATCTTTTTCAGGAAGAATTGTCCAGGAAGGGAAGCTCATTGTCTGAAAACTCTTGCTCCCTATCTAAATACCTCATTAGCTTGGAGAGCACCAGATTTTTATGCCACATTACTGATTGCTGTGGTCTTCAGTGGAGTGATGTGGTTATATTTTTTTTCTTTTTTGTTAATCTTTTAAAAATGTATTTTTTTACTTACATTTCAAATGTTATTCCCCCTTCCTGTTTTCCCCTCTACATCCCCCCTATCCAATCCCCCTCCCCCTAATCTTATGAGGGTGCTCCCACACCCACCCACCCACCTGCTCCTTCCTCACCACCCTATTGTTTCTATATCCTGGGGCATAGATCCGTTCCAGGACCAAGAGCCTTTCCTCCCACTGATGCCAGATAAGGCATCATCTGCTACATTTTCAGAGGGGAGTAGAGATGGGGAGGGGGAGGAGAAAGGGAGAGGAAAGGAAAGGAGTGAATGTGACGTTCAAACTTGTGGCTACCCAGTGGCATGATTAAACTGATACAATTGGACTGGGGATGTGGCTTGGCCATTAAGGGTGCTCCCCGCTCTTCCAGAGAACCAGAGTTTGATTGCAAATACCCTCACCAGGCAGCTTTCAAATACCTGTAACACAGCTCTCAGGGGATCATATACCTTTGACCTCTACTGGAACCTGTGTTCCCATGAACATACCCTTCACACTTACACATATACACATAATTTAAAAATAAAAATAATGTAAACTAACATAATTAAACCACCATAGTTTCTTTTCTGAAAACGAATCTGAGCAGTTGTATTAAAGAATTACACCTAGGCCACCAAAAACCCGGGATACAGAAGGCAAGACAAGCTTGCTCCCAGAATCCCAGAGAGCAAGTGGGTGGTCCCACAGAGAAGGAAAATCAATAGTTTAAGACATTAGAAAATGAAAGTTTCCAGGATAATGCCCCGACCAGACTTCCCCAAATTGGAAGGAGGCTGCCTCGGTTTGAGGATTGTGTAGACACATGAAAGAAATAGGAAATATGAGGTGACCATTTCAAACTTGGCTTCAAGAAAAGCTTACAGGCTTTGCTGGAGGACCAGACCTGACTGCATCTGAGATTGTCAACTACTTGGCAACCTATGCTGGTCTCCCATCCTGGCCCCAGCTCTGCATCTTTGCTGTATTTGGCTTCCCATTCCCATATCCCTGTGTAAACTGTGGTGCCTGGTACTTTATAGTGTGCTACCTGGGCACCTACCAGGAGAGCAGATATCTTAAGTGGACCAACTAAAACCTGTCATCAGGTAGAGGAAGTATTCCCTAAGCCCTCAACCTGTCCCAGATCATCCACAAAGATCCACAAAGAGAGAGGAACTCCCCATTCACCAGGCAAAGCTCTGCCCTGCCAAACAAGAAAGGCCACAAGAACCCCAGGGACTGTCATGGAGGTGGTCAGGTCCACAGAGGGCTATGATAATTAATGACCTGCTGAAAGCAAGTAATAATTAATAATAATAATAATAATAATAATAATAATGCCTTACTTATCTTTCCCCAGGGCACACAAAAGTCCCATTGTACATTTATTGATGGAAAATCAATGTTTCTGTGCACTGTTTTGTTTTCATTTTTGAAATAATACCACTAAAGGCATTCCCTTTACCAGCTTGCTTAATGCTAGGTTTGCCAGGGAAGAAAAATTGGAGTTTTTTCTTTATTCTTTCTGTGTACCATATGCTATTTTGCAGATCAAGATTGAGAGACTGTTTATGTCAAGCACTTATTACACTGTAATGTCCAAATCTAGTTGTGACCCATACTCTCATATGTTCTCCCTGCCATATTACTGAGTCAGAAGTAAATCATCACACACTCACTATGCTATGCCATATTCCTTGTTTTAATTTTTACTATAAAGTGTGAAACAGTCACAAAATTATACAAGGTGAAGATACACAATTCAATGAATTATTGTAAAATCATTCTCAGGTAGCCAATAATTAAACTTAGGCAGTTTCCCCAGAATCCCCCTTTATTTTCTGTCAAATACTGTTTTACTATGATCTGGCAGCATAAACGTATTCTTTAGAAAATGCCTATTGAAATCTTTGATATATAATCCAAACTTCAAGTAAGTATCCTATTTATTTTCCAATAAACAATATATCCTGGTGCTCTACACTGTGGTATTGTACATGTTTAGAAGACTCATTTCTATCTTTGAATAACAATGTACCTTTTCCAACTAATGAAAAATTCCAACTGGTAAAATAGTAAAACCTGTCAGCCTGTTCTGAGATTTTGCCAAAGTAATGAACCTTGTATTTTTTCTGAGGGCAGCCTACACAAGTTTCACTCTTGAAATCTAAGCATACCCCAATCTCTTGCTACTAGAAAATGAGAGATGTAGAAGAATGCATCGGTGACCATGCACCTAGTCATGGGGGCAACAAAGTTCCAGAGAATGTGGGCTTTAAGGGTCATATAGATCTGTTCAACCAGAATCTGTTGGGAGGATGCACCCAGTGGGATGTCATTTAAAGATGCTGATACCCCAGAATCTCCTCTAACCATGTGCACATCTAGAGATACTGTATTTTTCCTCACAAATGATGAGAGTTATGTCTTGGCATAAAAATAATAAAAGGGTTTCTCTCTAATTTGTAAAGCAAAATACTGTTCTCATAATCTTCCCTTTGCCAGTCTTCCTGGTATTCAGATCTCTAATTAACCCAGCAAAGATTGCTGGGTCTAGTGATAGTGTTTGAGGAATTTGGAAAATAATACAACCAATATACTGTGAATGCAGATGAGAAAAAAAGAAGGGCTCAGAAAATTCTGTTTGCAAGAGGAGAACATATGGAAACCGGATGGGAGCTGAAAATGTGGCTCAGCGGGTAAGCAGCACATACTGCACTTTCATAGACTTGGGTTTGTTTCCTAGCACCCGTGTGGTGACTCCCAATCCCTTGTCACTCCAGTTCCAGGGATCTAACTACTTCCTCTGGATTCGTGGGCACTCTAATCTCTCCTCTGTTCAATTTTTGATTCATATTCTTTCCTAACATTTATTGAAAATACATGCTGAGTTGCTATGCCAAATTTCTCAAAACTCAATTGACATCCTATGTCAATTTTATGGGCCCTTGTCTTTCCTTATAACCACACTGTCCTTTCCAACATATTAAGTCTTTCAAAACAAGATATTCTAGATTGATTTTGCTTCCAAATAAATTTAACATCAGTTCAAAAATATTGTTTTTATATTTTTTAAATTATTTGCATGACAGTCTATGTATCTTATGTATACCTAGGACATACAAAGACCTTCTGAGCTGAGCATGTTGCAAACCCTGAAACTGGAGTTACAAGTGGTTGGAAGCTCAAGTGTAGGTGAAAAGAATCAAAACTAGGCCCTCAGAAAGAGGAACAAGTCTTCGTAACCACAAACTCATATCTCTAGCTGCTCAAGTCAAAATTTTGACAAAGGAAAGTTGATCAGGAATGAGCTATGTTGAATTATATATATAAAATGGACATATTGAGAATACTGGGCCTTCTGACCTACAAAAGTAAGGCATAGTTTAAAACTTCCTTCATCATTTAGCAGGGGGAGTCACAAACCTGCTGATCGCTGCCCGCAGAAGGTCTCTGCTCCCAAACCCCATGGGAGAGAGACCTCACCACCTGGTCAGGTGGGCACTCCTGAGGCTGCAGAGCAGAAAAGATCACCAACACTGCCCCTGCCCACATCCCTGGCCCAAGAGGAAACTGTATACGGCCTCTAGGTTCCCGTAGAGGAGAGCCGAGGAGCAGCAGGACCACTGCGTCTGAGACACCGCCAGAACCTGAAGGGACCAACCAGATGAACAGTTCTCTGCACCCAAATCCCATGAGAGGGAGAGCTAAACCTTCACAGAGGCAGAAACGCCTGGGAAACCAGAAGAGACTGCACTCTGCACACATCTCTGATGCCAGAGGAAAACAACAAATGCCATCTGGAACTCTGGTACACAGAAGCTCCCGGAAAGGGTGGCACAGATCTTCCTGGTTGCTGCCACCACGGAGAGCTCATAGGCAGCACCCCATGAGCAAACTTGAGCCTCTGAACCACAGGTAAGACCAACTTTTCTGCTGCAAGTGACCTGCCTGGTGAACTCAAGACACAGGCCCACAGGAACAGCTGAAGACCTGTAGATAGGAAAAAACTACACGCCCGAAAGCAGAACACTCTGTCCCCATAATTGGCTGAAAGAAAACAGGAAAACAGGTCTACAGCACTCCTGACACACAGGCTTATAGGACAGTCTAGCCACTGTCAGAAATAGCAGAACAAAGTAACACTAGAGATAATCTGATGGCGAGAGGCAAGCACAGGAAACCAAGCAACAGAAACCAAGACTACATGGCATCATCGGACCCCAATTCTCCCACCAAGCAAACACGGAATATCCAAACACACCAGAAAAGCAAGATCTAGTTTCAAAATCATATTTGATCATGATGCTGGAGGACTTCAAGAAAGACGTGAAGAACTCCCTTAGAGAAACACAGGAAAACATTAATAAACAAGTAAAAGCCTACAGAGAGGAATCGCAAAAATCCCTGAAAGAATTCCAGGAAAACATAATTAAACAAGTAGAAGCCCATAGAGAGGAGTCACAAAAATCCCTGAAAGAATTCCAGGAAACCATAATCAAACAGTTGAAGGAATTAAAAATGGAAAGAGAAGCAATCAAGAAAGAACACATGGAAACAACCCTGGATAAAGAAAACCAAAAGAAGAGACAAGGAGCTGTAGATACGAGCTTCACCAACAGAATAAAAGAGATGGAAGAGAGAATCTCAGGAGCAGAAGATTCCATAGAAATCATTGACTCAACTGTCAAAGATAATGTAAAGCAGAAAAAGCTACTGGTCCAAAATATACATGAAATCCAGGACTCAATGAGAAGATCAAACCTAAGGCTAATAGGTATAGAAGAGAAGGAAGAATCCCAGCTCAAAGGACCAGTAACTATCTTCAACAAAATCATAGAAGAAAACTTCCCTAACCTAAAAAAAGAGATACCCATAGGCATACAAGAAGCCTACAGAACTCCAAATAGATTGGACCAGAAAAAAAAACACCTCCCGTCACATAATAGTCAAAACACCAAATGCAAAAAATAAAGAAAGAATATTAAAAGCAGTAATGGAAAAAGGTCAAGTAAGATATAAAAGCAGACCTATCAGAATCACACCAGACTTTTCGCCAGAAACAATGAAAGCCAGAAGATCCTGGACAGATGTCATACAGACCCTAAGAGAACACAAGTGCCAGCCCAGGTTACTGTATCCTGCAAAACTCTCAATTAATATAGATGGAGAAACCAAGATATTCCATGACAAAACCAAATTTACACAATATCTTTTATAAATCCAACACTACAAAGGATAATAAATGGTAAAGCTAACATAAGAAGGCAAGCTATATCCTAGAAGAAGCAAGAAACTAATCATCTTGGCAAGAAAAAAAGAGAAGAAAAGCACACAAACATAACCTCATATCTAAATATGAATATAACAGGAAGCAATAATCACTATTCCTTAATATCTCTCAACATCAACGGCCTCAACTCCCCAATAAAAAGACATAGATTAACAAACTGGATATGCAACGAGGACCCTGCATTCTGCTGCCTACAGGAAACACACCTCAGAGACAAAGACAGACACTAACTCAGAGTGAAAGGCTGGAAAACAACTTTCCAAGCAAATGGCCGGGAGAAGCAAGCTGGAGTAGCCATTCTAATATCAAATAAAATCAAATTTCAACTAAAATTCATCAAAAAAGATAAGAAATGACACTTCATATTCATCAAAGGAAAAGTCCACCTAGATGAACTCTCAATCCTAAATATCTATGCCACAAATACGAGGGCACCTACATACGTAAAAGAAACCTTACTAAAGCTCAAAACACACATTGCACCTCACACAATAATAGTAGGAGATTTCAACACCCCACTCTCTTCAATGGACAGATCATGGAAAGAGAAATTAAACAGAGATGTAGACAGACTAAGAGAAGTCATGAGCCAAATGGACTTAACGGATATTTATAGAACATTCTATCCTAAAGCAAAAGGATATACCTTCTTCTCAGCTCCTCATGGTACTTTCTCCAAAATTGACCATATAATTGGTCAAAAAACGGGCCTCAACAGGTACAGAAAGATAGAAATAATCCCATGTGTGCTATCAGACCACCACGGCCTAAAACTGGTCTTCAAAAACAATAAGGGAAGAATCCCCACATATACGTGGAAATTGAACAATGCTCTACTCAATGATAACCTTGTCAAGAAAGAAATAAAGAAAGAAATTAAAGACATTTTAGAATTTAATGAAAATGAAGGTACAACATACCCAAACTTATGGGACACAATGAAAGCTGTGCTAAGAGTAAAACTCATAGCGCTGAGTGCCTGCAGAAAGAAACAGGGAAGAGCATATGTCAGCCGCTTGACAGCACACCTAAAAGCTCTAGAACAAAAAGAAGCAAATACACCCAGGAGGAGTAGAAGGCAGGAAATAATCAAACTCAGAGCTAAAATCAACCAAGTAGAAACAAAAAAGACCATAGAAAGAATCAACAGAACCAAAAGTTGGTTCTTTGAGAAAATCAACAAGATAGATAAACCCTTAGCCAGACTAACGAGAGGACACAGAGAGTGCGTGCAAATTAACAAAATCAGAAATGAAAAGGGAGACATAACTACAGATTCAGAGGAAATTCAAAAAATCATCAGATCTTACTATAAAAGCCTTTAGTCAACAAAACTTTAAAATCTGCAGGAAATGGACAATTTCCTAGACAGATACCAGGTACCGAAGTTAAATCAGGAACAGATAACCAGTTAAACAACCCCATAACTCCTAAGGAAATAGAAGCAGTCATTAAAGGTCTCCCAACCAAAAAGAGCCCAGGTCCAGACGGGTTTAGTGCAGAATTCTATCAGACCTTTATAAAAGACCTCATACCAATATTATCCAAACTATTCCACAAAATTGAAACAGATGGAGCACTACCGAATTCCTTCTATGAAGCCACAATTACTCTTATACCTAAACCACACAAAGACCCAACAAAGAAAGAGAACTTCAGACCAATTTCCCTTATGAATATCGACGCAAAAATACTCAATAAAATTCTGGCAAACCGAATCCAAGAGCACATCAAAACAATCATCCACCATGATCAAGTAGGCTTCATCCCAGGCATGCAGGGATGGTTTAATATACGGAAAACCATCAACGTGATCCATTATATAAACAAACTGAAAGAACAAAACCACATGATCATTTCATTAGATGCTGAGAAAGCATTTGACAAAATTCAACACCCCTTCATGATAAAAGTCCTGGAAAGAACAGGAATTCAAGGCCCATACCTAAACATAGTAAAAGCCATATACAGCAAACCAGTTGCTAACATTAAACTAAATGGAGAGAAACTTGAAGCAATCCCACTAAAATCAGGGACTAGACAAGGCTGCCTACTCTCTCCCTATTTATTCAATATAGATCTTGAAGTTCTAGCCAGAGCAGTCAGACAACAAAAGGAGGTCAAGGGGATACAGATCGGAAAAGGAGAAGTCAAAATATCACTATTTGCAGATGATATGATAGTATATTTAAGTGATCCCAAAAGTTCCACCAGAGAACTACTAAAGCTGATAAACTACTTCAGCAAAGTGGCTGAAATTAACTCAAATAAATCAGTAGCCTTCCTCTACACAAAAGAGAAACAAGCCGAGATAGAAATTAGGGAAACGACACCCTTCATTATAGTCCCAAATAATATAAAGTACCCCAGTGTGATTTTAACCAAGCAAGTAAAAGATCTGTACAATAAGAACTTCAAGACTCTGAAGAAAGATATTGAAGACCTCAGAAGATGGAAAGATCTCCCATGTTCATGGATTGGCAGGATTAATAGAGTAAAAATGGCCATTTTACCAAAAGCGATCTACAGATTCAATGCAATCCCCATCAAAATACCAATCCAATTCTTCAAAGAGTTAAACAGAACAATTTGCAAATTCATCTGGAATAACAAAATACCCAGGATAGCTAAAACTATCCTCAACAATAAAAGGACTTCAGGGGGGATCACTATCCCTGAACTCAAGCAGTATTACAGAGCAATAGTAATAAAAACTGCTTGGTACAGAGACAGACTGTTAGACCAATGGAACAGAATTGAAGACCCAGAAATAAACCCACACACCTATGGGCACTTGATTTTTGACAAAAGAGCCAAAACCATAAAATGGAAAAAAGATAGCATTTTCAGCAAATGGTGCTAGTTCTATTGGAGGTCAACATGTAGAAGAATGCAGATCGATCCATGCTTATCACCCTGTACAAAGCTTAAGTCCAAGTGAATCAAGGACCTCTACATCAAACCAGATACACTCAAACTAATAGAAGAAAAACTAGGGAAGCATCTGGAACACATGGGCACTGGAAAAAATTTCCTGAACAAAACACCAATGGCTTATGCTCTAAGATCAAGAATCGACAAATGGGATCTCATAAAACTGCAAAGCTTCTGTAAGGCAAAGTACACTGTGGTTAGGACAAAACAGCAACCAACAGATTGGGAAAAGATCTTTACCAATCCTACAACTGATAGAGGCCTTATATCCAAAATATACAAAGAACTCAAGAAGTTAGACCGCAGGGAGACAAATAACCCTATTAAAAAATGGGGTTCAGAGCTAAACAAGAATTCACAGCTGAAGAATGCTGAATGGCTGAGAAACACCTAAAGAAATGTTCAACATCTTTAGTCATAAGGGAAATGCAAATCAAAACAACCCTGAGATTTCACCTCACACTAGTGAGAATGGCTAAGATCAAAAACTCAGGTGACAGCAGATGCTGGTGAGGATGCGGAGAAAGAGGAACACTCCTCCATTTTTGGTGGGATTGCAGACTGGTACAACCATTCTGGAAATCAGTCTGGAGGTTCCTCAGAAAATTGGACATTGAACTGCCTGAGGATCCAGCTATACCTCTCTTGGGCATATACCCAAAAGATGCCCCAACATATAACAAAGACATGTGCTCCACTATGTTCATAGCAGCTTTATTTATAATAGCAGAAGCTGGAAAGAACCCAGATGCCCTTCAACAGAGGAATGGATATAGAAAATGTGGTACATCTACACAATGGAAAACTACCCCGCTATCAAAAACAATAACTTTATGAAATTCATAGGCAGATGGATGGAACTGGAAAAAGCAACCTGAGTGAGGTAACCCAATCAGAGAAAAACACACATGGTATGTATTCATTGATAAGTGGGTATTAGCCCAAAAGCTCGAATTATCCACACATGAACAGAGAACATATGAAACTCATGAAGGATGCTTCAATCCTTCTGCAAAAGGGGAACAAGAATACCCTTGGGAGGGAATAGGGAGGCAAAGTTAGAAGAGAGGCCAAAGGAATGCCCATTAAGAACCTGCCCCACATCTGGCCCATACATATACAGCCACCAAACTAGATAAGATGGATGAAGCAACGAAGTGCAGGCTGACAGGAACCAGATATAGATCTCTCCTGAGAGACACAGCCAGAATATGGCAAATACATAGACGAATGCCAGCAGCATACTACTGAACTGAAAACAAGACCCCCATTGAAGGAATCAAAGGACTGAAAGAGTTGAAGGGGCTTGAGACCCCATATAACAACAATGCCAACCAATCAGAGCTTCCATGGTCTAAGCCACTACCTAAAGACTATATATGGACTGACCCTGGACTGTGACCTCATAGGTAGCAATGAATAGCCTAGTCAGAGCACCAGTGGAAGGGGAAGCCCTTGGTCCTGCCAAAATTGAACCCCCAGTGAGTGTGATTGTTGAGGGGAGGGTGGTAATGGGAGGAGGACGGGGAGGGGAATACCCATATGGAAGGGGGGGAGGAGGGGTTAGGGGGATGTTGGCCTGGAAACCGGGAAAGGGAATAACATTTGCAATGTAAATAAGAGATATCCAATTTAATAAAGATGGGGGAAAAAGAAGGTGCTTTTTGTGCTTCTGTGAAATCTACCAAAATAACCTATCTGTAAGTTAGATTGGTTAGGTAAAGGCTCCAGTGTTATGGTAGTAACCAACTGGTTTCTTGTTGAATTAAAGGTCTACTCTATGAGATCAAACCTATACTTGGTAAAATTGCCAAGAATCTGAGACTAGGTAAGTCATGGGAGCTAGACGAAAGCCTTCTACTAGTATTGTGCTGAAGGAAAAATAGCAATTAGATTACTCTTAATATCTTATTGCTCCACTCATAGGTTAATGCATTGCTCAACACTTTGTAGTATGTTTTACTAGAATAATAGTAATTAACATTGAGACTAACAACTGGATAATGTATAGCAAATGAAAGACCTTGGAGCATTTATTGATATTGTTACTAAACATCTTCCCTCAAGGCTGAGGTATACGTTCAGAATAGGAGGCAGAAAGATTATAAGAGCCAGATGTGGTAGATGATGTCAAGGAAATAGTATTTTCCATATACATTAGTAATGTTACACACATGGCCTCATTGAAACAATGACAGTTCACAACACCTGCACTGGTTCAACCACACAAGGCGAAATGGACAAGGGGCGTGAATCCTAACTAAGAGGCCATTTGGAATTGAAACCTAGTGGAAAAAGGAAAATCAATTTTCTCTAATAGAGTACAACTGGCTATATCAATAACATTTTTCCTGTACCTTTTGTTTGTTTTGACTCATTTTTTGTCTTAATAAGTTTTTCATTTGGTATTATTTAGAGAACTTTGTGACTTTTTTCTTTAATCGTGTTTTACAGTCTAATCTTTATCTCCTTCCTCTGTCTACCCTCTGATTGTTCCTCATCCCATTCCTCCTCCCCTGTCTTCAGGAGGATGTCCCCACCCCAACCCCCACCCCACCAGACCTCTGCACTCCCTAAGGCCTCAAGTTTCTCAGTGGTTATGTATATCTTCTCTCACTGAGGCCAGACCAGGCAGTCTTCTGCTCTTTATGTGTCAGGGACTTCATATCAGCTGGCATATGCTTCCTGGTTGGTGGCTCAGTGTCTGAGGGGCCATGGGGGTCCAGGTTAGTTGAGAGTGCTGGTCTTCCTATAGGGTCACCTACATCCTCAGCTTTTTCCAGCATTTCCCTAATTTAACCACAGAGGTTCTTGGCTTCTGTCCATTGGTTGGGTGTAAGTACATGAATCTGACTCTTCAGCTGCTTGTTGGGCCTGTTGGAGGGCAGCCATGCTAGGCTCCTGTCTGTAAGCACACCATAGCATCAGTAATAGGGTCAGGCCTTGGGGCCTTTCCTTGAGCTGGATCCCAATCTGGACCTGACAGTGGACCTCCGTCCCCTCAGGCTTCTCTTCATTTTTGTCCATACAGGATTTTTAGACAGGAACAATTCTGGTTCAGAGTTTTTGACTGTGAAATGGCAACCCCATCCTTCCACTAGATGCCCTGTCTTTCTACTAGAGGTGACCTTTACAAGTTCCCTCTCCCAACTGTAGGGCATCTCATCTAAGGTCCCTCCCTTTGAGTCCTGAGAGTCTCTCACCTCTCAAGTCTCTAGTATATTATAGAAGGCCCCCCACACCCCTACTACCCCAAAGGTTGCCTGTTTCCATAATTTCTGCTGTTCCTAGGCCTTCAGTCCTGTCCCCCCGAAATCCTGATCATGTTTCAATTTTCTCCTCTGTGTGCCCTCTCCCACCCAAGTCTCGCCCTCCCTCTACCTCCCCATGATAGTGTTCTTCTCCCTCCCAAGTGGGATTGAGGCATCCTCACTTCAGTCTTTTGGCTCGTTAACCTCAAGTTTTGAGAATTTTATCTTTGATATTCTGTACTATTTTGACTAATATCTACTTATTAGTAAATACATACTATGCATGTCCTTTTGGGTTTGAGTTACCTCACTCAGGATGATATTTTCTAGTTCCACCTATTTGCCTGCAGAACTCATGATGTCCTTCATAATAGCTCAGTATTATTCTATTGTAATATTAACCACATTTTCTGTATCCATTCTTCTTTTGTGGGACATGAGGGTTGTTTACAGTTTCTGGTTTTCACAAATAGAACCCCTATGAACGTACTGGAACACATGCCCCTGTGGCTGGTGGGGCATCTTCTGTGGATATGCCCAAAAGTGCTATAGCTAGGTCTTCAGGTAGATCTATTTCCAATTTTCTGAGGAACCGGCAGATTGATTCCCAGAGTGGTTGTACCCGTTTGCCATCTCACCAAAGAAACAGGAGTGTTTCTTTTTCTCCACATCCTCACTAACATGTGCTGTCACCTGAGGTTTTGATCTTAGCCATTGGGTTTGGTGTAAGGTAGAATCTTGGGTTCTTTTTTATTTTCATTTCCCTGATAATGAAAGACTTTGAATATTTCTTTAAGTGCTTCTCAGTCATTAGCTATTCCTCTGTTGTAAATTCTGTTTGGTTCTATTTTTTATTAGATTGCTTAGTTTTTTTGGTAGTTAGCTTCTTGAGTTCTTTATATATTTTTGATATTAACCTTTTATTGGATGAGGAGCTGGTGAATATTTTAGTTACTCTGTGGGTTACTATTGACTAAGTCCCTTGCTGTACAGAAGATTTTCAGTTTCATAAAGTCCATTCATCTTGAGACTGAGCCGTTGTAGTTCTGTTTAGGAAATTCCAAACCCCTCCCCTACCCCATGCCAGTGAGTTCAGGATATTCTATTAAAATTAGTGTATCTGGTTTTATGTTGAAGTCATTGATCCACTTGGGCTTGAAATTTGGGCAAGGTGACAAGTATGGATCTATTTTCATTTTTCTACATACAGACAGCCAGTTAACCAGAACCATTTATTGAAAATGTTTTCTTTTTCCATTGCTGTCTTTTTCATTGTCACAGGTGAACTGTCTGTGTTTGGTTTTATTTCTAGGTCTTCAATTCTAGTCCAACCTGTCTCTGTACCAATACCATGCAGTTTATAACAATCGTCCCATACTAAAGCTTGAGATCAGGGATGGCGATTGCCCCTGATGTTGTTGAGAATTGTTTTCACTATTTTGGGGGGAGGGGTTTGCCTTGCAGATTAATTTGAGAATTGTTCTTTCCATGTCTTTGAAGAATTGTGTTGGGATTTTGTTGGTGTTTGCATTGAATCTGTACACTGCCTTTGGTAGTTTGACCATTTTTACTATGTTAATTCTACCAATCCATGAGTATAGGAGATCTCTTTGGTTTCTTTATTGAGAGAAGATTTTCTGAGATCTTCTTTGATTTCTTTATTGAAAGACTTGAAGTTCTTGTCATACAGAACTTTCACTTACTTGGTTAGATTTACCCCAAGATATTTTATATTATTTCTGACTATTATGAAGGGTATTGTTTCCCTAATTTTTTAGCCTATTTAGCATTTGTATAGAGGAAGGCTGCTGATTTATTTGAGTTAATTTTATATCCATCCATTTTTCTGAAATTTTTTATCAGTAGTAGAAGTTCTGTGGTTGTATTTTTGGGGTCGCTTATTTATACTATCATATCATCTACAAATAGTGATACCTAGACTTCTTCTTTCCCAATTGGTATCCCCTCTTGATCTCCTTTTGCTGTCTTATTGCTCTAGTTAGAACTTAGAGCACTATATTGAATAGATATGGAAAGACTGGGCATCCTTATCTTGTCCCTGATTTTAGTGGGATTGCTTCAAATATTTCTCCATTTAATTTGATATTGCCTGTTAGTTTGCTGAATATTGCTTTTATTATATTTAGGTATGGGCCTTGAATTTCTTATCTCTCCAATAAAATTGAATCAGTAGAGAGGTATTGAGAACCTATGGACTGGCTGGTTTGGAATTTTAACTTGACACAAACTAAAGTCATCAGAAAGGCATGAGCCTCAGTTGAGGAAATGTCTCTACATGACTCAACTGTAAGACATTTTCTCAATTAATGAACAATGGAACAACACTCAGCCCCTGGTGAGTGGTGCTATCCATGGGCTGGTAGACTTGGGTTCTATCAGAAAGCAGGCTGAGCAAGCCAACTAAGAGCAAGCCCATGCTCCTGGATTTAACCTCTGGATCAGCTCCTGGTCTGCTTGAGTTCCTGACTTGACTTCCTTTGGTGATGGTTAGAGATAAGAAAGTATAAGCCCCTTCCTCCCCAACCTGCTTTATGTTCACCGTGTTTTCTCAAGACAATAGAAAACCTAAGAAAATCTGAGGGATAGCATGAGGGGATGGAATATTATCATAATATATTGTATTAAAATAATAATAATAATAATAAGAAGAAGAAGAAGAAGAAGAAAAGAAGAAGAAAAAGAAGAAGAAAAGAAGAAGAAGAAAAAGAAGAAGAAAGGAAAAGGAAAAGGAAAGGAAAGGAAAGGAAAGGAAAGGAAAGGAAAGAAAAGAAAAAGAAAGAAAAGGAAAGGAAAGGAAAGATAGATACTAGGTACCAAAATTAAATCAGGACCAAATAAATCACATGAACGGTTCCATAACTCCTAGAGAAATAGAAGCAGTCACTAAAAGTCTTCCAACCTAAAAAGCCCAGGACCAGATAGGCTCAGTGCAGAATTCTATAAAACCGTCAAAGAAGACCTAATATCAATACTTCTCAAACTATTCCATAAACCTGAAACAGAAGAAACACAACCCATCATGTTGTATGAAGCTAATGCTATTCTATTCAGAAATGTCTTGCCTAAACCTCTATCCTGAATGTCTCCCTTCCATTTTCTGTTAGAAGTCTTGATAGCTTAGATTTTACATCTTATTTATCCTCTCATCCCCCTCTGTATAATATATTATTTTCATGGATTGTTTTCTGTCCCACATATGTGTCTTTCTTTGTCCTCTGGTGTAATGTTCTTTTAATGTGAGTACTAACTGCTATAAACATTTCTCTTGAGGCTGCCTTATTTGCATCCTGACGTTCCTGTAGGTTATTCTTTTGTTTTCATTCTTCCCAAGAGATTTTTAACTTCTTCCTGCTTTCTGCAATTATTTTTCATTCAAAACTTCAGTATTCATCTCCCCGAGTGTTCGTGTGTTTTTTGAAGTTGCCCTGCTCTTCCTGTCTTGTTTTATTCTGCTGCAGTCTCTGGTAGGATAAAGGGGATTTGTTTCTGGATTGTTTATTGGGAGTTGCTTTTCAATCTGTGGTGTAAAACATTCTGTGTGTAGTCCAACTGATTTATGTTGTAGTGTAGCCCTAAGGTTTGTTTTGCTGATCTTTTTATTTCAAATGTCTATTTAGGTTTGAAAATAGAATAATCGGAAGTACATTTTTTCTGTGATTGAGGTCTTTCCGCTGAGTTCTGATCTCCTCTTGCAGTCCTGGCTATACCTACCCATCAAGCCTTGCTCGGGTTGCTTTCTCCTCTCGACTGGGCAGGAGATGGGGAATCTCTTTATTCAAATTTTCATATTTGTCCTCTGGCATATATCAGATCTCTCCTGGAAACAGTTAAGTCTGGGCTCTGAATTCCCAGTTCTATGAAGTTGGGTCCCGAAAACCTTACGGCAATTTCCACTGTAGATCCATACCTGGCAAGGTCCCTTTTAAGCACTGTTCCTGGAACTTTCTAACACAACGTTCTTCCACCATTTTCACAGTTTCTCCCCCACTTTTCCACTTTTTATTTGAGTGTTCCGTCGCATCTTTTACTGATATAGAAAGCTCCTCTTCAGGATAAAGTTTGTTCATTCATGTTTCCTTATCCTGATTGTCTCTATCCCCAGCTCACAATGAGGAAGCCTCTAGTCCATCATCTTTAGTCATTTTAGGCAAGAGGCTAAAACTGCAGCCTGGTTCAGTGTTCAATGCACTTTGCTCTGAATAGGTTTCAGCCTGCTCTCATTTCTGCCATGATATCTGAGTCTCATTCACTTTAATCCTTGGGTATTTTTAGAATTTTGTGTGGTTTTCAACAAAGACTCTAGAATCACCTTGGATAAAATTCTGAGTGAGGTGGCTTGATTTATAAGTACCCGTGGCTTACGTCTGATGATACTATTTATACATAGTCATAGAGCTGTGTGGTTTTTCTTTTTATTTAACTTATTATTTAGAAAGTACTAGAGCCAGTATATGTCCCAGAATAAACATTATGAACATATAATAATATACTAGCACCTAAACAATATGAATGTACAAAATACTAGAAACTAGTTTTAAAAAAAACATACAATTCTCTTCTATCCTATTCCTACAAAATCTACTCTAGTCAGACTAATGCAAATTACTCTCACTAATGATTAAAAGACATTGGCCGGAAAACATAATTCATTACATTTTTATCTGGCTGAAATTAGTTAACAATTTGTCCTTAACATATAAGGACCTATATGTCTAGAATTTTGAAAGCCAATTTTTATTCTAATTATTTAGTTATACTGAAGTGCTGACTTACTGATTAGCATGTCGGTAATGCCAACAGAACAGTGGGATAATGCCATGCTTTCAATCTCAGAGAACACAACTCCAAAGGACAGCAAGGTGAACCACGCTGTGCAGAGCTGTGCTGTTGAGCATAGAGGTCTGGCAGACAGATTTACAAAGCGATAAGAAGGTATCATCTTATTATGCAGAGCAAATTTTACTCAAATAATGTCAGCATGAGCAGAGCCCCTTGTTTCTCTTACTTAACAGGAACTAAATGAATGATAAGCTAAGTAGTGCCTATTTCCTTTGAAAACTGTCAATTCAGTGGAATTAGAACCATCACTGCTTGAAGTTAAAAAAATCAATTCAAACATGTTTTTCCTGCATCAAGACCTTGAATAATTCATTTTGTTTGGCTTCTTCGGGATACTTTTCTAAAGTAACTTTTAGAGTATGAATATATGAATGAATATTGAAATATGAAATCACGGCACTGAAAATATTAGTGAATCTGTATAAGCAAGAAACGGCAATACTAATATTCACCAGAAAACTACAAAGAAATACGGGCTCATTGTGATTATTCAACTTTTTGAAAATTGCCTCGTACACAATATGCAAATGTGCTAAAGCTCCTTTTAAAATATTTCCTGAGAAGATTCTCCACTGCAGAGGTTATGGCTAGAATTTATCTCTCTAAAATATGAATTTCATACAGCTCGGGCACCATCCTGTCACAGTTTGCATCAACTTTGCTCCCTGAGACAGACTTATTTCTATTTGAATTTCTAGAAACTATGTCAGCTGAACAGAACAAAAAATGGAAGGAAAAAGCAGTTATTTATCCTTCTTACTGCCTCGCAGGAGAAAAAGATCTTGATAATTAAAGAAGCCATTGTTTCAGTGAAGCCCAATGGGAGAAGTGCCTGAAGATTCAAGGGACCAAGGCGGAGCAATAACCAGACACTGCATACCCAGTACAAGTTTTCAAGAAAGAAGAGAGCTAAGATATAAAACTAGGCTCAGTATAAATTTAGAGCTGCAACACTTTGGGCAGAGAAGAAATGACTAACGGGGATATTTTAAAATACTTTGCTGTGTGATGTAAGATATAAGCATCTTTTACATCCGTCCACAAAATTCTGTAGCACTCAATTATATTTTGTAGATTAGGTTAGCAGCAAGGCATTTGTCCTTCTGAAGATTACGGAAAAAGAGAAAAAAAGGCCAAGGGCAAACACAGAGGCCATCTGTGGTGCTTCCTGCTCAGTATCAGTTCAAGTAGACATGGGATCACCTGAGAGACACACTTCTGAGAGTGTCTAAGAGGGTGTTTCCAGAGAGCTTGGTCTGAGGAGGGAAGGTTCACCCTGAGTATGGGCAGCGCTACCCTCTGACTTGGGGCCTCTGAGTGAATAAAAAGGATGAAGGCAGTTGAGTGCATGACCTTTCTGGGATTTGAGTACAGTTGTGATAGGAGAGGCCATCTCATGTCCAGGCATCTTGCCTTTCCAACCAAAGCACAAATACAGTCGAAGCCCTTCCTCCCTCAAGTTGCTTCTTGTCCTGTATTTTGTCTAGTATGTCACCACCCAGCGCTGCTACCAATGGCGGCAACAGACAGAGAATCTGAGAATATATGTGGAGAACTGAACAGAGCTCTGGTCTTACACGTTAGGAACTTTAAAGGTTTCCTAAAATGGCCCTTCTGTAAAACATTTCCCTTTGAAGGAAACTAGATGTTTGAATTTCTTAAGTGAAAAAGACAATCTGAATGCCTTTGGATGCATTTACTATTCAATAGAGATTGAGAATGACTACCTGAACACACAGGTAACAAATTTGTCCAGTGAAAATGAGGACACAGCTGTGTATCTGAATTATTGGCTATTTTCCTGTGTTCTGTTGGCAGACAAAAGACAGGGGCATGGAGGGGTTCTAAGAAGAATGCTGTCACAGCAGTTTCTCCTTCCTTCGCAAATCAAAAACGTTTGGCCTAATTTCATTGGGTACATATACAAGTCAATGTGTTAAAACAATCAATTAAATGATTTAAATGTTTGGAACTTCCCATTTTCTGGGCTCAGGAGAGCTGTTATACTAGCTGTTTTAAAAAATATTTTGGAAGGTCAAAAGGAGAGACTGCAGACAGACCTAGGGTAGAAAGATACCATGCCCAGCAGGCCAGAAGGTTACAAATCCCAGGATGGTGTCAGGATTGGGGTCAGTGGCAATCTGCTGCCAGCATGGTCCTGCAGCCCACAGGGCTGAGTACCCAGGAGAAGGATGAGCAGACCGTGGCTGTCTAGCAGATGGCACTCTGGTGAGGGAAAAGTCTGCCAAAACCAGGTGTTTCACAGATTGTTTTTTTCCCTTGGAATTTCTTTGCATGGGTCCATTCCAAAAACTCAGATAGGAGCACAGCTGCCAATGAGTTTATCTAAAGAAATCTGATTTTTTTAAGGCATAAGAGATGTTATGAACAGCTTTTGGGGACCATCTATATATGCCACATACCGTGTGTCCTTTAGTCAGGTCGATTTCAGGCACAAGAGCGTGAAAGGAAGACTCTTCATCGGAGTTAGTAGGAAAAGTGGCTAAAATAAATTTAACAATGTCAGAATATTTCAATTGCTTATGAAAGATTCCCCATATATATGTTTTGTACAGCTTGTGTATACTCTTAAAAGAATGAAAGAGTACTGTCTAAGGGAAATACCTAAATGTTCATACTCTGAAGCAGTGAAAGATCCCAGGGAATAAAGAGGGATTAATAAAGGTTCTTTCATAGTTGACAGCCAGGATACATGGTAATCATATGTCTACTGTATCCCATGGGGAGAAAGCATTAGAACTCTTAATGGAAAACCTCTGACAGCTACCTAACCTTAGTCTTATTTTCCCCAGAGGAAAGGGATTCTCTTCCTAAGTACTTCCCGTTATCTCATGGAAGTTCTGCTTCCAGACTCCCATCCCTTTCATTATTGGGCTGTGTGAGTGTATTAAAGCACTTTAATACCTGGCTAGGCATCTGTCTCCTTCAGAATACAGAAATATTGACACTGGAAGTATGAAATGAGCATGGGTTTAGACTAAGAAAGATTTATTTCGTTTCTGACTTTGCTACTGGTGGATTTTTGTTTGTTTGTGAAGTCTTCATCATCATACAATTTCCTCTAGAGTCATACTGTGACTGTGAAAAAATGTTCAAACAAAAAGTAACTCATGGGGTTGGGGATTTAGGTCAGTGGTAGAGCGCTTGCGTAGCAAGTGCAAGGCCCTGGGTTCGGTCCCCAGCTCTGAAAAAAAAAAAGTAACTCACAAGAGTAAGGGTTTGTTTTCTCATATAATTCTAGGCTACATTCCAGCTCCGCAAGACAGTCACAGAGGCAGGAACTTAAGACAGATAGTTTCACTCTAATGACATAGTCAAGAACAGAGAAAAAAATGCATGCAGTCTTGCACTTCAGATGCTCAGCTAGCTTTCTTTACTCTTGTACCATTCAGCCTATAA
Organism: Rattus norvegicus; assembly: GCF_021556685.1. Lineage (NCBI taxonomy): Eukaryota > Metazoa > Chordata > Mammalia > Rodentia > Muridae > Rattus > Rattus norvegicus. Next base: position 100,699,083 of record NC_141538.1, read on the forward strand.
AATGGTGCTACATTCTGGTTGAGTCTTATCACACCAATTAAGAAAACCAAGACAGCTCCCCCACAGACATGCCCATAGACTACCACAATGTAGACAATTCCTCATTGAGACTCTTCCCAGGGGATTCTTCATTGTGTCAAGTTGAAAGACTCATCATCACACATACCGAGTCTGGTTGAAAAGAAACCTTTAGGATACAATAAACATAAAGAGCTTGGGAAAAATCTGGCAATTATTTGTTATTTTTATAGTTCTATGGACATTTTTAATTTCCTTTTCTCATTATTGTGATTAATATCAGAAAACTGGATAAAATGGGATCGTCATATAGTGTCTTTTGATTCTATTGTTGATCAAAAGAAGTAGATGAGAGAAGAAACACCTAATCCTTGAGACCCCAGGGAATTCAGAGGCCTGGCAGGTGTCCAGGTGGTGTGGGGGTCTGGGGACATCTTCTTGGAGAAAAGAGAGGAGGAATGAGGAACTGTCAAACTGTCAGAGGGTCGATCAGGAGGGGGATGATGACTGGACTGTAAAGAAAAGATTAAAGATAATAATAATAAATATGCATGAAAAGGAGGAAGTACAAGTTACTTTCATAAGCTGTATTAAGAGATTATATATGAGAATACAAACCTTAAGAAAACTGGTTAACTAGATAACATAGTCTCAAACTACAATGAATGCTGCAAACATTTTGTCTTTCAGACAGAATGGAAACATACAGGGTCCATGAAAAAGAACCTGAATGATGAAGGGAAGAGAGTAATAGTGTTTGAGGATGCATACACATGTTTCAGTATGGCCCAACCTAGCATAAGAAAACGCCCCAGTGTAAAGGAATGCCAGGGCGAGGAGGTGGGAGTGAGTGGGAGGGGAAGTGCCCTCATAGAAGCAGGGGGAGGGAAGATGGGATAGCGGGGTTCCTGAGGGGAAACCCGGAAAGGGTTAACATTTTAATACAAAACTAAAGTTTGCAAGATACAATATTAACTACTTACAAATAAATATTGCCATGGCTATAAAAAAGAAATGTAAAGAAAAGAAAATATCCAATAAAAAAAGAAAACTTCCAGACTTTGATGCTACAGCTTCCTTCTATCCTGTTATACTTTCATTCCAGCCATCCTAGGTCCTCACTAGATTTCAGCTTTTAGAAAGAAAATAATGTTGCAATAAGATTGAGCTCCTTAGAAACAGCGCTGGCGCGAGCTAGAGCCAGACCGCCACTGGTCGACTCTGCCTGTGGAGATAAAGGAGATCCTAAGAAGCCAAGAGGCAAAATATCCTCATGTGCATTCTTTGTGCAAGCAAAGGAGGAGCACAAGAAGAAGCACCCGGATGCTTCTGTCAACTTCTCAGAGTTCTCCAAGAAGTGCTCAGAAAGGTGAAAACCATGTCTGTTTAAGAAATGCCTGGAAACCGGAAAAGGTAATAACAATTGAAATGTAAATAAGAAATACACAGTTTAATAAAGATGGAGGGAAAAGGGCAGGGGGTGATTTGAAAATACGGCAAAGGATGACAAGGCTCGCTATGAAAGAAAAATGAAAACCTACATCTCTCCCAAAGGGGAAAGCATAAAGAAGTTCAAGGACCTCAGGGCACCCAAGAGGCCTCCTTTGGTCTTCTTGTTCTGTTCTGAATACAGCCCAAAAATCAAAGGCGAGCATCCTGGCTTATCCATCGATGATGTTGTAAAGAAACTAGGAGAGATGTGGAACAACACTGCTTTGGATGACAAGCTAAGGGAAAACCTGACACAGCAAAAAAGGGCATACTCAAGGTTGAAAAGAGCAAGAAAAAGAAGAGGGAGATAAGGAGGGAGATAAAGAGGATGAGGAAGAGGAGGAAGAGGAGGAAGTCAAAGATGAAGATGATGATGAATAAATTGGTTCTAGCAGTTTTTTTCTTCTCTATAAAGCATTTAACCCCCCACCCAGGACACAACTCACTTGTTTTAAAGAAAAAAAATTGAAATGTAAGGCGGTGTAAGATTTGTTTTTAAACTGTACAATGTCTTTTTTTGTATAGTTAACACACTACCGAATGTCTTTAGATAGCCCTGTCCTGGTAGTAATTTTTAATAGCCACTAACCTTGACTGGTACAGTCATGGGGTTATAAATTGTCATGGAAATCTTTTTCCATCTTTATTAAATTGGGTATTTCTTATTTACATTTCAAATGTTATTCCCTTTCCTGGTTTCCAGACCAACATCCCCCTAAATCCTCCCCCTTCCCTTCTATATGGGTGTTCCTCTCCCCACATTACCGCCCTCCCCCCAAGAATCCCGTTCACTGGGGGTTCAGTCTTGGCAGGACCAAGGCTTCCCCTTCCACTGGTTGGCATGGAAATTTAAAGCAGTTTCTTGTTGGTGCACAGCACAAATTAGTTATATATGGGGACAGTAGTTTGGTGTTGGTATTTTTTTCTTTTGTTTTTGTTTTTCTTTTTCTTTTTCTGTTTTTTTTTATCTTCAGTTGTTTCTGATGCAGGTTACATGAAGATAATTGCTGTTCTGTTAACTGAATACTACTCTGTAATTGCAAAAATATAAGGCTGTTTTGTTGACATTCTGAGTGCCTCTACGTAAATACAATTTTTTTTGAATTATTGCAACCAACCAGAGCTTCCAGGGACTAAACCACCACCCAAAAACTATACATCAACTGACTCTGGGCTCCAACTGCATAGGTAGCAGTGAATCGCCTTGTTGGGGCACCAGTGGAAGGGGAAGCTCTTGGTCCTGCCAAGGTTGGACCCCCAGTGTAGGAGATTGTTGGAGGGATGGTAAGATGGGGTGGATAAGGAGGGGAACATCCATATAAAAGGAGAGGGAGAGGGGCTAGGGGCTGATGGACAGAAAAAAAAAGAATAACTATCAAGCCCCTGTACATTGAGGGAATGCATGGCCACTGTAACTTAATTTACCTTACATAATAAATCAAAATATCTTTAAATAATATTTAATTATAATAAGACATTTACAAATAAATGTCGTTTTTCCATTTAAGATTTTTCCATTAATCTCAGAACACTTTACAAACTCATTGAAATGGATTATATCAACAAAAAGCCAGTGAATCAAACTATTATAAAATCTATTATGAAACTTTATTTTCATGATCCAAGGGCCTTTATATAATTTACCAGACTTATTGTCACCAACTTGTGTTCATACTGTATGATAATCTCACAAAGTCTGTCCTTAAAAATGTGAAGAATTGGCATCCTTTTATACATTATTTATAAATGATCACTTCTAAGAATAAGAAATAATGAATCTCTGTTTACATGTTAGCTGCCAAAGTGTGATGAATGTGCTCAGATTTTTTTGTTTAATCTAACTAAACTAAGCTATGAATTACTGTTTGTACACTGAAATGTGGCAATGCTCATTCCATACAGTGTAGCTCTTGATACTGGAAAGTTTCAGATTTATCCAAGCACTGCAATTCTTCTATTCGAGTATCTTCCCACCTCTCTCTCTCTTTCTCTTTCTCTCTCTCTCTCTCTCTCTCTCTCTCTCTCTCTCTCTCTCTCTCTCTCTCTCTCGCACACACACACACACACAAAGAGAGAGAGAGAGAGAGAGAGAGAGAGAGAGCTGACTTCAACTTCTCAACTATGTTTCATCATCTTTAGTTATAAATCCAATAATTTAAATTCTCAAATATTGATATTCTCTTTTTTCAAAGACATTAACAGGGTCTAGGGTGATATTTTTTGCATGCGTGAAGCATATGCAAATATTTTCCCCACTTTCCATTTAAATTTTGACTTCAATTCTTCCCTCTTTATTCATTTACAAGTTCCATTATTTAACTTAACAGATAGTATTGTAACTCCATAGAACAATTAGCTGGATACTTACTGAAATATACTATATAATATTGAGCTTGTAAACATGCTTAACAAAATAAATCATTGTGGGCTCACACCTGACCCCTTTCATTGGGTACTTAGGTATTTTTAAAGAGATAGAAATTGCATCTAAAATTATACAGATCACAATTAGGCCAATCCTGTTCTCCTTAGACATGTTTGGACAAGAATTTTCACAGGAAAAACTAATTTTAGGGTTGGTATTTCAAAGCCAAGTAAAACTACAATTGCTGCACTCTAACTTGCTCCTGCAAATCTTTTTTCGCAAAGCCAAATAAATGGTTGATTCTGCTATTCCCATTCTGTCACTCATAATTTCCAAAGGGTTCTTAATCATCCATGCTCCATAAGGAAAAAAATGACACAGTTTAAATATTACAGAAGTGTGTACAGATTTAGCCTTGACCTATATCCAGGTTTTCCAAAAAAATAGGAAAAAAATATATTGCTGAGAAAAACAATAACTTTTAAAATGCTCTAATTAGACTCAGGAGAACATGGTTTCAAAAAGTGGATCAGAAAAAGAGACCAAAGAGAAAAGTATATTATTTATCTAGTAGAAAAGGCCTAAAAAGTGATTAGAAAGAAAATCTTTCAAAGCAGATATCCCATAAAACCATTGCCATATGCTTTTTGTCAAAACTAGATTTACAGTGTCACACCTCCATAACTCAAGCCAGCAATGCTTGGGAAAGAGCTTATTCAGGCTTCTCCATAATGATTTTCTTTGCACTATTTTTAAGTTCATGCTTCCTAAGTTAGGGGAAAAGTATGAATTGATATGAGGCTGTCCTTTGGTTGGGTCAGTGGATAGCTTCTGACAAAAGAACTATCCCATAGGTTGCAATGAGTATCCCCCAATTCTCAAGACAGTGAAGATAGCAAGCATTTTTATACTTGTTACAGTTATGCTTTTAAAACAAGGCACAACTTAGCTTCCTCAGTTAATTTAATATCATGTTTAAATTATGTCCTACTTTAGAGGTTCCGAGGAGGGAGACAAAACTCTGAAAGAGATGTGATCAGTAGAAAAATGCTGCGTGCGACAGACAGCATAACGTAACAGTATCTATGCCTGTGGTAGAAATACATGATTAAATAATCTAACCACTTGCCCTTATACAGTTTGGCCTTATACTATTCAAGTTAAATTGATAAAATAAATTTTTAAAATATTTATTTCGAGTGTTTGATTTTATTTTTACAATTGTGGCTATTTTATTCATTTCTGCTGGTCTGACTTACCATGACTTCCTTCTTCAGGAGCCTATCATAAGCTTACATTCTTCCCTTGCATTGCATACATACTGTTTCATACAGTAATCAAGTCTGAAAAAACCTAGTATATATTGCAGCTACCACTTTATATATATATATATATATATATATATATATATATATATATATTACTCAACAGTTATATAGACAACTCTTAGGGTGGACAGTAATAATCCTTACTTTACTGTGGGTGGAACAATGGAATTGAAACAGTGGTGATCACTTACGCAGTCCTAAGCAATGTCTCATATGGTGACACATCCTAGATTTCATTCTGATGACTTTATGTTGCCTTGATTCCTGAGGAGGCCATGCCCTCTGATAAAAATTCCACTGTAGCCTCTACATTTTTTGACAGTTTGTGAAAGAGATAAAAATTTCTCCGTATTCCTAGTGTCTAACCTCATTTTCTACAGACTCAGGAATACATTTTCATATACCATTTGCAAGAATGACTAGTTTTATAATATACTATGTAAGATTTTGGAACATTGGAAGGTTTTGTCTTGGGCATATTTAATATAATAAAGTTTGTAATTCCACATAGCCATGATAGTATTGATAGCCTTATTATAAAATTTGGAATCATGACAACTTCTGCTAATAATGTTAAATTAACTGACTGACAGATGACTTAAAACAATGATCATATATACTCTCTCACTTGTCTTTGAGTTCACTGAACCATGCTTCAAGCCATGATGTTAATCAGTTATGATCCGCATGTCCCTCAAATTTCTTGAAGTGTAGGAGTGACATTAACTTGAGTAGAAGTCTGAGCCATGCTGTCATGATTTCCATGTATCCTCATCCTTTTGCAGTATGCCACACAGCCAACCCAAAATGAAACTTTATAACTTTAAATTAATACAGCAAAGAAAAAAATGAGACATTTTAATGAGGATTTCAGTACTGATAGAAGGTATTTTATCTAAGTATGTCCATAATACTTTGATATACTCTAGAAGCCACAGACCAGCACCTGAGTATTGACTTAACATTGAAATAAATGTCTGTACAATGACTGAATAAACAGATGAAAAGGTTCACATTTAATAACTTTTAAACATTAATTAATTAATGGACAGAAAGTCAACTTTAAATGGCATACAGTAGGTGTCCCAAATTGGGTATTTGTACTAGTACTCAGTCAATATCAATTACAAGAAAGAACTTGTTATAAAATTGTCAAGATTCAAAATAGACACATTATCCATTTGTAGGAGAGACAAATGTCTAAGTACTGTTCATTGGTATAGCCATATACTTATTAAATAATAATTTTTAAACGAAGTAAACCATTGGTAAAGAGCAACCATTCTAAGTGCAAAAAAAAAAAAAAAAAAGCTGAGCACATTAGTGTGACCAGGTGACCAAATCCCATCTCTTGGGATGATTGCCACACATCCTCCTCACAGTCTAGCAGCAGGAGGTGTTATTCTCAGCACTGCAGGGGTGTGCAGGAACTGGTCAGGGATTTAATTCAAAATGCAATTTTTTAGACAGTACCCATGCTTGCTTCCCTTGCTTTACCAAGCTAACTGCTTAAAAATCACCCCATCTTTTCAACAGCTGATTATGAACCAGCCAGTAAAGTGCTCATGTTTATAATTCCAAAATTGAAGAGGTAAAGGGAGAAAAATCGCTGGTTTGAGAACAGCCTGAACTGCATCGTGATACCCTGGTTGAGAACTCCAAGGGCTGAGGGTATATTTTGGTGAGAGAGTGCATATCTGTTGTGCACAAGGCATCAATCAACTCACACCATCACTAAAAGTATACACCAAGAGCTCGCAGATACTTCTAACATGTTAAATTCTGAATTGAGGTTGGACTTCATGGATATAGATAAACAAAGGGAAGTAGATGTACTTATTTGGGTTTCTTAGATAATTCTACTCCTATGAGCCAAACATAATTTTCATATAGGGTCACATTAGATATACCTGGCTAACCTGGAACTTAAGCTCACAGAAAATAAAATGAAACCAATATTTAGTGTGTGAAGTGATAACTCAAGATAATAATACCAATAGTTTTCCCACAGAATTCTCCAGTAACCAAACTTTCATTTTGTTTAAATTCTGTAGATAGTAGTTGTAGTATAGAAAATAAGAGTGTTACCAATTTTAAAGTGCAGTATTTTACAGATCAATAAGCACCAGAAGCTGTTTAGTTTTAAATGTATAAATAGAATTAGATAGGAAACTACCTGCAAAATTTGAGCTGCAGAATAAAATTATTAAATGTATGTGTGTATATGTACGTATATTTATACACAAAAAAAAGAAAAAAAGAAAAAACTGAGAAAGGAAAATGTGTGATCATTTTTACCATACCAACTAAAACTATAGAATGCCAAACATTGTCAACGTTATCATAATCCATGCTTAACCACCAACTCTTCTTTTTGATATGTCTGCTTAATTATTTAAACACAGGAAGAGGAGGAATCATATGCAACTGAACAGGACCTTTAACACACAATACCTGATGTACAAGCTAAGTTTTCTGGGCACCTCTGTCAAGGAGAAAAAGAAATGTCTGCAATATAGGTTGTTTGATGTCCAAGTTCCCACATGCTGCTCGGACATCTGACTGCAAAGATTCCCAAATGCCTGAAATATAGGATATAATTCCCTATAAAAAAGTCTTTCAATCTAGATTATTCTACTATAAACAAAAGCAGCTGCTGCAGTCTACTTCATCCTTTCTCCAATGATAGTTGCCTCCCTGACAGCCACAGAGAGATGCTCTCCCGAGGAAATCAAAAGTCACCTCACTCTCTTGACCTTTAAAATCTGGCTTCTCACTGTGACTACATCTTCACTCTCTTGCTGAACTGCATCAAATCTCATCTGTCTAGGGTCACATAATGTGGATTCACACATCTGTTGGTATCTAAGGGTGAGTCCACTTCCTTCACCAACAGGGTGAAGGAGACGACCGGAGAGGGTAAAGCAGACTGAAGTTCAACAATGCCCCAAAGAGATTCTATGCTTTTGGAGAAATGGAAGCATTGACTATGGAATTACAGTTCATTCAACTATTAGACAAACAGACAAAGGTCTTTAAACTATGACAGTGCATATAAGACTTGACATTTTAACATAAAAATAAAACAGAAATTAAAACTTAGGAAATATAGCTTTATAATCTATAATAGATAATTAACTAAATTCCTTAGCTTCATGCAAATTACATTAATGTGGGATGTGAATAACTTTCAGTGTGTTTATGTTGTAGGATGAATGGCAATGATAGATTTTCCCCAGAAAATAAAATTATTCAGAACTGTATAGACTCTGACTTAATAAGTAAATATTACTTTATGGACATTGAACAATGAAACTATAAATGCTATGAGAATAATAAGAAATGATCAAATTTAGAACGGAAGAAGCTGTGAGAAGTATAAAGGGTTTGGAATACATGAAAATAAATCATAGTTGGCATGCAGAGAATTGTTTTCGGGAGGGTTATAGAAGGTCACACTGAGTGTTGCATGGTGTCTGGTTATATCTCATAGGAAGACAGTAAGAGGAAGGAAACATATGCTCAGTGTTATCTGGTGAACCCTGGGGTCAGCAAACAGTGAATCCCAAATTGTGGTGGCCAGAGGGCTGTTAGAAGCAACACAAATTCAAGTCCTCCAACCAAGGAAATACAACTCAATAAACTATCTGCAGAGTGACATGGAACTGACAGGAGAATTAATCAGGTTCATTTCAAAACAATCAAGCTGAGGGTAGACACATGAGTAGTGCAGAATGAGCACCAGAAATGGAATCTCTCGGCATCTTCTAACTAAGCACTCAAGTGTAAGAAAGTACGTGTACTCTCGTGCACAGAGTTACAGTATTCAACAGCACTAGGAACCCAAGTGCAGATATATAAATCGGCAAGCCCTCTTGAGGCAGCATCTTTCCATCTGATCTTTCTCACCTTGGTAATTTCTCATTTTGCATTTTACATATTGGTTTGTCGAAGTTCGTTCTTCAAAACAGTAATTTTAATTGTAATTCACTTAAAACAAATTATTATGATCTAAAAAGCCCATCTGTTTTATATGAATAACCATTTGTAGTAGTTACGTTCATCAAGCTGAGCTATAGCTCAGAGAAATTACCTGAAGTATTTACTTTTTATCTTCGTGAAAACAGAGCTTTATATGTGTTTCACCGTGAACTTAATTCATAGCCAAGAGCACGTATTTTGTAATCCACAAAACAATTCTTCTTCTGTGACATTGACAGCTCCAGCTGCATAGGTAGCAGAGGATGGCCTTGTTGGACACCAATAGGAGGGGAAGCCCTTGGTCTTTCCAAGGCTCAATGCCCCAGTGAAGGAAAATGTTAGGGTGGGGAGGCGGGAAGAGGTGAGTGGGGGAACACCCTCAGAGAAGTGGGAAAGGGAATGGAATGGAAGTTTACGGACTGGAAACTGAGAAAGGGGATAACATTTGAAATGTACCACTACGCAAAGACTATACATGGACTGACCCTGGGCTCCAACCTCATAGGTAGCAATGAATAGCCTAATAAGAGCACCAGTGGAAGGGGAAGCCCTTTGTCCTGCCAAGACTGAACCCCCAGTGAACGTGATTGTTGGGGGGATGGCGGTAATGGGGGGATGATGGGGAGGGGAACACCAATATAGAAGGGGAGAGGGAGGGTTTAGGGGGATGTTGGCCAGGAAACCGAGAAAGGGAATAACAATCGAAATGTAAATAAGAAATACCCAAGTTAATAAAGATGGAGAGAAAAAAAGGAAAATGGGGAAAATGTCCAATAAGAAAAAATTGGCAAAAAATTGCTCACACTTAATTATGCAGCATAATTTTTTTCTTTTTTTTTTTCGTAGCTGGGGACCGAACCCAGGGCCTTGGGCTTGCTACGGTAGCATAATTTCTTAAAGATTAAAAATAATTTTAAAAGCTCTGTAAAGAATCACTTTTCTTTACCTATGCTGAATATTCAAAGATATGTTTGTTGTTAAGGGAGACATCTTTACAATTTTAAAATGCTTGTGCCTATATATTCAAGATAGTTGTTTCTTTTTAGTAACAGGTTCCATGTTAAGTAGACTGTTGTTTCTTTTGAAAAGTAATAATAATAATAATAATAATAATAATAATAATAATAATAATAATAATAAAGTTTAATCAACTGTGATTTGCACTCAACTGCCTGCAGGGCTGGATCATTGCTGGCACCATTCTGTGACAGACACCTAGTATAAGGATTCATTTATTTTTTCTGCTCTAGTAACTGCTTCATAAATTATCATTAATGTTCACATAAAACTCCACAAGAAATCATCCTTGGCATATTAATCTATATTCTATTAATAGACAAGTTTCGATGTTCAGAATACATTTTCTATTTTCATTTTCAAAATACCCTCATAAACCAAAAACACACAGAGGCTCATCGGTTCCTTTCTATAATACATAAATATTTAAGTATGTCAATATGTAACATAACCCTGGTTTTATTTTGATTTTCTTATTGATGTACAGGCAAAGAACATCGGTGCTCCAATTACAGCATAATATGATGTAATCTAATTTTGTCTTTTACTTGGTTTTGAATTCGTTTTAAATATTTATTTTAATAAATAACTATAAAATGATAGTATTATAATGGCTGACAACTTGAGATGCTAAAATTTATAAAGTATTTTTTAGGTACAGCAAAAGATAAGAAGAAGTATGTGTGTGTATGAGGGAGAGAGGAGGGAAGAGAGAGGGAGAGAGAAGAGGGAGAGGGAGATGGAGAGAGAGAGACTGAAAGCTGAGCATGTTAATGTATGGACTTAAATAAAGGACACATTTTCAAGTCAAGTTCCTTGGAAAACTAGAGACATAATTACTATTGAGAACACAGAAATTAATCCATACTCGTCAGCTAATCGATTCTTGACAAAAGCCACCAAGAAAATATAGTAAAACAAAAGAAAACAAACAAAAAACAAATTCTTCAGGAAATGGTGTCCAATGAAACTGGTTGTGCTCATGCGAATATCAGCAATATATGTTTATCATTTTCACTCAGTCATCAAGAGAAGTGTCCGTTTAGTTCTCCAGCCCATTAACAATTAGATTTCTTTTTGTTGCTCATCTTAGGCACTGAAAAATATTTTGGTTGTCAAGCTTTGTTCAGAGGTATTATTTGCAAATATGTTCCCACTTTCTGTAGGTCAATTCTGAGTCCTGAGCATATATGATGACATATTGTTCAGTGTCTTTGGATACCAGAGTATACAAACCAAGACCACAAGAATTCTCTCTGCACAGTTAGGATGGCCCTCATCAAAAGAGAAAGAAATACTATGTGTGGGTGAGGCCTCTTCTGTATGAGTTCCCTGTTCTGCCAGTGGGAAGGTATGGGTAGTTGAGAAAAAAAGCAGTAGATTTAGTCCAGAAACACAGAAAACAGATCTGCCATGGGACCAATCAGTCTCACTATTACTACTTTTCCTTTAAGTCAAACTGTCACAGCTAATACGATTTTCTATTAAAATACTCTAGCCTGACTTGTAGACCTCAAGTTTTCCAATATTGAGCATATAACATTTTCCAGGTTATCCTTCCACAAGAGATGAAACTAGAGCTGTAAGTATCTATTTCTTGCTAAATGTATATTGTTAGAACTGTTAATAATATTTGGTACACCATAATATGTTTTGTGCCATGTAATTGTCTAAGATTCATATGCATGTTTTCATGTTTAAGAGTAAAATAATATTAATTTGGACATTCTATGGATATATAGATATGACTTCTCTTCTTTAAATAATGTTGGATTCTCAAATGTTGTATTACATTAGTAATAGTGCCACCTGAACCACAATAAACCTATAAACTATCAATAGTTAATTAGAATTACATTTTCAAAAAAAAAAGAAAACAGATCTATTCCCTTTTCATCTAAGTTGTCCCTGTTCTAGAATCAGCACCTCTAACCCAAATAGGTCACAATTTGGAAGTTTTTCTACCAACCTCTGTACATTTCTAACTACATATTTTTTACAACTTCTTTCTCTTGATACTTCAATTCAAGGACTTTTTCCATTAATCTTCACTGAATAGTGAGTAACTGTATGCTTTGTTCTCCTCACCATGAAAGGCACTAAATTGAAGCTCTGAGAGAAATAACTGAAATACCGGGTCCTTGGTTTGTGATAGAGATAAATGACAGCCATTTCTGAAATCTGAATATAGATGAACTAGTCACTGTTACTAATGGGTAAGTTTGACTTGTTCTGGATAGTCTAAGATCAGGATCCTGCCTGTCTCAAAGGATGATTCATTAGACGCTTTCCACTCCATTCTGTTTCCTCAGCTTTTATTCATTCTTCAAAATAATTTAGTCTATAGCTTGGTGTCATATGCAAATGTGAGACACTAGGATTAAACAAATATACCATTCTTAAGACGTAGAAAAGCCAGCATCCAGCATCTGGACCAATGGATAAAGTGCTTGGGACAGAACTCTGGCCACCTGAAGCTGATCCCAGAATCCCACATGGAAATGGAAGGAGAGGACAAACTAAACAGGATTGTTCTGTGCCCTGTCACGTGTTACACTTCCCAGCGTTGATAACAGCTTTTATCATTATTGTTAATTGTATAAGGAGATGGAAGATTATTCCTCTTATGTAATCTAGAAGTCAGGTTCGTTCTTGTGTACTCAGAAAGCAGAGAAGACTCTTTCTGAAGCCTCACCATACAGAATGTTTATCTCTCCAAACACACGAGGTCGCAGGATGTCTTGCCATGTTCTCTGTAGTCTAGATAGCAAATAGAAAAAAAATGTTGTAAAAGAATATTCCTTACTCTTCATGGGTAATCTAACGTTGTTTATCTAACTTCCAGTTACTCACTAAAAATCACTCTGTATATGCATATTCACTACAAGTGAGGCTGGGAAAGCAGAGGAGGATTAGGAAGGTAGCCAGCCACTACCAGCACACTTAAGTGAGTTCAGCAATGTGTGTACCAGATCCAGGTAGTCTGTGAAATACCTATCCTGACACATAGTCCAATAATCTCTCCCATCCAGAAACCCTGCGCACAAGAACAAAATGTCTGCAGTCGAGGAACCTGGGCTTGGAATCATGATGGAGCAATTGAACTATTTTCAATAACATAGAGCCCCAAGGGAAAGTTCTGTAAGTGTTCTACCCAGCATCTCTAAGTAGTATACTTATACTTGCTTTCGTTGTCTTCTCTATGGCAAGAATTTCAAGCATTCAAATAAAACATTTTCACAGCCCAAAAGGCTGGCTCAGTGAATAAAAGTGCCTATTGACAGTCCTGACAACCTGAGTTTAATCCCCATGCTGGACGGAGAGAACCGACTCTCTCAAGTTGTCTTCTGACCTCCACATGTGTTCAATGGCTCCAAAGCACCCACATGAGTATACAAATACGAATACACACACACACACACACACACACACACACACACACACACATCACATCACATCACATCACAAATAAATAAAGATGCAGTTAAAATTTTAGAAATCCTCACTAATTTCCAGTAGAACAAGGGATGTGTTTTATGAGAGGACTACTACCAAGTACTCTCATCTAATTCTAGATTTCATTTCTTTGTGATTTATTCTCCCAGAAATGATTTCAAGAATATAGTATAACAATGTGTATGAAGGCTTTTCTGTCTCCTAGTTTTTCTTTGACTCTGTGAATTGTTTTAATGGAAGTTGAAAGATTTGAGAGGTGATAGAGAGAAAAGGCCAAAATGAATGGCACTAGCATAGACGAATAATTTTAGTTTTTTTATCTTTATTAACTTGAGAATTTCTTATTTACATGTCGATTGTTATTCCCCTTCCTGGTTTCCAGGCCAACATCCCCATAACCCCTCCTCCTCCCCTTCTATATTGGCTTCCCCTCCCCATCCTCCCCCCATTACTGCCCTCCCCCCAACAATCACATTCACGAGGTGTTCAGTCTTGGCAGGACCAAGGACTTCCCCTTCCACTGGTGCTCTTACTAGGCTGTTCATTGCTACCTATGAGGTGGGAGCCCAGGGTCAGTCCATGTATAGTCTTTGGGTAGTGGCTTAGTCCCTGGAAACTCTGGTTGGTTGGCATTGTTGTTCATATGGGGTCTCGAGCCCCTTCAAGCTCTTTCAGTCCTTTCTCTGATTCCTTTAACGGGGGTCCCGTTCTCAGTTCAGTGGCTTGCTGTTGGCATTCACCTATGTATTTGTGTATTCTGGCTGTGTCTCCCAGGAGAGATCTACATCCTGTTCCTGTCAGCCTGCAGTTCTTTGCTTCATCCATCTTATCTAGTTTGGTGGCTGTATATTTATGGGCCACATGTGTAGCAGGCTCTGAATGGGTGTTCCTTCTGCCTCTGTTCAAGAGAGGTGAACCATGAAACCTTCAAGTACAAGAGCATTAGAGTGAGGGTATCCTTGTCCATGTGATATCAGGATGGTTAGTTTTTCTGAAGGACAGAAAAAGCGTAGGCATCATAACATAGGGAACTGCTGCCAAGTGAGGTTTCATGAGATATGCCAAACACATAGGCTCTTAGGTCATTAACAGTTTACATATTTGAACTTGTGTGTTTTCATAATTAGATATGTAAAAGATGAGTTTGACATTATAGGGGTTTCAGTGAATCGGTCTCGGCAAATAGTGAAGCAACTTGCAGGCCATTACACACAGGCCATCTTTGTTTTGTGCATATAATTTCTAATTTTTGGTGTGTGTGATTCCTGAAAAACAGCTGTCCTCATCAGTCTTTGATCTATGCATGTTAACTGAAGTTCTCAGTGAAAATGGGGGAGAATATTAATGAGGAAGGGGCTACAGCAATTGGCTAAAAGACTACACCTTTAGGAATGTAACTGAATGGATGAATGACTGGAGGTTGAATGTTGCCCCATCTCTAAGCAACATGTAAAACCTCACACAAATGTGTGATCATTTTGTATTCCAAGAAATGTACCCTGTCTTTACTGGTCTCTTTGTACAATTTCTAATGGAACATTTGTGAGTTCCTTACCTACAGATTACAATCCATCTTCTATCATCAGGGAAAGTAGCAAGAAACATGGCGTTAAGAATGTACCAGAGAATGTCATGCTCATAATATGAATACTGACATCTGATGAATCTAAATTGTAAGAAAGAATACAATAGAATCTTATTAAATTCCAAAATGGTTTTCATATAGATGTTATACTCACACTTCTAAGTCATTTCTGTAACAGTGGAAACAGCTGATAAAATGTTCCATTAAGAGCTGGGAAGGAACAAATGTTTGACAGAGATAAGACCAGTTCTTTGTAGTATGAGAGCTGTATCACAGAAAATTAGGTAGTAGGGAACACTTGCACATATTTCTAACCTGATAATAAGAGGGCCAAAGTTCCTCCATTTTGCCCCTACTGAACTCATCAAAGGTTTGATTCCAATATACCCTCTATATATCTTTTTCTATTGGAAAATCCTTTAGAAAATTACCCAGCCCTGTCCCAGGTACCTGATGCTAAAAAAGCCCAGAGAACTGCCAGTTTTTGCTTTTGTTAAGCTGCTTACTTGCTCTCCTTCCCCTGCCACTGCAAACCAGGCTATGGCTTTTTCCTTTAAAGTTCCCTGCAAAAAGAAGTCAGGGATGCTCTATGAAAACTGTTTCTTTCCAGACAGTTATCAGATGACTTAATAAATACTCTCATTTTCTTACTCTATTCTTGTTGAGTGGTTCTTGGGGGGGGGGGGGTTGGGTTTCCCTACAATAGTAGTGACTTGACATTTTTTTCCTGAGATATATTCACATCCTTTCTGCTTAAGACACAGTAATTATTTTTACCCTGATATTCATGGATCATTTTGATAATCTCATCAGCAAACTTGAGCCCACAGTTATGTTAGTAAGTAGTCTTAAATATCCCTTTAAGGATGATCGCATGTTTATTCAGCTGCAATCCATTCACTGGTTATAAATTTAGATATAGTTTTTGGAAGAGACTGGCATGCACATAGAACTTACATTACGTCCTTCTTTTCTTTACAGTGACATGTGATACTTTAGACAACCATGATGAATAACGGGCCAGTTGTGTTTTGCAGTAATAAATATACAGAGAATTTATACAGAAAGGTGTACACAGGTATGACCTGCAAAGAAAGAACCCCACTCCTACATAGCTGAAAGAGCAAGGGTAGTTCCACTACGGCATTGACCTGCTGTCTGAAAGAAAACTAAAAATAGGAGTCTTGTGGTAATGAGTAAAGAGAACAGAACAATATGGACCATAAAAGTAAAGCATGCTTTATAGGAGCTGCCTCTAAGTGTCATTAAATAACACATGTTTCACTGTGCAGGAACTGCTCTTTTCAAATGTCATTGTAGTGCTGCCAATAACTTTCAAGTGCTAAGATATTTTCCTAAATTTATTATGATATTTTCTGTTTCGTACATGTTACACTTATGTAGGTATGCTACTTAGAATGAGACTGTTTCTGAGCAGATAGAAATAGATATACCATTTGCGATGAATAATCTTTGGCGAGGAAATAATGCCAAGACTGTCATGACTTCATTTATTCAGATAATCCCCAAGTTTATTTTAACATATGATCTTCAGAAATGTCACAGCGGTGTTGTGTACACCAACCTGTGGGTACATTTTTAGACTGGGATAATATTCTCCTAATCTTCTTTATCCATTTTTTTATGTTTCCAATACCCTACTAATTTAGACAGGGTTTTCAATGGAATACAGTTTTCCAGAAAAATATATTTGGGGATTATCTTTTAATACCAACTGAAAGACCCCAAAACACATAATTTGTTATCTTCTGTCAGTGGGTAAGCGAAAACAAAAGTCAAAAGCCCCAGGTTCTCTAGTAAGAAGGATGTGAGAAGACAGAAGGCAAAGTGTATTAAATACACAATTCTCTGACTCCCCGTTTCAGACAGAAACAGTATGCAAATAGTCTGCAAAGGTCAGTCTCCAGCCAGGGTTTGTAATTAAAGTTGCAGTGATGTATTGTATTGAAACACAACCTTGAGTTCAGAACACTTTTGCCCGGGCTGTGAATTGCTCTAGCACCCGTGCTTACTCCTCAGTGTGGGGAAACTCTGAGTGCTCACGAAACCTTCTCTCGGTCCCTAAGTAAGACATTCATCTTCTTTAGGGGAAGAAAAGAATTGTCAAAGATACTGATAAAACCAAAAATATTGTATTTCAGTTACTCAAAGAAAGGCTATAGTGTAATTGATAGCATGTGAACTTAGTGCCTGACTGTTCTATATAAGAAGTTCCAGAACAGCCATCCTCAGATAAGAGAGATATTGTCTCCATTAAATTCCTCCCGTTAGGGCTCTGGGAACATCATGGAAGAGAAGTAGGAAGGAGAAATAAAAAACACGATAAAGCAAGCCCCTCTAAATCAGTAGACTCAATGCACATAAGAATCCACAGACTGAAGCAGCATAGACAGACCTGCACAGCTCTGCACTGAAAGGGGTCCTAGAGCTGAAAGGAGAAGTAGACACATGTCCCCATCCTGAACCAAGAAGCTATCTCAAATTGGTCACTAACTGCAGATGAAAATTTTGTTTTCTCCAAGATGTATCACTGAGAAAATTTGATACTCTTAAGGTAGGCTGCATGTGTAGCAGTAGATAGTCAATAGAAAATGAATTCAATGACATCCTTGTCTTATAATGTCATGTCAATGATTTTTCTTTACATATTCACTTTGCATTTCACTCACTGCCACCCTCCCAGTCATACCCTACCGCAATATTTCCTCCATTCCCCCATGACTTTCTCCTGTAAGTGGGTAGGGGTCCATCTAGGTATCCCCCTACCCTAATACCTCAAGTTTCTGCAAAACTAGGCACACCCTCTTCCACTGAGGCCAGACTGTGCAGCCCAGCTAGAACATATCCCATATACAAACAACAGCTTTTGGGATAGACCCCAACTCTAGTTCTTAGGGACCAACATGAAGTCCAATCTTCTACATATGTGCAGGGAGGCCTAGGTCCTACCCATGTATGCTCTTTGGTTGGTGGTTCAGTCTTTCACAGCCTGAAGGGTCCAGGTTAGTTGACTCTGTTGGTCTTCCTGTGGAGTTCCTATCACCTTAGAGGCTGCAATCCTTCGTCTTCCTCTTCTTCCATAAGAGTGCCCAAACTTCATCCACTGTTGGGCTGTGGGATTCTGCATCTGTCTGTGTAGCTGATGAATGGAGCCACTTAGGAGAGAACCATGCTAGACTCCTGTCTGCCAGCATGACAGAGTATTGTTAATAGTGTCGGGGATTTGTTCTTATTCATGGGATGGGTCTCATGTTGGACCTGTCATTGGTTGGCCATTTCCTCAATCTCTGCAGCATGCCCTGTGCCTTCATTTCTTATGGAGAGAATAAATTTAGACTTGAAAGTTTTGTGGGTGGGTTGGGGTCCCTATTAATCCATTGGGGTTCCTACCTGGCCATAAGAGGTAGCCACTTTAGGTTCCATATTCCCAGTGCTATGAGTCAAAGGAAGGGTACCCCTGTTGATTCTGGGACATCTTCCTTATCCCAGGTCTCTGGCTCATCCTAGAGATACCACTCAACTCCCCATCCTGTCAGTTGCAGATTCCCATTGATTCTCATACCATGTGATCATCCCTTTTGTCCCTTCCCACATCTTATCTTGTAACCCCTTATTCCCTTCACATCCCCTCTTCCACCCAGTTCCCTACCTCCATTGACTCTTATGATCATTTTATATCCCATTCTAAGTAAGATTCAAACAGCCTCACTTATGCCATCTTTCTTGTTTAGCTTCTTTGGGTCTTTGCAGTGTAGCATGGGTATCCTGTATTTTATGGCTAATATCCATTCATAAGTAAGTACATATCTTTTGGAACTGTTCTTTTGGGAATGGGTTACCTCACTCAAGATGATATTCTCAAGATCCTTCCAATGCAAAATTCTTGATGTCTTTGTTTTTAATACCTGAATAATATTCCACTGTGAGAATATGCCACATTACATTTATCCATTCTTCAGTTGAGGGGCATCTAGGTTTTTTTCAGTTTCTGGCTATTACAAATAAGGCTGCTATGAACCTAGTTGAGCAAGTGTCTTTGTGGGATGGTGGAATATATTTTGGGTATATGCCCAGGAATGATACAGCTAGGTCTTGAGGTAGATATTCCTAGTTACGTGAGAAACCCCCCAATGAATTTCCAAAGTGGCTTTACAAATTTGCATTCCTACCAGTAGTGAAAGATTGTTCCCCCTTGCTCAATATCCACACCAGCATGTACTATGTATTGAGTTTTTGATCATAGCCATTCTGACCAGCATAAGATGGAATCTCAGAATTTTGATTTGCATTTCCCTGATAATTATGGACTTTGAACATTTAAGTGCTTCCTAGTCATTCCTCTGTTGAAAATTCACTGTTTGGCTCTGTGCTCCATTTAGTAAATTGGGTTATTTTGGCTGGTGGTGTTTAACTTCTTGAGTTGTTTATAAGTGTTAAATATTAGTCCTCCGTAAGATGTAGGGGTGGTGAAGGATCTTTCCCAATCTGTTCTCTTTCTGCGTGTGTGTCTTTGTCCCTCTGTTTCTGCCTTTCTCTGTCTTTCTCTGTCTCTCTGTCTCTGTCTCTGTCTTTCTCTCTCTCTCTCTCTCTCTCTCTCTCTCTCTCTCTCTCTCTCTCTCTCTCTCTCTGTGTCTGTGTGTGTGTGTGTGTGTGTGTGTGTGTGTGTGTGTGTGTGTGTGTGTGATTTTCTTGGTTTTGCTGGTTTGGAGTTACTTATTTCCTGTGTTTTCTTGAATATAGTTATGCACCTTAGACTGGAATTTCCTTCTAGTATTTTCTATACAACTGGATTTGTGGATAGCTATTGTTTGAATTAGGATTTGTCTTGAAGTATCTTCCTTAATCCATCTATGGTGACTGAGATTATTGCAGGGTATAGTAGTCTAGGTTGGTGTCTTGGATTTTCTTAGAAGTTGCAAGATATCCACAGGCCATTGCAGCTTTGAGAGTCTCTTTTGCAATGTCAGGTGTAATTCTGATAGGTCTGCCTTTGTATGGTACCTTCCCCTTTTCCCTCACTGCTTTTAATATTCATTCTTTGTTCTTATATTTTGTGTTGTGATGACTATCTTATGGGAGGATTGTCTTTTCTGGTGCAGTATAATTGGTGTTCTTATTGGTTAAACATATAATCTTCTTGTATGTATATAGGCATCTCTTTCTTTAGGTTGAAAAAGTTTTCTTCTATGGCTTTGTTAAAATATTTTCCGGGCCTTGGAGCTGGGACTTTTCACCTTCTTCTATGCCTATTATTATTTTTTTTATTTTTTTTAACTTGAGTATTTCTTATTTACATTTCGAGTTTTATTCCCTTTCCCGGTTTACGGGCCAACATCCCCCTAATCCCTCCCCCTCCCCTTCATGGGTGTTCCCCTCCCCATCCTCCCCCCATTGCCACCCTCCCCCCAACAATCACGTTCACTGGGGGTTCAGTCTTAGCAGGACCTTGGGCTTCCCCTTACACTGGTGATCTTACTAGGATATTCAATGCTACCTATGAGGTCAGAGTCCAGGGTCAGTCCATGTATAGTCTTTAGGTAGTGGCTTAGTTCCTGGAAGCTCTGGTTGCTTGGCATTGTTGTTCATATGGGGTCTCGAGCCCCTTCAAGCTCTTCCAGTTCTTTCTCTGATTCCTTCAACGGGGGTCCTATTCTCAGTTCAGTGGTTTGCTGCTGGCATTCGCCTCTGTATTTGTTGTATTCTTGCTGTGTCTCTCAGGAGAGATCTACATCCGTATGCCTATTATTCTTAAGACAGATATTTTTATAGTGTTCCAGATTTTCTGAATATTTTTTGCCAGGTATTTTTTAGACTTAACATTTTCTTTGACTGATGTATAAATTTCTTCTATTGTATCTTCTCTACAAGATATTGTCCCTTCCATCTCTTGTAGTCTGCTGGTGATGTTTGCCTCTGTTGTTCCTGCTCTCTTTCCTAGATATTCCTCAATTTGTGTTCTCTTCATGGCTTCTGATTTCACTATCAGGTCTTGAATAGATTTACTTGTTTCCTTCACCTGTTTAATTGTCTTTTCCTGAATGCCTTTAAGGGATTTATCTGTTTACTTTTTAAAGACTTCTATCTGTTTGTGTTTTGCTGCATTTTTTTAAGGGATTATTTACCTCATCTATAAAAGCCTCTATTCTCTTTCTAAGATTGAATTTAAGGTCATTTTCCTGTGTGTTGGGTTGTGTTAGGATATCCAGGGCATTTAGTAGGGTATTTGTGCTCTGACGGTGTTATATTGCGGTGGTTTTTGTTGATTGTCTTCTTTCAAGGGCCTTTAGACATCTGGGTGGCTTTGGTCCCTGGATACTCCTGCTGTAGTGGGTATTGAGAGATGTATTGACCTTAATGGTTCTAGTGTGGCAGACTTCTGATGAATATTCTTGTGCTATGTATAGTTCTGGATCTGCAGGTTTGTATGGATCAGAACTGAAGATAGGATGAGGATGGTCAGAGAGGTGGAGAGAGAGCTGAGGTCCACCTAGCAGGCTAATCAGACAGCTTGGTGTGCCCAGAGGAATGCAGTGAGCAAAGAAGATGGGTGGGGGAAGGGAACCTTACTTGTCTGGTTCAAGCTCAGCAAGTCTGATGAAGTTGTAAAGAGGTGTGAGAGGAAGGTAGAGGGCTCACAGTGAAAATAGGCTGCTCAGAGTAGCTTTGCTTGCTCCAGAGGAATGATCAAGCAGGGAAGATTGGTGGGGGAAGGGGGAAGAATGGAGGTTCCCTGGGCTAGCAGCCTGCTTAGAGCCAAAGATTTTTAGTTCATCTTATTTTTATCTTTATTTTATTTATTTTACTATATATATTTAATGTACATTATATTACCTACAGGTCAGTTTCATATATATTATGACTTCCAGTTAATTTTTATGGGATTCATTAATGTACGAATGAGTAGATTTCTGTTTCTTATATTTTCCTTGAGCTCTTCTTCTGTTTGTTTTGTGCTATTCTAATATGTTAGAGTTTTTAAATGTATTTTATTATTATTCTCTGGAAGCATGCTTGCTTTGTAATGAGAGACAGGTTTGAGATCTGGTTGGGAGATGAGGTGGGGAAGAAGTGGGAGGAGTAGAGGGAGAGAAAATCACAATCAAAATATATTATGTGAGAAAAAATCTATTTTCAACAAAAATACAAAGGACTTCCATGAACAAAAACATTTACAACAATGACGCAATGGTTCTTAAAGGAGTTACTTGATTTGCTCAATTTTTCCTGTTTTTAACTATATAAAAACAAACCAGTCTGCTTGCTTCTTACCCTATATTTAGCTATATACATTTTATGCATTTTAAATTTGTGCCCAGAGACGTTTACCTCAGAAACATCTGTCCTGGCGCTGATGTTTTCCTGTTCTTCCATCTCTTACCAATGTTGAAACTGGCCCCAAGTGTAACTTATCCTAATTGATCTAAGCACTGAACTTTTGGAAAATGTTCCTTACCAGAAAAGTAAACATTTAGAGTAGATTCCGAAGTCATTGCTCCAGGAAGCAGTATTGTAAAAATCGACTGTTTTAGAACAGAGCCTTAATATGAAAATTGTAAGGAAATTTAAAAAATAGAGTATCTGAAGTAGTAGATACAAATAAAAAGGTGACCTGTACAGGAAAACCCAAACAGCATTGAGCTGAAATAAAGTCAACATAGAGGAGATAGGGCTGTAGTTCCATGGATAAAAATTCATCAAGATGGAGCCCTGGATGCTGCAAGTGCCCTTGACTACTCCATGCTAGACCCCTCCTGCCCTTGGGGGTTGGAGGAGAGGTGGAATGGAACCAATGGCACAGACTCCGGGAGCAGGTGAGAATTGCCTCAGCAAGTTCCTCTGAACTCTGCTGCAAGCTCCTTTACTACCCTCCACCCGAGTACCATTGGTCCCGAGAAAGCATCTCTTCTAAACAGCACTTCAGGATTGGCAGGGATTGTCTGTGTAAGCAATCCTTAGTCTCTCAGAAAGCTTTAGGTCCTCCTCCAGGAGATGCCTTTGTGGCTGTGCGGCCTCTAGCATTTACGTAGAAGTGACTATCACCATTTCTCCTACACCTGGGCTCAATTCTAAGTACCACAAATATATATGCATGTAAGGCCCTTCTTAGAAGAGGGAAGAAAAGTACAAATACCCCTCACAAAAGGATATGTGATTACCAAAGAACTGAAGAGACACAAGAGCCCAAAGAATGTGTGAACGAACAGATCTATTAGCTAATGCATATGGTGCATTTACTTTTTTTCTGTTCACAAATTATATCCATTTTCAATCTGTCTTGGTATTTATTTAGGCAATATAGCTGAAAGTCATCAAACATGCACATATATAAACTCTCACTTTCAGATGGCATCCCTTAAAGCTATCTTTCTCCATCTCATAGTATGGTGAAGATGAGAATGAAGAATCTAGACTTAGTGTGTTCATCAAAAAAATAAAACCCAATTCTCTAGATTAATGATTGAAGGGAAATGCTGTCTAATCAGAATACTCATTCTGAACCCTTAAAAGAAGAGACATATGTTCTTCTTATACATTACACATTTCATATAACATTATTTCCTTGATCTGGAAATTTACCCTATTATAGGTAATACAGAAATGAGGGTTGAAGTAGTGCCATGACAAATATGATATATGAGGCTGGAAACTTCCCACTGATAAACTCACTGGGAACTGTGGGAAATTTATAAATTAAATATTATAGGCCAGGAAAAGAGAGAAAACAGACATAGGCAAATGTAAACTCATAAGAACATTTTGATACACTAATTTTCTCAGTTATTTTTGTAACATGGACCTATAACAACTCTTTGTAGTTGGATAACATACATTTCCACCAATAAGTGTTGTGACAAATAATCAAATTTACATTTTTATAAAAATAGATTTATGAAAAGAAAATCTAAGAAATGAGCTAATACGGCTGGCATGCTAGAACTTATGATGACACTGACCCAAAGAGACTAGAAAATGCAAAGGTGCCCAGAGAGCATCAGCAACTAATACAGGTGAGTTATTTAGAAAAAATGTTCCTGAGGACCGTGACTTATACAGGCGAGAAAGGAAGATGTGTTCACAGGCACCACAAAGCACAAATTCCACCTCGATCAAGTGACTATTCACACAAATAAACTTTGACATCTGTAATTTCTAGCTTCTATGTGCATTTCAGAAAGGTGAAGACAAAGCTGATAATATGTCAACTCCATTAGCAAAATAAAGGCTGTTTCAAACAGTTAAAGGGGATCAGCTTAAAGGTATCATTATATATTCCAAATAGAAAATCAGTTTTGATCATTTAATTACCAGACTTTTTCATCTACTTTACTGAAATCAAGTAAACATTCATAGTTGGTTCATTTTAAATTTAATCTACTAAACACCAGTCACATTTAGTGCAATTAATTATATACAAACGTTCAACACTGAAGTTAAGCAATAATTAAAATTCAATAAAGCATTGTATCTTGTTGATGCATTGATTGAAACCAGGGATTGTTGTATGACTCCGACAATCAAAGAAGGCTTCAGGACTGGTAGACTATACCTGTGTTTCAGCACTTAGATGGTTGAGGCAGAAGGATTGAGGATAGTGTTCAAGACAAATCAGCTTGAGATAAACAGAAAAATCATGTTGTTTGTTATTTTTTGTCAAAAGCATGTTGTAGACATTTTTCTTTTCCAAAGTAGTTTCTAAAAGCCATTTAGGCACAGACACTTGTGATTACAGTCATCTCTACATCCCAATAAACTTTCAAAGTTTGTTCTTTCAAGTCAGTAAAAGTCAGCCATCTTAGGAAAGTGGTTTCTGGGACTCCCCAAGACAAGCTGTCATCTGAGTTCACCAAGAGATTTTGAAATCATTGGAAGCAATGTCCAAAAAGTGAGACTGCATCTCAGAGGTTTGCACAAGCCCTAGCAAAAAACGCCCACTTTTTCCTCTCTCACTGTAATGATTACTCTGGTTGTCAATGTGACTGGATCTGGAATCAAGTAAAAGGTAAGCTAATCGATATTTCTGTGAAAGGTTTTCATAATCAGGTTATTTGATGTAAGAAGAATCAGAATAAGGGTGAGCAGCCTTTTCTGGGGGAAACCTAGAAAAAAGAGAAATGTAAAAGAGAAACTTTGGTTTTTGCCTGTTTTCTTTCATTCTTGCTTACAAGTTCATCGATTCCACTGCTTCCACTGCTGCATCTCTTCACTTATATTAGAACCAGATTCTTTGGACTCTTAACATAGAATGAAAGCTGGCAGGTCTCCTGCAATCCTCCATCGTTTGTCATTCAGTTCAAACTGCAAAGACAGTAATCTTCATGCACTAAACAACTACAAGATTTTCAACCTCTCTGGACTACTCCAATTATAATGTGTAAGATTCTCTCATAAATCTCATTTTAAGAGATCTTTTTTCTATGGGTCTTGCTTTCTGGAGAATCCTGACTAATACGCTCATTATGTATAAACTTTCTCATCAGTCTGGATGTCATTTTAAGGTAAAAAATCATAACATTAATCATAAAAGGAGAAACAAAGAAGGGTGTACTTTAATTTGTGAAAAAGTTCAAAATACCATTTTTTGACAGATGGCTCAATAGATAAGAGCACTTATTATTCTTGCAGAGGACCTGGATTCAGTACATAGCACCCATATGCTGGCTCAGAATGATCCAGATTCCAGAATCTGATGCCTTCTTCTGACTTGCATATGGTGCAGGCCAAACACTCATAAACATAAAATAAATAAATTAATTATTTAATATTAAGTAAAAAATATTTCAAAATATCAGACTGAACTGGCAAGTTTAATGATGGCAGTGTTTTTTATTTTTTTTTAATATTTACGAAAATGATAACTCAGAACTTTGGGAGAGGTTACAGAATGTAAGTTATGAGGCCATTCTACATTGAAAAGGGTTTATTATTAAACTACTATATCAGGCTGGAGAGATGGCTCAGTGGTTAAGAGCACTGACTGCTCTTCCAGAGGTCCTGAGTTCAATTTCCAGCAACCACATGGAGGCTCACAACCATCTGTGATGAGATCTGATGCCCTCTTCTGGTGTGTCTGAAGACAGCTACAGTGTACTCATATAAATAAATAAATCTTTAAAAAAGTAAACTATTAGCATTGCATTATAATAGGAAACACAGTGTCAGCTCTACAAAACCTACATATATGACATGCAAGTAGCTATACTTCCAATGCCCTAACTAGACATCTTTTGTCACCAGGTAAAACCTCCAGTTCCATGAATTGGTTGGATCATCTTTAGTTGTTGGCTAAACAAGTGTCATTGCCCAAACATCACAGTCTATTTCCAAAGCTATTGGTTATTCTTTATAACTTAACTAAAAGACTATATTTCTGAGAAACAACAAACTTCTTTATGACATTAAACATGCAGAAATCAACATGATAGCAAACTTAAAGGTTCTCTTCTACTCACTAGTGTTCAATAGGCTAGAAAGTATTTTACACACTACTGGAAGAGAAACATAAACAGGAATAATACTCTGTGACCTACAATAGTGATCTAACTCCAATATGTACAGTATGTTGTCCAAAGGTGTCCAATGGCAGCAAAAATGTTAATCAGAGTAAGTAGTTCCTTTCTGGTTGGATTTAAGTTTTATTCCATGAGATGAACCCATGCCTAACACTACCAAAATGGTTCTGCATTTGAGACTAGATGGGTCATTGGCATGGGGGAAAACATATTAGCAAAATTCTGATAAAGAAGCAAAGCAATAAAATGACTTCTAATAAAAAAATGTATTTTCATAAGTCAGTCATTCCTCACCCCCATAGAAAAGCTTTTCCTTGTGAAAGATAGTAAATAAGACAACAAGAACAAATCCACAGCTAAACAATGTGTAGACAGTGACAAGCTTCACAGAACTAACTCCAAAATGAGATGGTTTTTATAAAGGTTCTCCCCATCAAGGCTCAAGGATCAATGTAGAAGAGGAGGCAGAAAGATTGTATAAGCCTGTGTGTGCATATGTTCTCAGGGTCAATTATTTAGTATTGACTAACCAATTGGGAACACTCGTCTCTGGTAATTATCATTTTCTCCCACTCTCAGCATTTCCCAATGTTCATAGTTCTTCTTTGACTTTGGCCACATCTAGTTTCCTCTTTGTGATAGCATGTCCAGTTGGTGTCATTGTTGATTCTTTTCTTGTTCAGGTAGCCAGCATTAATTCCCAAATATGTTCTAAATATTTATCCTCATACCCATAGAAAAATATAGTTGTCAACCCTTATCAAAGAAACTTCTCTTTGCAACAGATAGAGATCATTACAAAAACCCCCAGCCAAACAAAATGCAGAAAACCATAGATGATCTGGTATTCAGCCCCAATTCGTGCATCTACAACACAATTCCTGTACCTAGGGCCTAGTGCTCATTGCAGAAGAGGGGGTGGAAAGATTATAAAAGCCAGAGGAATAGGAGGTTTTCTGTGAGATATGTCCCCTACAAATGCCAGAGAAGTTATAATATATTTTAATTAAATCTTTCAAATATTATATAATTCATTTTTCTCTCCATTGATATTTCTCAGTTTTATACTGATAATTTCAGTTCGATTAGTTCACCAGAGATTAACAGGTAGACAGAAAATTATTACCCTGAAAAAACTAGGTTCATTTTTTTTCACTTGCTCATTTTTTTTCTTGATTTTTTTTCCTTTTTCTGTTTCTTCTTGTCTTGTGTGTTAAATTCTAATTACATTGTTCTTCCCTCCCCTATCCTAACCTACTCTCTTCCCCCTGGATGTACTTCCATTAGAGAAACAGGCCTCCCTGAGACATTAGCCAAACATGGCATAACAATCTACAAGAAAACCAAGCACATGTCATCATATCAAGTTTGGACAAGGCAGTCCAGAAGAAATAAAGGGTACGACACGTAAACAGAGGCATGGACAGTCCTGAGTCACATTGTTAGGATTCCCACAAGAACACCAAGCTACTCAACTATAACATATATGCAGAGGACCTAAGTAAGACCCTCCATACTCCCTGATCATGCAAGTTCCCATAAGTCCTGTTCGGTTGATACTATGGGTGGTGTAAGTGACAACATTTTTAGTCTTAAATATTTCAGATTCCTTTCAAGTAGCAAATTTTTAAGATTCTAGATTTTCCTTCTGTAATTGCTAAATACCCATAGGAGTTCTATCATTATCTAAAGAAGAATTGGAAATAAAAGCCAAATCCCCTGATTTGCCTATTTATTTTATATCACATTTAGTGGTGAATCTTCATGAGAGAGAGATATCAAGATAATTCTTAATTCATAAAACTATTGACATTGACATACTTTTCACATATCAGTTAATTAACTCACAAAGGTATCAAGAATGGTTTACTTCTTTGGGACTTGTTGGTGAATGAAGTCATATAGATTCGCTAAACATTACAAATTATCAGCATTGCCCTTGGTTTCTCCTCAAAAACTTGACAGTAAGACCCCATTCCTTCAAAGACACCACATACTTAAGTCATAAATATGATGAAATCAATAGAGTATATACCTGGAACTCTATCCATATAGTGTAACTTTCATGATGCTGGAAGATATTATTCAATATAGCAGAGGAAAAAATATATATTAATAAAAGTCAGGGCTGTAACATGAGGCCTATAGTGACTGTCCTGACAAGTCATGCCTATTGATTGAATCATGCCATGAAAAATCATAGAAGGTAATCAATTACCTTCTGATTAAACATAAGATAAAACACATACTTGGCACCATTATCAAGTGAGAAACCTATGACTAGTCTGGGTACCATAGGCCTTAGGGAATAACCAACTAATACTGTGCTGTTAAATGAACATAGCCTTAAACTGACTTATAATGACTTATCATTATACACATATATCAATGAATCTTTCATCTTATGAGTTTTAATTTGCAGTATATGGAAATTACCACAGAGATGCAAAATTGGCAAAATTCATGAAATAAGAGACTATAGAATAGAGTGTTCTGGGATTCTAAAAATGAATCCTGCAAAAGATTGGTCAGAAAGAGTAGAAGAGCCAGACACAGGAAGCATCTTCTGGACATAAGCAGGCAGCTTCATATATCAACTCATGAAAATTGCTGTACTGGTCACAAAACCTGTGCATCCCCAAGGTAGATAAAATCCAAGCATGGAGAGGGATGTCAGTCATGAAATCCCATCCCTAACTGTGGATTAAAGTACAATTTTAGTTATCAAAGTTATTTAAGTACAGTTTGCTCTAACAGTGTATCAACTGCAAGTCAACTTTGCTCCAATGGTGACATCAAAGAATAGGCAGGCAACACAAATTTGTCTGGAAAAGTTTTGAGAAGTTATAGAAAGATGGTGAGAATGGAAGACAGGTGAATCATGGATGAGTTTAGCAGAAGATTATGATCGAAGTACATCGTGTAAAACTCACAATGAACTAATGTTTAAAGTTACTAGAACTATAGTGTTAGAAAAAAAAGCAAAAAATTTTAATATGTAATAAATTGTATTTTAAAATAAAATAAGTATTTGTTTCACTACCTAACTTAGGTAAAATTTCCTAATCTTCTAATTTTCATAAAATAATTCAATTTCCACAACACACATAGATGTGAGGAGGAGCAGAGGACAGAGAATGTGTATAGGGAGAGAGAGAGACCCAACCGCCTGGTCAGGTGGGCACTCCTGAGGCTGCAGAGTAAAAGAGACCACCAACACTGCTCACCCCTGCCCACATCCCTGGCCCAAGAGGAAACTGTATAAGGCCTCTGGGCTCCCGTGGGGGAGGGCCCAGGAGTGGCAGGACCCCTGCCTGAGACACCACCAGAACCTGAAAGAAACAGACCGGATAAACAGTTCTCTGCACCCAAATCCCGTGGGAGGGAGAGCTAAACCTTCAGAGAGGCAGACAAGCCTGGGAAACCAGAAGAGACTGCTCTCTGCGCACACATCTCGGATGCCAGAGGAAAAAGCCAAAGACCATCTGGAACCCTGGTGCACTGAAGCTCCCGGAAGGGGCGGCACGGGTCTTCCTGGTTGCTGCCACTGCAGAGAGCCCGTGGGCAGCACCCCACGAGCGAACTTGAGCCTTGGGACCACAGGTAAGACCAACTTTTCTGCTGCAAGAAAGCTGCCTGGTGAACTCAAGACACAGGCCCACAGGAACAGCTGAAGACCTGTAGAGAGGAAAAACTACACACCGGAAAGCAGAACACTCTGTCCCCATAACTGACTGAAAGAGAGGAAAACAGGTCTACAGCACTCCTGACACACAGGCTTATAGGACAGTCTAGCCACTGTCACAAATAGCAGAACAAAGTAACACTAGAGATAATCTGATGGCGAGAGGCAAGCGCAGGAACCCAAGCAACAGAAACCAAGACTACATGGCACCATCGGAGCCCAATTCTCCCATTAAAACAAACATGGAATATCCAAACACACCAGAAAAGCAAGATCTAGTTTCAAAATCATTTTAGATCATGATGCTGGAGGACTTCAAGAAAGACGTGAAGAACTCCCTTAGAGAACAAGTAGAAGCCTACAGAGAGGAATCCCAAAAATGCCTGAAAGAATTCCAGGAAAACATAAATAAACAAGTAGAAGCCCATAGAGAGGAGACAAAAAAATCCCTGAAAGAAATCCAGGAAAACACAATCAAACAGTTGAAGGAATTAAAAATGGAAATAGAAGCAATCAAGAAAGAATACATGGAAACAACCCTGGATATAGAAAACCAAAAGAAGAGACAAGGAGCTGTAGATACAAGCTTCACCAACAGAATACAAGAGATGGAAGAGAGAATCTCAGGAGCAGAAGATTCCATAGAAATCATTGACTCAACTGTCAAAGATAATGTAAAGCAGAAAAAGCTACTGGTCCAAAACATACAGGAAATCCAGGACTCAAGGAGAAGATCAAACCTAAGGATAATAGGTATAGAAGAGAGTGAAGACTCCAGCTCAAAGGACCAGTAAATATCTTCAAGAAAATTATAGAAGAAAACTTCCCTAACTTAAAAAAAGAGATACCCATAGACATACAAGAAGCCTATAGAACTCCAAATAGATTGGACCAGAAAAGAAACACCTCCCGTCACATAATTGTCAAAACACCAAACGCACAAAATTAAGAAAGAATATTAAAAGCAGTAAGGGAAAAAGGTCAAGTAACATATAAAGGCAGACCTATCAGAATCACACCAGACTTCTCCCCAGAAACTATGAAGGCCAGAAGATCCTGGACTGATGTCATACAGACCCTAAGAGAACACAAATGCCAGCCCAGGTTACTGTAACCAGCAAAACTCTCAATTAACATAGATGGAGAAACCAAGATATTCCATGACAAAACCAAATTTATACAATATCTTTCTACAAATCCAGCACTACAAAGGATAATAAATGGTAAAGCCCAACATAAGGAGGCAAGCTATACCCTAGAAGAAGCAAGAAACTAATCGTCTTGGCAACAAAACAAAGAGAATGCAAGCACACAAATATAACCTCACTTCCAAATATGAATATAACGGGAAGCAATAATCACTATTCCTTAATATCTCTCAATATCAATGGCCTCAACTCCCCAATAAAAAGACATAGATTAACAAACTGGATACGCAACGAGGACCCTGCATTCTGCTGCCTACAGGAAACACACCTCAGAGACAAAGACAGACACTACCTCAGAGTGAAAGGCTGGAAAACAACTTTCCAAGCAAATGGTCAGAAGAAGCAAGCTGGAGTAGCCATTCTAATATCAAATAAAATCAATTTTCAACTAAAAGTCATCAAAAAAGATAAGGAAGGACACTTCATATTCATCAAAGGAAAAATCCACCAAGATGAACTCTCAATCCTAAATATCTATGCCCCAAATACAAGGGCACCTACATATGTAAAAGAAACCTTACTAAAGCTCAAAACACACATTGCACCTCACACAATAATAGTGGGAGATTTCAACACCCCACTCTCATCAATGGACAGATCATGGAAACAGAAATTAAACAGAGATGTAGACAGACTAAGAGAAGTCATGAGCCAAATGGACTTAACAGATATTTATAGAACATTCATCCTAAAGCAAAAGGATACACCTTCTTCTCAGCTCCTCATGGTACTTTCTCCAAAATTGACCATATAATTGGTCAAAAAAAGGGGCCTCAACAGGTACAGAAAGATAGAAATAATCCCATGCGTGCTATCGGACCACCACGGCCTAAAACTGGTCTTCAATAACAATAAGGGAAGAATGCCCACATATACGTGGAAAGTGAACAATGCTCTACTCAATGAAAGCCTGGTCAAGGAAGAAATAAAGAAAGAAATTAAAAACTTTTTAGAATTTAATGAAAATGAAGGTACAACATACCCAAACTTATGGGACACAATGAAAGCTGTGCTAAGAGGAAAACTCATAGCGCTGAGTGCCTGCAGAAAGAAACAGGAAAGAGCATATGTCAGCAGCTTGACAGCACACCTAAAAGCTCTAGAACAAAAAGAAGCAAATACACCCAGGAGGAGTAGAAGGCAGGAAATAATCAAACTCAGAGCTGAAATCAACCAAGTAGAAACAAAAAGGACCATAGAAAGAATCAACAGAACCAAAAGTTGGTTCTTTGAGAAAATCAACAAGATAGATAAACCCTTAGCCAGACTAACGAGAGGACACAGAGAGGGCATCCAAATTAACAATATCAGAAATGAAAAGGGAGACATAACTACAGATTCAGAGGAAATTCAAAAAATCATCAGATCTTACTATAAAAACCTATATTCAACAAAACTTGAAAATCTTCAGGAAATGGACAATTTCCTAGACAGATACCAGGTACCGAAGTTAAATCAGGAACAGATAAACCAGTTAAACAACCCCATAACTCCTAAGGAAATAGAAGCAGTCATTAAAGGTCTCCCAACCAAAAAGAGCCCAGGTCCAGACGGGTTTAGTGCAGAATTCTATCAAACCTTCATAGAAGACCTCATACCAATATTATCCAAACTATTCCACAAAATTGAAACAGATGGAGCCCTACTGAATTCCTTCTACGAAGCCACAATTACTCTCATACCTAAACCACACAAAGACCCAACAAAGA
Source organism: Rattus norvegicus (assembly GCF_021556685.1). NCBI lineage: Eukaryota > Metazoa > Chordata > Mammalia > Rodentia > Muridae > Rattus > Rattus norvegicus. The sequence continues at coordinate 100,732,457 of NC_141538.1, forward strand.
AAGAGAACTTCAGACCAATTTCCCTTATGAATATCGACGCAAAAATACTCAATAAAATTCTGGCAAACCGAATTCAAGAGCACATCAAAACAATCATCCACCATGATCAAGTAGGCTTCATCCCAGGCATGCAGGGATGGTTTAATATACGGAAAACCATCAACGTGATCCATCATATAAACAAACTGAAACAACAGAACCACATGATCATTTCATTAGATGCTGAGAAAGCATTTGACAAAATTCAACACCCCTTCATGATAAAAGTCCTGGAAAGAATAGGAATTCAAGGCCCACACCTAAACATAGTAAAAGCCATATACAGCAAACCAGTTGCTAACATTAAACTAAATGGAGAGAAACTTGAAGCAATCCCACTAAAATCAGGGACTAGACAAGGCTGCCCACTCTCTCCCTACTTATTCAATATAGTTCTTGAAGTTCTAGCCAGAGCAATCTGACAACAAAAGGAGATCAAAGGGATACAGATCGGAAAAGAAGAGGTCAAAATATCACTATTTGCAGACGACATGATAGTATATTTAAGTGATCCCAAAAGTTCCACCAGAGAACTACTAAAGCTGATAAACAACTTCAGCAAAGTGGCTGGGTATAAAATTAACTCAAATAAATCAGTTGCCTTCCTCTATACAAAAGAGAAACAAGCCGAGAAAGAAATTAGGGAAACGACACCCTTCATAATAGACCCAAATAATATAAAGTACCTCGGTGTGACTTTAACCAAGCAAGTAAAAGATCTGTACAATAAGAACTTCAAGACACTGAGGAAAGAAATTGAAGAAGACCTCAGAAGATGGAAAGATCTCCCATGCTCATGGATTGGCAGGATTAATATAGTAAAAATGGCCATTTTACCAAAAGCAATCTACAGATTCAATGCAATCCCCATCAAAATACCAATCCCATTCTTCAAAGAGTTAGACAGAACAATTTGCAAATTCATCTGGAATAACAAAAAACCCAGGATAGCTAAAGCTATCCTCAACAATAAAAGGACTTCAGGGGGAATCACTATCCCTGAACTCAAGCAGTATTACAGAGCAATAGTGATAAAAACTGCATGTTATTGGTACAGAGACAGACAGATAGACCAATGGAATAGAACTGAAGACCCAGAAATGAACCCACACACCTATGGTCACTTGATTTTTGACAAAGGAGCCAAAACCATCCAATGGAAAAAAGATAGCATTTTCAGCAAATGGTGCTGGTTCAACTGGAGGGCAACATGTAGAAGAATGCAGATCGATACATCCTTATCACCCTGTACAAAGCTTAAGTCCAAGTGGATCAAGGACCTCCACATCAAACCAGACACACTCAAACTAATAGAAGAAAAACTAGGGAAGCATCTGGAACACATGGGCACTGGAAAAAATTTCCTGAACAAAACACCAATGGCTTATGCTCTAAGATCAAGAATCGACAAATGGGATCTCATAAAACTGCAAAGCTTCTGTAAGGCAAAGGACACTGTGGTTAGGACAAAACGGCAACCAACAGATTGGGAAAAGATCTTTACCAATCCTACAACAGATAGAGGCCTTATATCCAAAATATACAAAGAACTCAAGAAGTTAGACCGCAGGGAAACAAATAACCCTATTAAAAAATGGGGTTCAGAGCTCAACAAAGAATTCACAGCTGAAGAATGCCGAATGGCTGAGAAACACCTAAAGAAATGTTCAACATCTTTAGTCATAAGGGAAATGCAAATCAAAACAACCCTGAGATTTCACCTCACACCAGTGAGAATGGCTAAGATCAAAAACTCAGGTGACAGCAGATGCTGGCGAGGATGTGGAGAAAGAGGAACACTCCTCCATTGTTGGTGGGATTGCAAACTGGTACAACCATTCTGGAAATCAGTCTGGGGGTTCCTAAGAAAATTGGACATTGAACTGCCTGAGGATCCAGCTATACCTCTCTTGGGCATATACCCAAAAGATGCCTCAACATATAAAAGAGACACGTGCTCCACTATGTTCATCGCAGCCTTATTTATAATAGCCAGAAACTGGAAAGAACCCAGATCCCCTTCAACAGAGGAATGGATACAGAAAATGTGGTACATCTACACAATGGAATATTACTCAGCTATCAAAAACAACGAGTTTATGAAATTCGTAGGCAAATGGTTGGAACTGGAAAATATCATCCTGAGTGAGCTAACCCAATCACAGAAAGACATACATGGTATGCACTCATTGATAAGTGGCTATTAGCCCAAATGCTTGAATTACCCTAGATCCCTAGAACAAACGAAACTCAAGACGGATGATCAAAATGTGAATGCTTCACTCCTTCTTTAAATGAGGAAAAAGAATACCCTTGGCAGGGAAGGGAGAGGCAAAGATTAAAACAGAGACTGAAGGAACACCCATTCAGAGCCTGCCCCACATGTGGCCCATACATATACAGCCACCCAATTAGACAAGATGGATGAAGCAAAGAAGTGCAGACCGACAGGAGCCGGAAATAGATCGCTCCTGAGAGACACAGCCAGAATACAGCAAATACAGAGGCGAATGCCAGCAGCAAACCACTGAACTGAGAATAGGTCCCCTGTTGAAGGAATCAGAGAAAGAACTGGAAGAGCTTGAAGGTGCTCGAGACCCCAAAAGTACAACAATGTCAAGCAACCAGAGCTTCCAGGGACTAAGCCACTACCTAAAGACTATACATGGACTGACCCTGGACTCTGACCCCATAGGTAGCAATGAATATCCTAGTAAGAGCACCAGTGGAAGGGGAAGCCCTGGATCCTGCTAAGACTGAACCCCCAGTGAACTAGACTATGGGGGGAGGGCGGCAATGGGGGGAGGGTTGGGAGGGGAACACCCATAAGGAAGGGGAGGGGGGAGGGGGATATTTGTCCGGAAACCGGGAAAGGGAATAACACTTGAAATGTATATAAGAAATACTCAAGTTAATAAAAAAAAATTCTAAAAAAAAAAAAAAAGAGAATGTGTATAGATTTGTGCATCAGTAAAAGATGGAGTTTTTAGCAAGCCTGTATATATTTGGCTCAAAGCACTGCATTTTACATCATTTCATATCACTTCTGAACAGTTACATTTGTGAACTACTCAGTCAGAATTGTTGAAGTATGCCTATTCTAAACAGCCCTTGGGTTACAACTATTGCTCACTAGTAATACATCTTGTTTTAATATTTCTTTTCTTCAATACCTTTCCAGAAAAAGAAACCAATTTACACCTGCTATGCCTAGGTGTTTCTCAATATATATTTTTATTCATCATTAATCATTCTACCCTCTGAAATTTTGCACATTTTGTATAGAATTCCTTATATTCATTCTATAGGTAATTCATCTTTCAGAATTCAAGTAGAGTCATAAGATTTTCTACCAAGGTATGCTGGGTATGTTGTCTAACAAATCATTTGCTGTCATGACATTTGCCTGTGCTAATCTTCCAGAAGCAACTGATGGAAATAAGCTACTAATAATCATGTCACTGTATGAATTTTCAAAGTCGTTTTACTCTCCCAAGCAACAGTTTAGAAAATCCTGAACCAGAAATGGTGAGGCACATTTGTAAAACTTGCATTTAAAAGAGTGAAAAGAGGACTGTGAATTTGAGATCAGGTTGTCTTATATCACATGACCCTTTCAAGAAAAGAGAGAGACAGAAAGAGAGAGGGGGAAAGAAAGAAAGGGAGAAGAAGAGGGAGAGGAAGAAACTTACTGTTCTCCACTCTCCCAGGTCTCATCCACAACCTAGTAACAGACTGCTTTCAGGTGCCTCTCTTCCTACTCTACATCCATTCCCGAGAGACTGCTCTGAACCTTGGTGTTTTGCTTTGCAGATACAGTATCTTTTCAGGTAGCATACAATAGACTTGGATCCCAAAGCTTATAAAAAACAAGATGAAAAATAAATAAGTAATTTTGACACTTTGTTCACTTGTTACCAAAATCAGAGACAATCAACAGCCAAACAAGTAATGTGACATAGCCTATGATACCCAACTATCATCAAAGTGTGAAAATTTGAACCAGGAGAATTAAAAGTTTAAGTCTCCCCTAGCAAGAAATCCATACATACTTCCTTGAAAAATTAAATATAAAGTCAATGAAGTGTAGTAACTTTGAAACTTCTGAAATGCCAATCACTGTACTATCATTGTATAATAATGCATTAACTTAGACTCAAAAGTCAATAATAACATTCTACATACTTATGAATTTTATGTATACATATATAATGCATAATGCATAGTTTACAAAATGATGCTGCAATATACTAACTATACTACATATTGTATGGAATGTACATTTTCCTTACCAATATTCTAAAATAATTTGGCAATAAGTTGCTCACATTAGACAAACTATCAAATTACATGTTTCAACCCCTAATTTTTCCCTTAGTTTAAGGTGTTAAATACATTTTGAGCTAAATTTCATAATAAAAATATTCAATAATTAAAGGACTTCAATCATGGACTTTTAAAGATTTTTGTTAAGAAAAATAAAATAGAAACTGTAAAATAAACACATTGGAAGTGCTTGTAGGCAACAAATATAACATTGATCAAATATTTATAATTTCCTCAATTTCTCATATTAAATTGCGTATTGGTCTTGGTGATTGCTTTTGTTGATTTTTTTTTTGCAGCGGGGCGGGGGTGTTTTAGAAGCTTGTAAGGCTTTCACTCCTGAGCTCACAAATACATGTGAAACAGGGCCCACTGTCAAATAAATTTTATTTTGTAGATACACTCAAGATTCTGCTACACTAAATATAGAGATGGATAGTAATTTAATTTCTGGGGGGAAAAGTAAAAATTTACAATGTATTCAATTGAGATTTCCTTATTGAACATAAATTCCAAGGTCAAGAGGAAGCCATGAATATTAGCTGCATCTCTGGCCTTACTACCCTGTTTTCTGACACATGAGAGGGTGATAAATCTCTGCTCCTCTTGGCTTTCAAATTTAAATGATAACACACAGCTGACTTTGAAGATTACTTTGTTTTGATGTGTTTTCCTGTCTTTAGGTTTTTTCCTATTATTAAAAGTAACTCCAAACTTTGTAAGAAGATAGAAATAGAGTGACTCTTTTTTTTTCTACTAAAAACAAAATAGAAAGTGTGTCGTTAAGATCCTTGTTATTTCTCATTTGCGTTCACAGTTCTTAAAGTAGCATTCTTAAAACAGTTCAGGCAACCAAGAAACTAAAAAGAAAGTCTCCTAAAAGCATGACATCATTTTACTGTTAAAATTTCACAATTAGTCATCTTGAATAAGCTGGAAAAGATTAAATTTTGTTCATCCAATATTTAAAAAATAGGTCACATGCTGTTAATAAAAGGGAAAAATAACTGATTACATAGCACAAAACCAAAAGTATAGCTGTAACCTTTTGCAATCTTTAAAAAATATGTTAAATTCAGGAATCCAGAGATTCTCTTTCTTCAATTCTCAGAGACTTTTTCTTTGCTCATGTTTCATGGACTTGATGGTGCATTCAGAAAGCAAGATGGCTGTGACAATGGCTCTGAAATGCATTGACAGCTTCTTGTAACTACATAGTTAAGGAATTGTCAGAAAATGTCTGCAGCATTATCATTCAAGGTCAAACATTAAGAAATAAACCTTTGTGTAGAAGAAATATTACTTTTCCAAATTTCAACAAAAGCAAAAATTGTCTGAGAGGGAAAAGAACAGTGTTTATGTCTTTATTAGTTCATGGAGCAAGTAACCATTAAGTGTCTAGACAGTGCAGAGCACTTTAGTAAGTGGCTTCATACATTCATGAACAAAAATACTTCAAACTGTAAGCATTGGTAACAAACAGCCCCAGTTTAGTTTATGTGGGGTAGTCTCAAAGGAAGAGGTATTTAAATCAAAACTCAAAGGTTATACAGAAATAAGTTATACCCTCTTGAGTTTGAAAATGTCCTTGGTGTCAGTGAGAAGTGCATGGGTAAAGGTTCTATGATAGAAAGACTCTTAAACATTCGCAAAACTAAAGGAATCCAGTATGGACCGGGAAGTGGGTGAGTTGGTTAGGCTACCATGGTGACAATTTACATAGATTTCACAAAGTGAAATTAATGACTCATAAGAAAAAATAATGACTCATACCAATTTTTGGCAAAAAGAAATCATACAGATTTTACTTTCAAAATCTTTTGTTCTCTAGTTAATATTTGAAAAGTTGAATATACAAGGATAGATTAATGTTAGAAATCTTAAGCTATTTCCAAGATGAACTTTCTCTCAAGGGTCTGAGAAGGTAGTCTTCATGGTTGATAGTACTTGATGTTCATCCAGAGGACCTGCTTTCAGTTCCCAGCATCCATGTAAGGTAGCACATAAAGTGGCTACCTTACCTGGTTCCTCTAGCTCCAGAGGAACTTACGCCCTCTTCTAAACTTCACAGGATCTGAATTTATGTGTACAAGCCCACATTCACACACACATAAATGATTATACAGAAGACAGAGTTCATTTTATTTCCCTGACCTGTGAATTCTATACTTATCCTATATCTTATTATTCCTTCCACATTTATTCTTGAGACCCCAACCCTTAACAGAGATAGTAAAACTTCAGGAGGTGATGTAGATATGCAAGAAAATGTGTGCACAGCAGACAACGTAAGTCAAATTTTATTAAAAAAATAAATAACAGCTACTTGACCATGCCTACCTCATGCAAATTTATAAAATATCAACTTTATTCTTAGTATATACAAATCCAGATTGGCTATAAGCATGCACGTTAAGAATGCATAACAAATGTGTCAGACACATGTGTCCAAAAACATTTCCTTTTTAAATTTTATTAATTTTTATTAAAAATATATTCCTGTCTTGTACAACATATACGAACCACAGTTTTTCCTCCTTCCAATCCTTCCAGCTCCACACTCCAGCTCCCTGTCCCCAGATATGCTCCCTCTGTGTTTGCTCTTTAGAAAAGAGTAGCCCTTTATGAGACAAGAGACAAGCAGAACAAAACAATATACAATAAGACAAGGCAAAAGCCCCCATATAAAGACTGGACCAGACAACACAAGATTGGAGAAAAGAATGTATAAAGGCATTTTCAAACTATTCTTTGCTGTCATTTGCTTCTTCAAGAAATCCATTATTGACTGTCACCATAGATCAATATATACTTCCCATATGTGATTGTATGTAACCCTAAAAGTAACTCCAGGAAGCAAGCATCGTTATTCTCAATTTGTGAATGAAGAAGAAAAAAAGCATAAAAGTTTTAACAGCTATCACAGTTTACAGGTAACAGAACAAAGGTTCAATTCCAAGATTTTGACCATCCTTTGACACAAATCCATGTTTTTAATTACTTCACCATATTTCCAAGAGGAGGCTACATTTCTTGATGTGACTCCGAGCACTTGATGATGGTATCACAGTTACCCTATGAAGCGGTAAGTCTCCCCATAAACACGTTTGGCAATAACGTAAACTCAGGGATTGCTTTTTTAAAGGGAGATCTATTTCATTCTAGGAAAAAGAAACATGTTTTGTACTATATTTTTGTTTCCTGTTTTCCTTTCTTCCTTCTATTATCTCTCTCTCTCTCTCTCTCTCTCTCTCTCTCTCTCTCTCTCTCTCTCAACCCATATCCATGTTCATGTTTTTATGCTACTGCAACAGAAGTCACTCTAAACCATATCTTTAACTTGCATCCATGAGATCCAGTCCCTCTGTAAGTCATCTCAGTGCCAACCCGGTAGAAAGTCTCAGCTCATACATTCTGTCGATCCTCTTTTTGCTAACACCCTATACCACCATAATGTTGAGTGATTTCTTAAAGCATCAGTTCAATATATAAGCAGAGTATAGTGAGTTCTCATTAAATAAAGTGTGCATTTATTAAAGACATACAAACCATACCTGAAACCACCTTTTCCATGCTTTTGTTTATAGTCCTTATTAAAGATAAGTTGGCAATAGGTTTATAGAAAAGAGGAAAACTTCATGCCCCATATACTATAATTGAAGATTGTCATTCCATCTCATGTATTTCCTGAAGTAGTTTCCATTGTCATTGATTTGGCTTACAAACTTTTTCTGTTTCAAGCCAGTCAGGCTGGCTTTAGAATCACCTACCGGACATACCTCTGTGTGTACACAAAGATGTTTAATAGAAATTTCAGTGAGGAGGGAAGCCCAGTCTACATGTACATAGCATTGTCTCATGAAATAGGAGCCCAGACTGAAAAGGGACAGATGTTCCTGTCCATTCCTGTTTGATCAGGAAAATAGATGAAGTCTTTCAGAGTCCATGATCAAGCATTTCCTCCAGTTTGAACAGCGTTCCTACAAACTGTGAGCAGAAGTAAACTCATCTTCTGTTGGTTTCAGTCATATATTTGTTCCCAGTGGTGGAATAACAATCCAGAAGCACCCAAAAGCTTATATGAAAATGACTATAATGATAATATCAATGTATGTGACATATTTCTCCTATTTTTCCTATTTGCCAAAGAAATTATGTAATTTTTTATCAAAGCCTACTTAATGACATTGACTAAACACCTCTACAGTGACCCTTTGTTTCTGAGACAACAGAGATTGAAATTCAGTGTGTGAACTGTGAGGGGAACACACTTCAGCTCATAACAGATATCGAGAGCTGTATGTAGTACCATACGCCTTTATGTACTGTGAGTGTTGAACATAATTAAATATTGATGTGTCAAATTAATGAAGTTGCCTGGAGCAAACGCAATTACTGTGATGAGGAGCCCACAAAAGGAAATCATTTCAAAACATCCGCCTATATATAATAAATGGTAGGACTGTGAATAAGTAAATACAGTTAAGAAATCAGAGGTCAACTGTTAACAACCCTTCTCTAATGCTGATTTAATAGCAATGATTATGATACATCATCCAACATTTTCTTCCTTGGAGAAAGCCTGATTTAGAAGGAGGAGCCGTGGTATGTCATTCCTCATGATACTGAAATCTGAAGCAGCCAAATAGTGAAGGGTACATATTCCTGATAGCAAGAACACAGATGATTTCAATATTTGAGAAGAACACGGTGTCTTCCTGAAAACTACTGACACACATAACCAACACAATGTAAATGCCAGTAGCCAGTGTTCGCAGAAGATCAGCTCAGCTTTCTATAGTGCAGTCAAGTGAACATTTCAGTTTGGAAGTGCTTTTAAAAGGGAAGGTTGTTCTTGGAAGTTTAGGGAAGGATGATAGGCAGGCCTTCACTGGGGGGCTTCAGAACAAGTTCCGTTACTTCGAAATTGGAGCACAAGAAAATGTGAAGTTGCCTTGGCAGTGGGCGTCGTAACTGTAAGTTAGGAAATCAGTCATGTGAGTAAATGGTACCCAGTGCTTCCACACTGCAGTGCGTGCATCTATTAACACACTGTGCATATCATGAAATAGGTTGCTTGGTGAGAGGAACATTGCTCTAGTCAGCACAATAAATCTAGGGTGCCACCTCTTTTGCAAGAGTTCTCAGTAGGTGTCTGTGGAAGAAAAAAGTGCATAAATGCCAGGAAATTCTGTTGTTTTACTTAATGTGGTCTGGAAGCACATTTTTACATATGTGTAGGACTTTTCTATTTCCATACACCTTGAAATTACAGAAATGCTTACAAAACAATTGTAAGTACCCTTTACGTATTGCCTTTAATGATTAAGTTCCACAAAGCAAACACAAAATTTCAAGAGTAAGAAATGAACATCAGTGCATTCCTATGAATTCAGTTCCATATGATACTCCAATTCCACCTGATTTTATCACTCAAGGTTTTTTTTTTAATGTTCCAGAATGATATCCTATTGTCTCACCAGAATGCTTAGGTATCTATCACTAATAAGTTAATCTGAAAGCACCTGCATTTCCTGCTGTCATTATTCACTTCTCTATCCAGGAATGAACATGGTTTCTCATGGTTTTCATAAATCCTACATGAAAATGTCTCATAAATTCCACAGCTTTAGAAAAGATTTTATGATCTCCAAATTTATTCTTTACCTTTAAGGAAGTGCTAAACGTGGCAGTTGTAATATATCTGGCCATGAGATCCAGAACATCTCTAGAAGCGTATGAACAGAGGAACTAGTTTTCCCCCTCCCTCCTCCTTTTTACATGTACAAATCTGTAGTTACAGAACAACTGGAATTCAGACAACAGTCTAAGAGTGCTAGGACTGACTTCTAAAATCCCTTCACATTCCCTGTTCTTGACATCTTTCACACACAAGTTAACTATTGAAAGTCTACTGTGATATTAAGCTTGAGAGAGACTGTAAATAGGAGAGTTGGCCGGCACTATGATTACATCAAAAAATAGAAACTTTCCCCAAGAGACTGGCATATGACATCTATCTTATCAGCGGGACAAGAAAGGTGAATGTATAAGGGTATGCTTCCTTAGTTCCTACAAACAAGCAACTCAAGAAATATTTGTAGAAGATGAATGAGGATTGACCTTAGCAAAGAAACTAGTTCTTTAATAATTATAAGGGCGTCAATATGACTCAGAGGGCAGGGACTCTTACATCAAGTATGACTATCAGACCTCAATTCCCACCACCCACAAGGTAAAAAGAGAAAACCAATTCCCTCCAATATCCACAGATCACACACACACACACACACACACACACACACACACACACACACACACAATTAAAATTTTAAAATCATTTTTAAGGTGACATGTATTTTTAAATCACTCTCATTTAGACAATTTATAGTTGCAACCATACAATGGAAATATCTCAAATAAGAAAGCTTCAGCATATTAACTAGCAAATAACAAGATATTCTGTTATGTTTGAGAATAATTTGTTTAGAAGATAAATAAATATGAATATGGGAAATTAAAAGTCAGTTATGAACATGTAAAGCTTTGAAAGTGATATACTTACTGGAAAAGTATGGGCTGTGGTATCAAGACAATTACATTTATCTATTGGTTTATTATTATCAATTCTCATTTTAATATATAAGTATTTATATAAGTGGCATACATACAGCTTCATACATTTAATATATACAGTGGCAGGTGTGGGGCACACATACACACCATCTGTAACTCCTGTAATACTACCAGTATAATGAAGGGAATACACATGTCCTTCCCCTGCAAGCAATTTTGTGTCACTTTGGGGATTGGTTTGAATTTAGTTTGATTTTTCTAAACGTCATATAAATTATGTCTTATTATAAATCTATAAATGTGAAATACAGGCCTGGAGAGATGACTCAGTGGTCAAGAGCACTGAATGCTCTTCCAGAGGTTCTGAGTTCAATTCCCAGCAACTACATGGTGGCTCACAACTATCTGTAGTAGGATCTGATACCCTCTTCTGGTGTGAATAATTAATTAATTGATTGATTGATTGATTAATTAAAAATGTAAAAAGTTTTAAAAAATAAATGTGAAATGCAAAACACATACTGATAATACCACAAACTATGGTATCTGTTATCTTTATAGCTAATATTTATAATGCACTTATTTAGCATAAGAGAAACTTTATAAGTACTGGCTGCACCTAATCCTAAACCTATATTATAGTAACCATGAGTATCTTCCCTGAAGCAGCTGGTTTACAATAAAAGAGGAAGGTAATCTTGATATAGTTGCCCTGTGACTAGCGTAATTCATTCCACTTAATGTTCTGCAGTTTCACACTGTTACTGAAAGCACCATGGCTTCTTTTCAAGTCTAAATAACATTACATTAAGCAGCAATCTAAGTGTGTGATTGCAGCACCCTGGCTTTCCAGGTGACTTCTCAGATGTGGGTGTGGTCCTAGGTTTGGTATCTCTCCCAAAGCCTATGTATATGTGGTCTTATAATTGTTATTACTCTGTTACAAAACTTAAAGTCAGCAATTGCCTATAACTTTACTATTTGGAGGGTTCTGTAGTAATATACAAATCTTAGGTTTGTTTTGTTTTGTCTTATAAATCACATTGTCATCCTGGTGCAAAGCATTGAATCTGTAGATCACTTTAAACAGAATTTTATTTATTCGCTTATTTACTTTATTTTTCTCTTATACAATACATCCTGACCACATTTTCCCTTCCTTCAACTTCTAACAGTTTCCACTCCACACGCTTTCCTTCTCTCCTAGATAAACCCCTATTCCATTTCTCTTCAGAATCGTGCAGATTTACCTGGGAAAACAATGGAATGTGCTATCAAACTTACAAAAGACTAGGGACAAACCCTCAGATCAGGTCTGCGTGGGGCAACACAGTAGGAGGAAAGGGGTCCCAAAAGAAGAAGAAAGAATCAGAGATACCCCTCTACTCCCATTGCTACAAGTCCCACAGAAAAACACCAAGCTAGGATCCATAACATAAATGTAAAAGACCTAGCACCAACCCATGCAGGTTCCATGACTGCTGCTTCAGTTTCTGTGAGCACCTATGAACCCAGCTTAGTTGATTCCATGGGCCATGTTCTCTTGCTGTACTCAACCTCTCTTGTGCCTACAGCACTTCTTCGCCTTCTTCTGAAAGGTACATCGAGCTCCAAGGGAAAAGATCCAATCAATGTCTCCAATTTGAGCTTTTCTCCACCTAATGATTGACTGTGGGTCTCTGCATCTGATCCCATTGGCTACAAGAGATAGCCTCTCTAATATTAATTAGGCTAGACACCAATCTACTGGTAAAGTAGTATACCATTAGGAATAATTTTATTGATTTCTGTTATCCTAAGACTCTGAGATACTTTAAAAAGCACAAAACTCTTAATCTATAAAGAGGGGACCCTTCCATTACCTCTACCTTTAACTTCTTTACCCGATTCTTTGGAATTTTCAGTATATGCATCATTACTTGGATGAGTTTACTGCTAAATATTTTTACAGTGTTCTAAATAGGATTGTTTTATTAACTTCACTTTTAAATTAAACATTATTATGAGATCTATATTTAAATACTGATCTTTTGATTAGACCTATGATATTGGAGGTGATATTTGAGTTCTTTGATTTTTAATGAACTCTTCTGGGTAGTGAAGACACTAATGATTTATTTTAAGATTATTTTGATAATGTACTAAAAATGTACATCACATGCCTGGCAGGAACAAAAGCCTAATTATTTCTCTAAAAAGATAATTCATTTACTGGTAAAGTAAGTGAAGCAGAAAGGGTCAGAGATGTTCAATGATATATTTCTATTATAATCTCATCTATCCCTAGAGGCTAACTGATTCTTAAGACACTAGAAATCAGCCTTTAAAACAAGCCAATTGTTGAGACATTTTGGCTTAAAATAGTTTAACACACTAAAATGAAAACTGACAAAGACACGAACTGAAAAAATTGTAAGAGCACATCTAAATACAAAAGCAAATCATCATACTAATCCGGAAAGGACACAAGTCTATGAATTTGAAGAAGTAGTACCTGGGATGTCAAGCACCAGGGTACACTACATATGTAGCATAGCACACGACTTCAGAAAGTTAAATGGACCACTGAAAGTGAAGCAGTATGCTTCATTGATATTGTCTATATCAATGTCTCATGAGTCAAATCAATCTGTAGTTTGGTAATCTAGCCAGATACAATAGTGAGAAAGAAGCAGAGGATACAGACAGATGTACACTGTTTGGGGGACAAACATGGAGGGTTATCAATACAAGGTAGAAGCAACTTATCAGGAGGGTGCAATGATTTTAATTACCCACATTGCCAGTCACAAAAACATCATAATTTTTTCTACAGGACAAAGATTTCATTAAAGCCAGCAACAAATCTAATGCAAAGATGTAAAAGTAACAATCCAGTGTACCTTTCAAATGGCTGAATATAGAGTATGTAAAGCCAACCACAGTCAACAGCGTGATAGATGTAGAAAAGACAGTCTATAACCTTCTAAAAATGGATGCAACTAGATTATTGGTATTTTAATTGTAAATGTGAGGCCAAAGACTTCACAGTTTAGTACAAATGTACCCATTTCATTTGGAAAAACATAAAGTCTTAACCAACTAATAGCTATTGCTTACATAATGGTGACCAGACTAGAACCAGAGGAGCCTGATGATGAAGAGATAAATCATGTTATTTCTTTTTTTTTTAATATTAGAAATTCATTTTTATTTTTTCTCTTGTTTTTATTAGGTATTTCCTATTTACTTTTCAAATGTTATTCCCGATTTCCTGTCCATAAGGCCCCTGCCCCTCCCTTCCTGTAAGAGTATTCCCCTCCCCATCCACCCCCCTTTACCGCCCTACCCACGTCAATTCCCTACAGTCGGGATCCAACCTTGGCAGGACCAAGGGCTTTTCCTTCCATTGGTGCCCAGCAAGGCCTTCCTATGCTACCTATGCAGTTGTAGCCATGGTCAGTCCATGTATAGTCTTTGGGTAGTGGTTTAATCCCTGGGAGCTCTGGTTGGTTGGCATTGTTGTTCTTATGCGGTTGCAAGTCCCTTCAGCTCTTTCAATCCTTTCTCTAATTCCCCCAAAGGGGGTCCTATTCTCAGTTCAGTGGTTTGCTGTTAGCATTAGCCTCTGTATTTGACATGTTCTGGCTGTGTCTCTCAGGAGAGATCAATATCCGGTTCCTGTCAGCATGCACTTCTTAGCTTCATCCATCTTATCTAGTTTTGGTGGCTGTATATATATGGGCCACATGTGAGACAGGCTCTGTAATGGCTGTTCCTTCAGTCTCTGCTCCAAACTTTGCCTCCCTATCACCTTCTATGGATAATTTGTTCCCCTCCTATGGATGTTTCCTATGGTATTTTCTACTCCTGAGATTCTTCTACCTCTTGAATTCTGTTGGTGATGCTCACATCTATGACTCCTGATCTCTTCTCTAGGTTTTCTATCTCCAGGGTTGTCTCCCTTTGTGCTTTCCTTATTTTTCTATTTCTGTTTTTAACTCCTGGATGGTTTTGTTCAATTCCTTTTCCTGTTTGGTTGTGTTTTCCTGTAATTCTTTAAGGGATTTTTCTGTTTTCTCTTTAAGGGCTTCTATTTGTTTACTTGTATTGTCCTGTATTTCCTTAAGTGAATTTCTATGACCTTCTTTTTTTTTTTTTTAATTTTTTTTTATTAACTTGAGTATTTCTTATATACATTTCGAGTGTTATTCCCTTTCCCGGTTTCCGGGCAAACATCCCCCTCCCCCCTCCCCTTCCTTATGGGTGTTCCCCTCCCACCCTCCCCCCATTGCCGCCCTCCCCCCATAGACTAGTTCACTGGGGGTTCAGTCTTAGCAGGATCCAGGGCTTCCCCTTCCACTGGTGCTCTTACTAGGATATTCATTGCTACCTATGAGGTCAGAGTCCAGGGTCAGTCCATGTATAGTCTTTAGGTAGTGGCTTAGTCCCTGGAAGCTCTGGTTGCTTGGCATTGTTGTACATATGGGGTCTCGAGCCCCTTCAAGCTCTTCCAGTTCTTTCTCTGATTCCTTCAATAGGGGACCTATTCTCAGTTCAGTGGTTTGCTGCTGGCATTCGCCTCTATATTTGCTGTATTCTGGCTGTGTCTCTCAGGAGCGATCTACATCCGGCTCCTGTCGGTCTGCACTTCTTTGCTTCATCCATCTTGTCTAATTGGGTGGCTGTATATGTATGGGCCACATGTGGGGCAGGCTCTGAATGGGTGTTCCTTCAGGCTCTGTTTTAATCTTTGCCTCTCCCTTCCCTGCCAAGGGTATTCTTTTTCCTCATTTAAAGAAGGAGTGAAGCATTCACATTTTGATCATCCGTCTTGAGTTTCGTTTGTTCTAGGGATCTAGGGTAATTCAAGCATTTGGGCTAATAGCCACTTATCAATGAGTGCATACCATGTATGTCTTTCTGTGATTGGGTTAGCTCACTCAGGATGATATTTTCCAGTTCCAACCATTTGCCTACGAATTTCATAAAGTCATTGTTTTTGATAGCTGAGTAATATTCCATTGTGTAGATGTACCACATTTTCTGTATCCATTCCTCGGTTGAAGGGCATCTGGGTTCTTTCCATTTTCTGGCTATTATAAATAAGGCTGCGATGAACATAGTGGAGCACGTGTCTCTTTTATATGTTGAGGCATCTTTTGGGTATATGCCCAAGAGAGGTATAGCTGGATCCTCAGGCAGTTCAATGTCCAATTTTCTGAGGAACCTCCAGACTGATTTCCAGAATGGTTTTACCAGTCTGCAATCCCACCAACAATGGAGGAGTGTTCCTCTTTCTCCACATCCTCGCCAGCATCTGTTGTCACCTGAGTTTTTGATCTTAGCCAATCGCACTGGTGTGAGGTGAAATCTCAGGGTTGTTTTGATTTGCATTTCCCTTATGACTAAAGATGTTGAACATTTCTTTAGGTGTTTCTCAGCCATTCGGCATTCCTCAGCTGTGAATTCTTTGTTTAGCTCTAAACCCCATTTTTTAATAGGGTTATTTGTTTCCCTGCGGTCTAACTTCTTGAGTTCTTTGTATATTTTGGATATAAGGCCTCTATCTGTTGTAGGATTGGTAAAGATCTTTTCCCAATCTGTTGGTTGCCGTTTTGTCCTAACCACTGTGTCCTTTGCCTTACAGAAGCTTTGCAGTTTTATGAGATCCCATTTGTCGATTCTTGATCTTAGAGCATAAGCCATTGGTGTTTTGTTCAGGAAATTTTGTCCAGTGCCCATGTGTTCCAGATGCTTCCCTAGTTTTTCTTCTATTGGTTTGAGTGTGTCTGGTTTGATGTGGAGGTCCTTGATCCACTTGGACTTAAGCTTTGTACAGGGTGATAAGCATGGATCGATCTGCATTCTTCTACATGTTGCCCTCCAGTTGAACCAGCACCATTTGCTGAAAATGCTATCTTTTTTCCATTGAATGGTTTTGGCTCCTTTGTCAAAAATCAAGTGACCATAGGTGTGTGGGTTCATTTCTGGGTCTTCAATTCTATTCCATTGGTCTATCTGTCTGTCTCCGTACCAATACCATGCAGTTTTTATCACTATTGCTCTGTAATACTGCTTGAGTTCAGGGATAGTGATTCCCCCTGAAGTCCTTTTATTGTTGAGGATAGCTTTAGCTCTCCTGGGTTTTTTGTTATTCCAGATGAATTTGCAAATTGTTCTGTCTAACTCTTTGAAGAATTGGATTGGTATTTTGATGGGGATTGCATTGAATCTGTAGATTGCTTTTGGTAAAATGGCCATTTTTACTATATTAATCCTGCCAATCCATGAGCATGGGAGATCTTTCCATCTTCTGAGGTCTTCTTCAATTTCTTTCCTCAGTGTCTTGAAGTTCTTATTGTACAGATCTTTTACTTGCTTGGTTAAAGTCACACCGAGGTACTTTATATTATTTAGGTCTATTATGAAGGGTGTCGTTTCCCTAATTTCTTTCTCGGCTTGTTTCTCTTTTGTATAGAGGAAGGCAACTGATTTATTTGAGTTAATTTTATACCCAGCCACTTTGCTGAAGTTGTTTATCAGCTTTAGTAGTTCTCTGGTGGAACTTTTGGGATCACTTAAATATACTATCATGTCATCTGCAAATAGTGATATTTTGACCTCTTCTTTTCCGATCTGTATCCCTTTGATCTCCTTTTGTTGTCTGATTGCTCTGGCTAGAACTTCAAGAACTATATTGAATAAGTAGGGAGAGAGTGGGCAGCCTTGTCTAGTCCCTGATTTTAGTGGGATTGCTTCAAGTTTCTCTCCATTTAGTTTAATGTTAGCAACTGGTTTGCTGTATATGGCTTTTACTATGTTTAGGTATGGGCCTTGAATTCCTATTCTTTCCAGGACTTTTATCATGAAGGGGTGTTGAATTTTGTCAAATGCTTTCTCAGCATCTAATGAAATGATCATATGGTTCTGTTCTTTCAGTTTGTTTATATGATGGATCACGTTGATGGTTTTCCGTATATTAAACCATCCCTGCATGCCTGGGATGAAGCCTACTTGATCATGGTGGATGATTGTTTTGATGTGCTCTTGAATTCGGTTTGCCAGAATTTTATTGAGTATTTTTGCGTCGATATTCATAAGGGAAATTGGTCTGAAGTTCTCTTTCTTTGTTGTGTCTTTGTGTGGTTTAGGTATAAGAGTAATTGTGGCTTCATAGAAGGAATTCGGTAGGGCTCCATCTGTTTCAATTTTGTGGAATAGTTTGGATAATATTGGTATGAGGTCTTCTATGAAGGTTTGATAGAATTCTGCACTAAACCCGTCTGGACCTGGGCTCTTTTTGGTTGGGAGACCTTTAATGACTGCTTCTATTTCCTTAGGAGTTATGGGGTTGTTTAACTGGTTTATCTGTTCCTGATTTAACTTCGATACCTGGTATCTGTCTAGGAAATTGTCCATTTCCTGAAGATTTTCAAATTTTGTTGAATATAGGTTTTTGTAGTAAGATCTGATGATTTTTTGAATTTCCTCTGAATCTGTAGTTATATCTCCCTTTTCATTTCTGATTTTGTTAATTTGGACACACTCTCTGTGTCCTCTCGTTAGTCTGGCTAAGGGTTTATCTATCTTGTTGATTTTCTCAAAGAACCAACTTTTGGTTCTGTTGATTCTTTCTATGGTCCTTTTTGTTTCTACTTGGTTGATTTCAGCTCTGAGTTTGATTATTTCCTGCCTTCTACTCCTCCTGGGTGTATTTGCTTCTTTTTGTTCTAGAGCTTTTAGGTGTGCTGTCAAGCTGCTGACATATGCTCTTTCCTGTTTCTTTCTGCAGGCACTCAGCGCTATGAGTTTTCCTCTTATCACAGCTTTCATTGTGTCCCATAAGTTTGAGTATGTTGTATCTTCATTTTCATTAAATTCTAAAAAGTTTATAATTTCTTTCTTTATTTCTTCCTTGACCAGGTTATCATTGAGTAGAGCATTGTTCAACTTCCACGTATATGTGGGCATTCTTCCCTTATTGTTATTTAAG
This sequence comes from Rattus norvegicus, assembly GCF_021556685.1. Classification (NCBI taxonomy): domain Eukaryota; kingdom Metazoa; phylum Chordata; class Mammalia; order Rodentia; family Muridae; genus Rattus; species Rattus norvegicus. Next base: position 100,751,373 of record NC_141538.1, read on the forward strand.
ACCAGTTTTAGGCCGTGGTGGTCCGATAGCACGCATGGGATTATTTCTATCTTTCTGTACCTGTTGAGGCCCGTTTTTTGACCAATTATATGGTCAATTTTGGAGAAAGTACCATGAGGAGCTGAGAAGAAGGTATATCCTTTTGCTTTAGGATAGAATGTTCTATAAATATCCATTAAGTCCATTTGGCTCATGACTTCTCTTAGTCTGTCGACATCACTGTTTAATTTCTGTTTCCATGATCTGTCCATTGATGAGAGTGGGGTGTTGAAATCTCCCACTATTATTGTGTGAGGTGCAATGTGTGTTTTGAGCTTTAGTAAGGTTTCTTTTACGTATGTAGGTGCCCTTGTATTTGGGGCATAGATATTTAGGATTGAGAGTTCATCTTGGTTGATTTTTCCTTTGATGAATATGAAGTGTCCTTCCTTATCTTTTTTGATGACTTTTAATTGAAAATTGATTTTATTTGATTTTAGAATGGCTACTCCAGCTTGCTTCTTCTGACCATTTGCTTGGAAAGTTGTTTTCCAGCCTTTCACTCTGAGGTAGTGTCTGTCTTTGTCTCTGAGGTGTGTTTCCTGTAGGCAGCAGAATGCAGGGTCCTCGTTGCGTATCCTGTTTCTTAATCTATGTCTTTTTGTTGGGGAGTTGAGGCCATTGATATTGAGAGATATTAAGGAATAGTGATTATTGCTTCCCGTTATATTCATATTTGGATGTGAGGTTATGTTTGTGTGCTTTCATTCTCTTTGTTTTGTTGCCAAGACGATTAGTTTCTTGCTTCTTCTAGGGTATAGCTTGCCTCCTTATGTTGGGCTTTACCATTTATTATCCTTTGTAGTGCTGGATTTGTAGAAAGATATTGTGTAAATTTGGTTTTGTCATGGAATATCTTCGTTTCTCCATCAATGTTAATTGAGAGTTTTGCTGGATACAGTAACCTGGGCTGGCATTTGTGTTCTCTTAGGGTCTGTATAACATCAGTCCAGGATCTTCTGGCCTTCATATTTTCTGGCGAGAAGTCTGGTGTGATTCTGATAGGTCTCCCTTTATATGTTACTTGACCTTTTTCCCTTACTGCTTTTAATATTCTTTCTTTATTTTGTGCGTTTGGTGTTTTGACAATTATGTGACGGGAGGTGTTTCTTTTCTGGTCCAATCTATTTGGAGTTCTGTAGGCTTCTTGTATGTCTATGGGTATCTCTTTTTTTAGGTTAGGGAAGTTTTCTTCTATGATTTTGTTGAAGATATTTACTGGTCCTTTGAGCTGGGAGTCTTCACTCTCTTCTATACCTATTATCCTTAGGTTTGATCTTCTCATTGAGTCCTGGATTTCCTGTATGTTTTGGACCAGTAGCTTTTTCCGCTTTACATTATCTTTGACAGTTGAGTCAATGATTTCTATGGAATCTTCTGCTCCTGAGATTCTCTCTTCCATCTCTTGTATTCTGTTGGTGAAGCTTGTATCTACAGCTCCTTGTCTCTTCTTTTGGTTTTCTATATCCAGGGTTGTTTCCATGTGTTCTTTCTTGATTGCTTCTATTTCCATTTTTAATTCCTTCAACTGTTTGATTGTGTTTTCCTGGAATTCTTTCAGGGATTTTTGCGATTCCTCTCTGTAGGCTTTTACTTGTTTATTAATGTTTTCCTGTGTTTCCCTAAGTGTGTTCATGTCTTTCTTGAAGTCCTCCAGCATCATGATCAAATATGATTTTGAAACTAGATCTTGCTTTTCTGGTGTGTTTGGATATTCCATGTTTGTTTTGGTGGGAGAATTGGGCTCCGATGATGGCATGTAGTCTTGGTTTCTGTTGCTTGGGTTCCTGCGCTTGCCTCTCGCCATCAGATTATCTCTAGTGTTACTTTGTTCTGCTATTTCTGACAGTGGCTAGACTGTCCTATAAGCCTGTGTGTCAGGAGTGCTGTAGACCTGTTTTCCTCTCTTTCAGTCAGTTATGGGGTCAGAGTGTTCTGCTTTCGTGCGTGTAGTTTTTCCTCTCTACAGGTCTTCAGCTGTTCCTGTGGGCCTGTGTCTTGAGTTCACCAGGCAGCTTTCTTGCAGCAGAAAATTTGGTCTTACCTGTGGTCCCGAGGCTCAGGTTTGCTCGCGGGGTGCTGCCCAGGGGCTCTCTGCAGCGGCAGCAACCAGGAAGACCTGTGCCGCCCCTTCCGGGAGCTTCAGTGCACCAGGGTTCCAGATGGTCTTTGGCTTTTTCCTCTGGCGTCCGAGATGTGTGTGCAGGGAGCAGTCTCTTCTGGTTTCCCAGGCTTGTCTGCCTCTCTGAAGGTTTAGCTCTCCCTCCCACGGGATTTGGGTGCAGAGAACTGTTTATCCGGTCTGTTTCCTTCAGGGTCCGGCGGTGTCTCTGGCAGGGGTCCTGCCGCTCCTGGGCCCTTCCCCACGGGAGCCCAGAGGCCTTATACAGTTTCCTCTTGGGCCAGGGATGTGGGCAGGGGTGAGCAGTGTTGGTGGTCTCTTCTGCTCTGCAGCCTCAGGAGTGCCCACCTGACCAGGCGGTTGGGTCTCTCTCTCACCGGGTCTGGGAGCAGAGAGCTGCTGCGGGCCGGGATCCGCGGGTGTGGGACTTCCGGTAAACACAGAACGTGCCCGGTCCTAGAGAAATTCTGCTTCCGTGTGTCCCAAGCTCACCAGGCAGCTTTCTTGCAGCAGAAAATTTGGTCTTACCTGTGGTCCCGAGGCTCAAGTTCGCTCGTGGGGTGCTGCCCAGGGGCTCTCTGCAGCGGCAGCAACCAGGAAGACCTGTGCCGCCCCTTCCGGGAGCTTCAGTGCCCAGGTCATATGTTATATCTGTCATCAAATTCTGTTCCAAAGCCAGTGAGGCCTTAAGAGATATGAAAGCTACTGAGTGGATTTGAGATGCCTTTTGTTCATGCCTTATGTGGGGTTCTCTTCACCAGGCTCTATTTCCAGGGGACCATGGAGTAGCCATAGATGGTTAGGACCAACAGACACAAAAAAATCACAACCCAGAGGTTCTGCGCATGATTCTTCTCCGGGTCTTCATGATGCAGAGGCTCTACGCACCTTCTCTAGGTCTTAGGCTGCCAGCTTAGTCAGTTATGTCTAGGATACACCTTCGAAGTCCACCTTCCACTGTCATTTGCCAGGAGACATTTCCTGTCCTGAAAGAAAGGAAGTCTGCTCCTTCCTCATGCAGTTTCTGTGCTGATGTTTTAAGCTCAGTCACATTACAATCCCTTGCTGGGTGCCAACAGTGGGTTCGGTGGGCGCATTTAAAATGTCCTGCTGATGGACAATCCTGCAGAAAGGATAGGGTTAGAGGAAAAATGAGAGGAAAATGGCCAGAGCCACGGTCCGGTTCTATGACCTTCTTAAAGTCTATCATCATGATGATAAAATATGATTTTAAATCTAAATCTTGTTTTTTCAGTGTGTTTGGATATGCAGTATTTGCTTTGGTGGGAGAACTCGACTCTGATGATGCAAAATAGGCTTGGTTTCTGTTGCTTGTGTTTCTGCACTTGCCTCTCGCCATCAGGTTGTCTCTGGTGTTAGCTTTTCTTGCTGTCTCTGACAGTGGCTTGACCCTCTTGTAGGCCTGTATGTAAGCACTCCTGTAGACCTGTTTTCTTTTTCTTTCAGCTGGTTCTGGGAACAGAATGTTCTGCTCTCAGGCTTGTAGTTGCTCCTGGCGGCTGGCTTTCTGCTTTCGGCGAGGGCAGCAACCGAAAGAGTCTTACCCGTGACTGTCCCTAGGTCTCTGTGTTCAGTGGACACAGATGGCACTAGGTGTTTTATTCTTGGATCGGGAATGTGGGCAGAGAGTATTCTCCTCTGATTTCTCAGGAGTGTCCCCACTTCTGAGGGTCTGCTTTCCCCCACTCCCCGCGGGATTTGGGTGCAGGGAACTGTTTGATCAGTTTGGTTCAGTTCAGACCTGAACTGCCGGTTCCTTCAGCTGACTGCTCCTATATTCCTGTGCCCAGAGGCACTATGCAGTTTTCTCTTGGGCCAGGGATGTGGGCAAAGGTAGGCAGAAGGGGCTGGCAGTCTGTCCTACGGTGTCAGGATTGTCCGCACTTCTGGGTGTTTAGCTCTCTCCCCCAGGGATTATATGTCATTTCATAGCTGGTGGTTGAAATCTTAACTCTCAACCTATACCAAAGTAGTTAAAATATATTAAATTACCGTGTCATGTATTAGCTGACAGTTAATCTTAATTACTGAAAATAATGGCTTTAAAGAGAATTTTTCTCAATTTGTGTTATGTATTTAATATAATATAATAAAATAGGCTTACAATTAAAACGGAGAATTATAAATTAAAATCACTTTATGTTGTTTATGCATAACTTGCTTTTTAAAATCATAGCTTTTTTTTCTAGTGGTAGCACTCGACAAAAAGTCTATTCTGGAATCTCAATACAATCAAGATGAAATATAATGAAATACAAGAAGAGAAAACGCTAACTGCTGTTCACAGGACACAGTTAAGGGAAGGAAAACGGCTTCCAACAAGCAGCATCATGGAACAATGCGATGCTTTCATTCAGAATGTGACATTAGGACAAGTCATAAAGCTATTTAGAAAAACATTTACAAAACTCTATTGACTATAAAATGGTTACAGAATACCTGTCTTAAATATTATTTTTAAAAAGGATTAAAATTGTTTGAAGAAACTGCTTAGGTGTTCAATTTTGATTCATTATATAAGAACACAGCCTATGAACATTTCTGTGACAGTTGAGAGGTCTTTTTATAAAATCCAATTTAAGCCATTTGCAGTGGTGTTTGGAAAATAAAAGATCCAGAGTATTATTAAAGCATCAATCTAAGGCGAATTATGAACTTCCTCAAATTCTTAACCTCTCTCTACTGACTGATCCATTAACCATCAAGGCATTTTGTGTGATTGTCCCTGAAGAGCATAAATGTCTATGTTTAGCCTGGAAAATGAATGCCATATTTTTTCATGTTCTTTATTTAAATGTTAGTTAGCTTCCTGCAATTATAACACATACCAGAGATAATTGAAATATAAAGAAAAAAAGTCATCTTGCCTTGCAGTTTTCAAGAACTCAGTGCCTGCTTTGAGGTCTGTGCTTGGGCAGGAGATCATGGCCACATATGTTAACCTCATAGACAAATGAAAAAGATCATAGCAAAGGGCTGAGCTCCACCTGTCTTTTTCAAGAATGCACCCCCAGGCACCTAAAGACCTTCTGATAAGTTATGTCTCCTAAATATTTCACCACCTTCTGAAGCTATATAGAAGAATAACCTTTAACATGAAAAATCCAAGCTAGAGAGTCCAGCATTTTCACATAAAGTAAAAACACACTCCATAAATTCACAATATGTGGTTACATTGTGTGTTTGTTTTCTCTTTATTTTTACTTTTATTGTTACCTAAATATTTTCTTAAAAAATATGTATTACCTTTGAGTCTAAAATGATGAATAGCATGTAAAAATGTAATTCACCTAGCAAAGAGTGCTATCAGTATTGGATAGCAGGTGGTATTTATTGCTGGTATGTTTGAGAAGCTATGATCACTGCCAAATAATATGAAGACATATGTAATCTATTAATCTAATTCTTATATAATAATTAACGTTTTTAAACTATTTTACTCATATTTTATTTGCTTATATAATTAATAGTTCTGAGATAGAGACAGGATTCTCATTTCTTTGCTGTTGCTGTGGTGAAACAATCAGTCTAGAAGAAATTTTTGGGATGAAAGGGTTTATTTCAGCTTACAGGTTTCAATATATCACTGAGGAAACTCAGAGCAATAACTTGAACAAGAAACCATGTACAGATGCTGTTCGCTGGCTCGCTGCCTGACTGTCCTCACAGAATTATGTTTAGTTCTTATCATTAAAGAATTTATAGGCCACCATATAATTAAAGGCCACCTTCCTAGGGATAGGAACACCTATAATGGACCAGGCACTCCTATCTTAATTAAAACTCAAGATAATCTCTATAGACATGTCTGCAGGTGAATCTGACCTGAGCAGTTCCTCAATTGAGGATAAGTCTTAGCTGTGTCACATAGGCAATTAAAGCTAGCTAGGGCAGATGGTAAAGCTTAAAGACACTATGCTACATTCTAGAGAAGTACTTCCCAAACTGAGCACCAATTAGGAGCATGATTCTGTGACATTTTCTGAGAATAAATCTATAATTAAATAAAATTCGTTGAATTTTATTTATAAACTTGTGAAAAACCTTATCTTTCACTCATTTTTTTTCCTTTTTTTGGCACTGGAGATTAAATTTGGGGCCTCAAACAACACTAAGCAGGAATTCTACCTCTGTATCACATTCCTATTCCCGTCCCTTATCTGAAATCTGAGGAAATCCAGTTCTTGAAAAGGACTGTGAAAGTCTTCAGTACTTTTCCTTCATACATATCCCCAAAATACCATTTTCTCTAGGGACTTTTATGCCCACTGGATAAATGGCAGCGTTTCACCTACTCTGAAACAGACTACAAACATCTGAAAGCACATAAGGGTACAAAGGGGACAGTGTATGTTTTGACAACAAGGTGCTGATACTGATATCTGATGTAAGTTAGCTAAAATGTGGCTGAAGAGGACATCTCAGCTGACACCAGATATCCAGGCAACTCAAAAAAGTATGCAGTGAAGATATCCGTAATATAACTAATACTAAAAAAAAAAGGTCATCTTTGTGTGGGATTCACATAAACACAAATGAGGCCTTGCCTTCACCCTTTGCCATTGTCAGCTAGCCTGAATACATTGAATGCCTATTATAGGTTGTATACTGCTCAGTGAAAGCGCCTGCATCCTCCTATGCGTGGCCCATGTATTCTTTTATGTTTCTAGGTGCCTGCCAGTGCTTGCCTTCCTAGTGCCTTCTGTACTATTGAATAAACTGTGTCTATCTGTCTACAGATCCTCATACCTTTTTCGACCCCCCCGCCACGTGTGACTATTTTCCTGGTTTCCAAGTTCAAGTTCAGACCTCACATTAATTCTAAGAAATAGAGAAAGAGAGAAGTGAAAATCAATTATGAAAATCAATAAAACAAAATTCATATGAAATTCACTGAAATAACATATAGTATTTATTTTAGTGGCTATTTGAGCTACATTAAAAAACGTATTAGATTAAATATGAAATAGACAACAGACTTCATCCATGTCTTAATTGACAAACCCAGCTATATCTGTCAAAGAAGCATTCTCTGGAAGCGTTCATTAGAGCATGAGAACAATCACTACTGGAAGGTAGAAGAAGCCTGAGATGGAACAATTATGAATCTTAAATCCACGGCAGTGCCATTTTAGTAAAAATTTAGAAATAAGTAAGTGGGATCCATCAGGAAATGACATAATGAATCGCTATTACCAAGAGCTCAGCATACTATTGGTAACCTGCACATGGAGAGATCAAATTGGCATCTGAGGAAAATATTTTCATTTTGTGCTTCTAAATACTTTGGGTTAAGACTCTTCCATGCCGGACTTGGCAAAGACTTCTCCTTAATCAATACCACTGGAGCAAGAGGAAGATTGGACCCATGATTAATTTCATGTTGTACTCACGGGAACTAAACAGCTGAGTAGATTTGTCTCTATAGTCCCTTTTCCCAGATGTAATTACAAATGGAATTGATCAACTCATGTGTCTCTACTAAGGCTGAAGCAGGCATATTAGAGCTGCTAGGGTGTGTAATAACTTAGTGCAGACCATCAGTCCTTCACACTATGGGGAATTGGATAGTAGAATCTTATTTTAAAAGAAAACACGTTTTCTTCTTCAAGTTATTCCTTTTCGTCAAGATTAAACAGCTTTCTTTTTGGCATCTTTGTGGAGTCTTGTGAGAGAAAGCTAAGAGCTGGATATTTATCAGCAGCATGTTAGAGTTCGGAGAGTAGGCTTGAATGATAAACGTGTTTGAAGATGCCCCAGTGCTCTACACTTAGTTTCTCGGTGAATCAGCTGCTGTGACTTTACAAGGTAAATAGTGTAAAGCTATCTTGATAATGATTGCATATGACCATCTTGTAAAACAATTAGGTATTTTCTGGAAATTATAATTATAAACAATACCAAAAACTTTTTCAAATTGTAAATATTATTCTTTTCCGAGTAATGCCCATTAACAGATAGAAATTTGGCCTGTTCCTTATTTGACAGTTTTGAAACCAACAGAAGCAAAATAAAATGCCCTAGATGAGTGTTTATGAAGCTGGCTTTATGAATAAGGGAAAATGTCAGTGGAAATGTTTGATTAAAATGTACCATGATGTCTAGGATCTCCTAAGAAGCATAACTGAGGCAGTGTCATCACAGATGCTAAAATCATGCTTCAGTCTTCACCCAGGAGGATGATCATCTGCAGGTCCAGAACAGAGAGCTGGGATCTAAGTGCTGTCACTAACACATTTGACAACTTAGAAACATGAGAGAGATCCATGTTATTAATCCATGCTTTGAAAACGTAAAACCAGGTTATTTGTTTTTCAAAGCATGCGCGTTCCATTTGCTGCCTTGCCATGCTGTAATTCATTGTATAGCCCACCAGTTTCCTAAAAAATTTGGGTTTGAGTATATTATACATTTTCTCTACATTTTAAGGATCGGCATATGCTCTCATCCAGTGAGATCCAGAACTAGTGTGGCTGATTGCACTATAAATTTTCTTCAAGGAGCTTTAGTGCACTGTTCTACAAATATCCTCAGCCAATGAGCTGTTCATCACAGCACTCTGAAGTGAGCGCATGCTGCAATGTGTGTTATTATGCCACCGTGGCCTTCCTCCTGGCCATTTATTTTGTATAACCAACAGTTTCGATGTCTAATAGCTGACTAAAGTTGCGCAGGTGCACAGTAATACTTTCCAGGAAGAACCATCATTCTGGGTGGTAAAATTCAAGTTGTGCAAAACCTCATAACGTCTGCAAGAGAATGATTGATACAACAATGTGAAAATTCAGGAGGCAATTAGGTAAATGGTAGAAACTTTGACCTTGGGGAGAGCACTGTAACCATCACTGAACCAGCATGGACCAGGATATAGACATGGCTTCCAGGAGCTGAAAAGAGAGATGGGGAGACTGACAGTAAAGGAATATATATGCAGTGGGACTGTATTTTAAAAGGACTATGGAAGCTCTAACTCTCTGGAAGCTTTCCCTTTCTAGGGGTCTTTACCTTGCTCTTCCTCTTCCCTCCCTTCTCTCCTTCCTCCTGACGCGCTCTGTCTTGCCCATCATCCTGCATGTGCCCCCTCCCCATATCTGTACCTACTTGTATCAGCTTTACAAAAAAGCATGAAAGATCATGTCACACATTCTTTTTGCTTAGAAATGAAAATAATGTTGAAAGACATGTATTGTTTTTTAAGTTATCTTCTATGGGAATTTTGTCAAGGTTATATAAAGCTGTGAATCTATCTTTATTGTAAGAATGGCTCTGGTAATTATTTCCTATTTATTTCTGTCCTTTTGACTAGAAGCATGCTATCAGGACACTTATTAGCTATTATGCCTTTATGGTCCAGGTATCAGGTTTCTACTAACTTTTGAAGTGTAAAAATTAGCTTTAGCAAAACAAAATTTCTGAGTAGTAATAGTAATGAGATCCATTAATTTTTGATATATATAGCATAATTTGAGCTCACTTGTGTCTTAGGTTTGGAACTGTTTTATCCCCTCTACAAACCAAATCTATATTTACAAACCTTCATTTTCATGATAAATAAACAAAAAGAAGAGGAAGGTAAGGAAAAAATGAAAGAAAACAGTGATCTAGAAAAAAGAAGTAATTGTCCCTCAACCAAAGAATGTATAAAGAAAATGTGGTACATTTGCACAATGGAATATTATTCCACTATTAAAAGAGAAGGACCTTAGATGAAATGCCCTACAATGGGGAGAGGGAATTTGTAGAGCCCACCTCCTTTAGGAAGACAGGGCATTAAGTGGAGGAATGGGGTTCCCATCCCAGTCAAAAATTCTGAGCCAGAATCTTCCTGTCTGAAAAAAACTGCAGGGACAAAAATGAAGAAGAGCCTGATGAAAAGGAGGTCCAGTGACAGGCCAAAATTGGGATCCAGCTCAAGGCCGGACACTGTTACTGATGCTATGGTGTGCTCACAAAAAGGGGCCTAATATGACTGCCCTCTGAAAGACCAAACAAGCAGCTGAAAGAGTCAGATACACCCAACCAATGGATAGAAACTGCTGACCCCTGTGGTTCAATTAGGGAAAGCTTGAAGGAGCTGAGGAGGAAGATGATTTTATAAGAAGACCAACAGTCTCAACTAATATGGACCCCGAGATCTCTCAGACACTGAGCCACCCCTAGGTAGCATACACCAGCTGATAAGAAGCCCCTGATGCATATATATGTAAAGCATAATTTGAGCTCCATAATGTCTTGGGTTTGGAACTATTTTGTCCCCTATACAAACCAATTCTATATTTAAAAGACTTTATTTTCATGATAAATCATCAAAATGAAGAAAAGGGGAAGGAAAAGATGAGAGAAAGCAGTGGTTTAGAGAAAACAACCTAATTGAATACAGCAGTGGACTGATGGGTCTTGATTCAGTGAGAGAAGATGTACCTAACATCCCAGAGACTGGGGGTCCCTGGGAGTAGGGAAGTCTGTTCGGGTGATGGTGAGGGATGGGGACATCTTTGTGAGAAGCAAGGAGGAGGTTGGAATGTGGAACACTCAGAGGGTGGACTGGGACAGGGATAAAGTCTGGACAGTAAAAAGAAGATTAAAAAAAACAATGACATCATAAAATCTGAAGGCAAGTGAATGGAACTAAAAAAGATCTTTCTGAGGGAGGTAACCTGTACCTTAAAATACCAACATGTTATATGCTTATTATAAGTGGATATTATCTATAAAGTATCCAAAGAAGCTAAGTAACAAACAGGGCCCAAGTGAGGATAAGTAAATCTCATTGATAAGTGCAAAGAGAACAGACATGGGCAGGAAGGGAGGGAGGGGATTTATAAGTAGAGAACAGGGGAGGGAGATAGAAAGGATCAAGTAGGGAAAGGACAGTGGGAGACAGTACTGGGAGAAAGAACTAGAATCCGAGTAGGAATGGAAATCTCGGTAAAGAGCTAGAAACCTAGAACAATAGTAACTCCCAGGCATCTATGATGGTGACCCAGAATAAAACTCAGAGCAACAGTGGATACATAACCTCAAATGGTCATCTTCTCTAACCAGAAAAGACTGGAGGGATTAGGACACCAATCCAACCTCATGGCCTTCAACCCACAATTTGTTTTGCCTACAAAGTATGCAGGGATAAAAGGAGCATAAGAGGAGAGAATGGCCAGACAATGATTTCCCAGCTTAAGACCCACACTATGCAAGAAACGTCACTCCAGATACTATTAAAGATATACTGGATCTACACCCAGAGCTAAGACTATCCCATAGACCTCCATACCCAGAGAGAGCTAGGCTCCCAGGAATGCTCTCACTCCTAAAAATCAAAAGCTCACAGACACACAGGAGGCATGAACTCCAGTGAGACAGCAAGATCAACTAACATCAGAGATAACCAGATGGCAATAGGCAAGTACGAGAACCTAAGCAACAGAAACCAAGGCTACTTGGCATCATCAGAACCCAGTTCTCCCACTACAGCAAGTCCTTGATACCCCAACATACCTGAAAAGAAAGATTTGGATTTAAAATCCCATCTCACTATGATGATAGAGGACATTAACAAGGATATAAATAACTCACTTAAAGAAATACAGGACAACACAAGTAAAAATGTAGAAGCCCTTAAAGAGGAAACACAAGAATCCCTTAAAGAGTTACAGGAAAACACAACCAAAGCGGTGAAGGAATTGAACAAAACCATCCAGGATCTAAAAATGGAAATAGAAGCAATAAAGAAATAACAAAGAAAGACAACCCTGGATATAGAAAATGCTGTTAAGAGATCAAGAGTCAGAGATGTAAGCATCACAAACAGAATACAAGAGATAAAAAAGAGAATCTTGGGGGCAGAAGATATCATAGAAAACATTGACATAACCATGAAAGAAAATGCAAAATTCAAATAGCTCCTAACCCAAAACTTCCAGGAAATCCAGGATACAATGAGAAAACCAAACCTAGGGATAATAGGTATAGAAGAGAATGAAGATTCACAATTTCAAGGGACAATAAATATCTTCGACAAAATTACAGAAGAAAAAACCCTAAATTAAAGAGAAATGCCCGGGAACATACAAGAAGCCTACAGAACTCCAAATACATTGGACTGGAAAAGAAATTCCTCCTGTTGCATAATAGTTCAAACACTAAATGCACAAAACAAAGAATATTAAAAACAGTAAAGGAAAAGGTCAAGTAACATATAAAGGCAGACCTATCAAAATTACACTAGATTTCTCAAGACAATGAAAGTTACAAGATCTAGGGCAGATGTCAAACAGACCCTAAGAGAACACAATGCCAACCAAGACTACTATACTCAGCAAATTACTCTTAATTACCATGAATGGAGAAACCAAGATATTCCATGACAAAACCAAATTTACACAATATCTTTCCACAAATCCAAACTACAAAGGATAATGGATGGAAAACTCCAGCAAAAAGGGGGAAACAATACCCTAGAAAAAGCAAGAAAGTGGTCTTTCAACAAACCCAAAAGAAGATAGCCACAAAAACATAATTCTACCTCCAACAACAAAAATAACAGGAAGCAACAATGACTATTCCTTAATATGTCTTAACATCAATGAACTCACCATGAATAAAAAGACATAGACGAATACACTAATAGACTGGATATGTAATCAGGATCCAGCATTTTGCTGCATACAGGAAATGGACCTCAGTGACAAAGACAGACACTACCTCAGAGTAAATGGATGGAAAAAATTTTACAACCAAATGATCCCAAGAAACAAGCTGCAGTAGCCATTCTAATGTTGAAAAAAAATCAACTTTCAACCAAAAGTTATCAAAAAAGATAAGGAATACTAATGAAAAGGTAAAATCTACCAAGATGACCTCTCAATTCTGAACATCTATGCACCAAATATAAGGGCAACCACATTCATAAAAGAAACTTTACTAAAGCACAAAGCGTACAATGAACCCCGCACAATAATAGTGGATGACCTCAACACCCTACTCTCATCAATGGTCAGATCATGGAAACAGAAATTAAACAGAAACAGTGAAACTAACAGAAGTTATGAACCAAATGGATTTTAAAATTTCTATAGAATATTTCATGCTAAAACAAAAGAATATACCTTCTTCTCAGCACCTCATAATACCTTCTCCAAAATTGACCATATAATGGGTCACAAAACAGGCCTTAACAGATACAAGATGATTGACATAATCTCATGCATCCTATCAGACCACCACAGACTAAGGCTGGCCTTAATAACAACAAAAACAACAGAAAGCCCACATACACATGAAAGCTGAACAACTCTGTAATAAATGATGATATTGTCAAGGAAGAAACAAAGAAAGAAATTAAAGACTTCTTATAATTTAATGAAAATGAAGGTACAACATATGGGACACACTTATGGTACAAACTTATGGGACACAATGAAAGCAGTGCTAAGAGAAAAACTCATAGCTCTGAGTGCCTGCAAAAAGAAACAGGAGAGAGCATACAGTACCAGCTTGACAGCACACCTAAAAGTTCTAGAACAAAAAGAAGCAAATAGAAATATAGAAGCAAAAAGATATATATATATATATATATATATATATATATATATATATATATATATATATATATATATCCAGGAACTGGTTCTTTGAGAAAATCAACAAGTTAGATAAACTTTTAGCCAGATTAACCAGAATGCACAGAAACAGTATCCACATTAACAAAATCAGAAATGAAAAGGGAGATGAAACAACAGAATCTGTGAAAATTCAAAACATCATCAGATCCTACTACAAAACCCTATACTCAACAAGTCTGGAAAATCTGGATGAAATGGACAATTTTCTACACAGGTTTCAGGTATCAAAGTTCAGTCAGGATCAGATAAACCATCTAAACAGTCGCATAACCCCTAAAGGAATAGAAGCAGACATTGAAAGTCTCCCAACCAAAAGAAACCCAGGACCAGGTGAATTTAGAGGAGAATTCTATCAGACCTTCACAGAAGACCTAATACCAATATTCTCCAAACTATTCCACAAAATAGAAATAGAAGGATCACTACTCAGTTTCTTCTATGAAGCCACAACTACATTTATACCTAAAGCACAGGAAGACCCAACAAAGAAAGAATTTCAGACATTTTTACATAAATATCTATGCAAAAATACTCAATAAAATTCTCCCAAAACAAATCAAAAAGCACATAAAATGCTCATCCATAAGGATCAAGAGGGCTTCATCCCAGGGATGCAGGGATGGTTCAATATACAGAAATCCATCAAGGTAATCCACTATATAAATCAACTCAAAGGAAAAAAACACATAATCATCTCATTAGTCTTTGACAGAATTCAATATCCCTTCATGACAAAAGTCTTGGAATGATCAAGAAATCAAGGCCCGTACCTAAGCATAGTAAAAGCAATATACAGCAGACCCATAGCCAGCATCAAAGTGAATGACTAGAAGCTTGAAGCAATTCCACTAAGATTTTAGGACTAAGGAACCACTCTCCCTATATATTCAACATAGTACGTGAAGACCTAGCCAGAGCAATTAGACAACAAAAGAAGGTCAAAGGGATACAAATTGTAAAGGAAGAGGTCAATATACCACTATTTGCAGATGATAGGATAGTATACTTAAGTGTCCCCAAAAATTCCACCAGAGAATTTCCACAGCTGATAAACTACTTCAACGAAGTGATGACTATAAAATTAATAGAAATCAGTAACCCTCCTCTACTCAAAGGATAAACAAGTTGAGGTTGAAATTAGGAAAACAACACCCTTCACTATAGTCACAAATAATAAAGAATTCCTTGGTGTGACTCTATCCAACCAAGTGAAAGATCTGTAGGATAAGAAGATCAAGTCTCTGAAGAAAGAAATCAAGGGAATTCTCAGAAGATGGAAATTTTTTCCATGCTCATGGATTGGCAGGATCAATATAGGAAAAAAAATGGCGTCTTGCCAAAAGCAATCTGCAGATTCAATGCAATCCCCATCAAAATTCCGACTCAATTCTTCATAGAGTTAGAGCAATTTGCAATTTCATTTGGAATAACAAAAATTCTAGAATAGTGAAAATCTATTCTCAACAATAAAAGCACTTCTGGGGGAATCACCATTCCTGACCTCAAGCTGTATTGCAAAGTGTTGTGTTTGTAAGAAGATAAAAAGAGGTGGGCTATGATCTATGGAGGTATGGTGAGAAATGGGAAAGGGGGTGCCTCAGCAGGCCCATGCTAAGACATCACTTCCCCCAGGGGTACCAGATACAGGACTGTATAGTATAGAATAGAGTTTATCAGAGCAATGGGAGGGGAGTTAAGAAGGTAGTATGGGCAGAGAGAGGGGGGAGGGGGATGAAAGGGGGAGGGAGGAAGAAGAAGAAGAAGAAGAAGAAGAAGAAGAAGAAGAAGAAGAAGAAGAAGAAGAAGAAGAAGAAGAAGAAGAAGAAGACGAAGAAGAAGAAGAAGAAGAAGAAGAAGAAGAAGAAGAAGAAGAAGAAGACGAAGACGAAGACGAAGACGAAGAAGAAGAAGAAGAAGAAGAAGAAGAAGAAGAAGAAGAAGAAGAAGAAGAAGAAGAGGAGGAGAAGGAGGAGAAGGAGGAGGAGAAGGGGGGGAGGGGGAGGGGGAGGAGGAAGAAGGAGGAGGAGGAAGAAGAGGAGGAAGAAGGAGGAGGAGGTGGAGGAGGAGGAGGAGGAAGGAGAAAGAAGAACAAGAGCAAGAACAAGAAGAACAAGGACAAGAAGAACAAGAAGAATAGAGGAGTAGAATAGAGGCCAGCCATGAGCATGTAGAGAGAAGGGGAAGGGAATGGGGAGAGGGCAGACAAAGGGGAAGAGGGAAAGTGCAAGAGAGAGAGCAAGAGAGAACAAAAGAGTGAGAAGGGGGCAAGCAGCCCCTTTTATGGTATCAGGCAAACTGTGGGGTGGAGCATACCTGGCTGTTGACAGGTATCTGTGGGGGTGGAACTTAGACAGAATGCTAACACAGAGAAATCTTGATAAAAACTTGATGCTATTGGTACAGAGACAGGCAGATAGATAAGTGGAATAGAATTGAAGACCCAGAAATGAACTCACATACCTATGGCCACTTGATCTTTGACAAAGGAGCTAAAACCATCCAGTGGAAAAAAGACAGCATTTTCAACAAATGATTCTGGTTCAACTGGAGAAGAATGCAAATTGATCCATTCTTTCTTTATTTTTTTTTACTTTTATTGGATTTTTTTAAATTACATTTTAACTGTTATCCCCTTTCCTGGATTCCCCTCCAGAAACCCACTATCCCATCCCTCCTGTCCCTGCTTCTATGAGAGTGCTACCTCAGGCACCCACTCCCTCCCTCCTCCCTGCCCTGACATTCACCTACATCTGGGTTGACAGGACAAAGGGCTTCCTTTCCCACTGATGCTCAACAAGGCCATCCTCTGCTACATAGGTGGATGAAGCCATAGGTCCATCCCTGTGTTCTCTAGGGATGGTGGTTTAGTCACTGGGAGCTCTGGCTGGTCTGGTTTGTTGATATTGTTATTCTTCTTATGGGATTGCAAACCCCTCAGCTAATTCATTCCTTTCTCTAACTCCTCCTCTGGGGATCCTGTTCTCAGTTCAATGATTGGCTGTTTACATCCACCTCTGTATTTGTTAGGCTCTGGCAGAGCCTCTCAGGAAACAGATATATCAGCCTCCTGTAAGCATGCACTTCTTGGTATCTGCAATAGTGTCTGGGTTTGGTGACTGTATATGGGAGGGATCTCCAAGTGAGGAAGTCTCTACATGGCCTTTCCTTCCATCATTGCTCCACACTTTGTATCTGTATTTCCTCCTGTGAGTATTTTTGTTGCCCCTTCTAAGAAGGACTGAAGCATTCACATGTCCTTCATTCTTCTTGAGCTTCCTGTGGTCTGTGAATTTTATCTTGGGTGTTCCAAGCTTTTTGGCTAATATCCACTTATCAGTGAGCACGTATCATGTGTGTTCCTTTGTGATTGGGTTACCTCACTCAGGATGATATTTTCTAGTTCCATCCATTTGCCTAAGAATTTCATGAAGTCATTTGTTAATAGCTGAGTAGTATTCCATTGTATAAAGGTACCACATTTTCTGTATCTATTCTTCTGTTGAAAGGCATCTGGTTCTTTCCAGCTTCTGGCTTTTATAAATAAGGCTGCTATGAACATAATGTAGCATGCATTCCTCTTATATGTTGGAGCATCTTTTCGGTATATGATATCCAGGAATGGTATAGCTGGGTCCTCAGGTATCACTATGTCCAATTTTCTGAGGAACCTCCAGACAGATTTCCAGAGGGATTGTAGCAACTTGCAATCCCACCAACAATGGTGGGAGTGTTCTTCTTTCTCCACATTCTCACCAGCATCTGCTGTCAGCTGAGTTTTTGATCTTAGTCATTCTGACTGGTGTTAGGTGGAATCTCAGGGTTGCTTTGATTTGCATTTCCCTGATGAGTAAGGATGTTGAACATTTCTTTAGGTGCTTCATGGCCATTCAGTATTCCTCAGTTGAGAATTGTTTAGCTCTGTACCCCATTTTTCTGTTCAGATTTTATTTGAAATCTAATTCAAATTGTCAAACTACAAAAGAAGGGAAGGCATCCATATAATTTGACTATGTGACTAAGTCACAATATCCTGAAACAAAATACTACCAGCAGATCCCTTATCCACATTTCTGATGAAATTCATAAGCACAATAAAAATTTCATCTTGAGAAAACAGCCAGAACAGAAGTAATTTATACAATATAAAACAAGGACAGGTCTACAGATGTAGTTACTCGTGGGTTTATACATGTTTTCACAAACCAAACTCATGTACTTTGATTATCTAGAGTCTAGCTTCTTGAGTTCTTTGTATATATTGAATATAAGTCCTATATCTGATGTAGGATTGGTAAAGATCTTTTCCAAATCTGTTGGTTGCCATTTTGTTCTAATGACAGTGTCCTTTGCCTTACAGAAGCTTTACAATTTTATGAGATCCCATTTGTAGATTGTTGATCTTAGAGAGCATAAGCCATTGACGTTCTGTTCAGGAAAATTTCCCCTGTGCCCATGTGTTCGAGGGTCTTCCCCACTTTCTCTTCTATTATTTTCAGTGTATTTGGTTTCATGTGGAGGTCCTTGATTCACTTGATCCACTTGGTGTTGATCTTCATACAGGGTGATAAGAATGGATCAGTTTGGCCAGACATTCTTGCCCAGAGTCGCGGCGGTTTCTTGCTTCAACAGTGCTTGAATGGAACCAGTGCTGATCCCTCTGACCCACGCAGGCCAATTGGAGCCTGAGCCCTTTGCAACTTCTTTGCTCCACCGCTCCACCCTCGCCTCTGTGCCTAGCCAAGCTGCCGACATGACCACTGAGTCTCCTCGCAAGTGCACCAGAACTACCACCAGGACTCTGAGGCTGCCATCAACCGCCAGATCAACCTGGAGTTGTATGCCTCCTATGTCTACCTGTCTATGTCTTGTTATTTTGACAGGGATGATGTGTCTCTGAAGAACTTTGCCAAGTACTTTCTCCATCAATCTCATGAGAAGAGAGAACATGCTGAGAAACTGATGAAGCTGCAGAACCAACGAGGTGGACGAATCTTCCTGCAGGATATAAAGAAACCAGACCGTGATGACTGGGAGAGCGGGCTGAACGTGATGGAGTGTGCACTGCACTTGGAAAAAGAGTGTGAATCAGTCACTACTGGAACTTCACAAACTGGCTACTGACAAGAATGATCCCCACTTATGTGGCTTAATTGAGACGCATTACCTGAATGAGCAGGTCAAATGCATTAAAGAACTGGGTGACCACGTGACCAACTTACGCAAGATGGGAGCCCCTGAATCTGGCATGGCAGAATATCTCTTTGAGGAGCACATCCTGGGACACAGTGATGAGAGCTAAGCTGACGTCCCCAAGGCCATGAGACTTTACTGGTCACTGAGGCAGTGCATGCATGTCAGGCTGCCTTTATCTTTTCTATAAGTTGCACCAAAACATCTGCTTAAGTTCTTTAATTTGTACCATTTCTTCAAATAAAGAATTTTGGTACCCCCCAAAAAAAGAATGGATCAGTTTGCATTGTAGACTCCCCTGAGCTCCCAAGCACTAAAGTATCAACCACAGAGTATACACATGGAGGGTCTGGTGGCTCCAGCTGCAAATGTAACAGAGGATGAAATTGTCTGGTATCAATGGGAGGACAAGCCCTTGGTCCTGTGAAGGCCAGATTCCCCAGTGTAGGGGAAGGCCAGTGTGGTACAGTGGGAATGGGTGGGTTGAGGGGGAGGTATTCTCATAGAAGCAATGGGAGAAGGGAAAGAAGAGGGGGGAACCAGGAAAGGAGATAACATTTGAAATATAAATACATTACGTATTCAATAAAAAAAAAAGAAAAAAGATATACTGGTATACTTGTCAGGAGCCTAGCATAACTGTATTCAGAGAGGCTTCACACAGCAACTGGTGGAAACAGATGCGGAGACCCACAGCCAAATATTACGTGGAGCTTAAGGAATTCTGTGGAAGACAGGAAAGGAGGATTGATGGAAACAGAGAGGTCAAGAATGCCACAAGAAAACCTAAAGAATCAACTAACCTGGGACCACGGTGGCTCACAGAATCTGACCTGCCAACCAGACAGCATGCCTAGTGCCTTTGTAGGTATGTAACAGATATGCAGCTTAGTCTCCATGGGGGACTCCTAAACTGGAGGCAGGGACTTTTTCTACTATGACTACATTGCCTTCCTTTGTGTCCCTTTCTCTTAACTGGGCTGCCTTGTATAGCCTCAATAGAAGAAGGTGGGCCCAGTTTTTCCGCAATTTGTTATGACAAAACTGGTTGATATCCTGAGGAGGCCTTCCTTTTCTGAAGAGAAAGAAACAGGTGGGACAGGGGAGAGGATAGGGATGGACTGGGAGAATACGAGTGAAGGGAAATGGTGATCAAGATGTAGAGTTAACATGCCTTGACTGTATTAGGACTTTATTGAACCCAAATACCACAAAATTCTTTAGCTCAGCCCTGCTAGCCTTAATTGAGAAAGTGGAAATTTAAGATGGGATCCGTGCCTTGTATGGTGTCAACACCCATGGCGTGGTTTAGTATACGTACCATGTGCTTGTTTTTCTGCTTGTGAACTTGTGAGATAGAAAAACGGCTACCTAGTCATCCAATTTTACTGTTTTTATTTTTATTGGATATTTTGTGTACTTACATTTCAAATGTTATCCCCTTTCTCCCCTCTCCCAACCCCTTCCCCTGCTTCTATGAAGATGCTCCCACTCCCACCCACCCACTCTCAATTATACTTGTTATCATTCATTCACATAATAAATTTGGATTGTGCACTTGAAAAAAAGATGTAGAGTTAATTAATTAATTAGTTAATTAAAAAGAAAAATAATAAACACATCTAGACCTCTCACATTCATTGTTCCTGTCTACCCTTATCTTTAGCATTCCTTTTTTGTTTGTTTGTAATTTGATACAGGGTCTCTCAATGTAGCCGATATGAGTGTGGAAATGGCTACATATTCTAGGCATGCTTCAGCCTTCTAAACCCAGAGGTGACAGGGGTGTCTTAAGACCCCCTCTCAACAAAATGACCCAATTTTAGTGTCCCAAAATATTATAGCTCACAACATGAGGGACTCTGCTTTTAAAGAAGCTTTATTCTGAGTGTAGACAACCCTGAAAACATTGAATGAAATCTCCTGTCTGTATCCAGTGACCCCAGACAGCTATCACTATTGAGTTAACAAAAATGTTGCCAGTCTCCCTCTGGAATTTCAGATCATATACTATTGTCTTTCATATGAGAGGCCTTTGCATCTTCTAATTGATAATATTGTCCTAAAAGATTTATTGAATCTCACCTCATGATCATAGCTTAGTGTTACCCTGTTCTACTGGGACATTTAAAAAGCAGCCTGTTAATTTGGAATCAGTTTCAATTTAAAGTTGCTTTTAGATACAATAGATGATAAATAGAACAGCTGGTGTCCAAGGCACACAAAGAAGAGTATGACTCACACTAGGCTGTGTATATATTGTGACTATTTAGGACATATGCCCTGGAGTCAGACATACCTGAATCTGAGACACAGGTGCTTTTTAAAAATTCAAATCATTTGCCTAACCTTTAATTTTTCCCTGGAAAAATGTAGGATGATGTGAACAATGTTAATGATAGAGAATTGCGAAGAGTCAAAATAAGAAAATACATCCATATTAATGAGCATTCAATAATTCTAATATTTCTTGTCCTTAACTCAAGATGTTTCCCAAACTTGAAAAAGTGTTTTCCTTGTGCTAAGCCTCCTACCCATCCACAGGGTTTATAATAACTATTGAGCCACTGACTTCTAGGACACAATTACAATAGGTGTTATCCACATCCCAGACATTCTTTGTCACTATTAGCCACACTTTCCTCCCTCAATCTACTCCTCCTCCTTCATAGTAGCCTTTTCCATACCAATATATTCTCCATAATCTCTTATGATTGTGCTTCTCCATCTTCTTATTTCTTAAGCTTCTTGCAATAATTACTTCTACTCACAATGTTCTTTTTTTTACATCTTCTGGATACATGAAATAACTGTCTTTGTACACCTCTGATATTAGCCATGACTGCCAAGAAGTTATTGATCAAGAAAAATCAAGCAGAGGGTCAATTTTGAGTGGACCTTTAAGTAAGGGCTAGGTAATAGCTATCCAATTCCTTTATGAAAATTTCAGCTTTCAGAAAAAAGCAGAAACAGAGCTTTGTTCAGCACAGACATTTTAGTCAACAGTGCAAGGCCATATCTCCTCCTTTCAGCACACACTGAAGGAGAAATGTGGATTGGCTGTGGGTCATTGTGATTTGGAGCTGTATTCCTGTCCACCTCAAACTCTCGACAATCATTCAATTGTCCAGGAATTTTCTGTAAAACAAACACATGACACTCTCTTGATTCTCATATTCTGGGCAGTGGGCTACTAGCCTGTTATATGCACAAGCAAATAAAGTATGTGGCAATGCAGAAGACAGCCCAAAACCGAGAATTTTCAAAATTAAACTATCAATTGTACTAAAGCCAGGGACACAAGCAAGCTAAAGCTCTCTTGCCTAGCAAAAGCTTCCTTGACTAAAAAGTTTTCTACCAAACTATGCGCTAGAATTACAGCATATGCCACTATAAGCAACCTGACAAGAGAGAAGATATTCGAAATAGAGACATTTCTGTTCTGTCTACCAAAACTGTAGAAACAATGGTCCTTAAGCAATTGGAAATTCCTGGGAAATCCATGTTGAGTGAAAGAAAAATGTGAAAGTCTAGTGCCAGCCAGGAAAGGAACTTCTTTCCTAAAGATCGCTCAAAGTCTGACAACTTGTCACACACCTTACAAGAAAGAGTAAATCAGAGACAGTGATGATGAGTGGGACTGCAACTTGAGCAAAACTGCTCAACCTTGCATAACTCTTACAATCTTATTTAAACTTATACTTCGTGTCATGACCAAGAAGATATTCTTGGCTAAGGGCTGAGGTCACTGAACCGCGTCATCCCTCCTCCCGGTATGTCTAATTGAACATAACACCTTTTTCTTCTTTTCGCTCTTCACTGTCTCTCTAATTGGCCTACTAAGGACAGCTAACCAAGCTGAGCTTGCAGGGCTCCCAGGGCCCAAGCAGTGACCATAACAACTCCAGGAACACAACCTTACTCAAAATTAAGAATTTCTTTGAAAGAAATGCTTATGTATTGGCAATAATAAAGAATCAACTTCTTTTATATATGGGCATAAATATGTAGGCATATCTCCAAATGATTTTAAACTCATGGCTATTTATATCGCAAGATAAACAGCCTGACTATATTTATTTAGAAAGTTTAGGTTAGAGAGAATTTTAGAGTCTGACAATAAAATAAAGTCAATATAGATGCTGAGCCGAAGACTCTGCTGTGCTTTATGGAGCTCTGCTGGGAGCATAATTCACCAAACATTGATCATGTGCAGTTTACAGCCTTATAAAAGTCAGAATTAAACTAAATTGAGAAAACACATTTAATGGTGTCACAAGATGGCTTTCCTCTCTTTAATTTCCATGAAATACTTTTCAGATGTACAGTAGAGTTGTGTTGACAAGAGAACTAATAAGATTAGTTTAAACTCTGTAGGCTAAGAGGTATTTTCTCCTGAATTTCTAACTTGTCCTTAGAGATTAATGAAAGGGGAGTCATTTTCCTTCTTCTTTAACTTAGCTGCTACTTGAAT
Source organism: Rattus norvegicus (assembly GCF_021556685.1). Taxonomy (NCBI): domain Eukaryota; kingdom Metazoa; phylum Chordata; class Mammalia; order Rodentia; family Muridae; genus Rattus; species Rattus norvegicus. The sequence goes on from NC_141538.1 coordinate 100,774,840, forward strand.
CATTACAAAGCATTACAAAATGAAGACATTTCGAGCAATACTTTATTTTTTCCAAGGAGGAAGGAACAGTTTTCTAAGTTGCAAAGTGAGCCAAATCTCTCACTCCCCTTGACTGAGGACATACTGAACAGGAGAGCATGTGGCTTCAAGAATGAGATTCCTGTAGGACTTTTGCACTCCATTTATCTTAAACTTCACCATAATTCACAAACATGTAATGCAAACAAAAAAGTCTAATCTTAATTAAAATACAGGAAAAACAAAACTAATTAAAGAATATATTTCTCATATTAAAAGTATAACTAACTTCAAAGAGTGAAGCAGAGACCGAGGGAAAGGCAATTCAGAGACTGCCCTACCTCGGTATACATCTCATCTGCAGACACCAAACTCAAACACTATTGATGATGCCAAGAGGTGCTTGATGACAGGAGCATGGTATAGCTATTCCATGAGACATTCTGCCAAGCTGGACCAATACAGATGTGGATGTAGGCAGCCAACCCTAGACTGAAAGCTGCAACCCCAATGGAGAAGTTGTGGCAAGGCCTGAAAGAGCTGAAGAGATTTGCAACCCCCATAAGGAAAACAACAATATCAACCAACCAATTCCCCCATAGCTCCCAGGGAATAAACCACAAACCAAAGAATACCCATGGCTCCAGCTGGATATGTAGCAGAGGATGGCCTTACAGGGCATCACTGAGAGGGGAGGCTTGGTGACCCAGGGTACGGAAATACTAGGGCACTGAAGCAAGAATGGGCAGGCAGGGGGACGAGCACTCTCATAGAGTCAGGGGGAGGATAGGAGTTTGTGGAGGGGAAACTGGGAAGGGGATATCATTTGAAATGTAAATAAATAAAATAATAAAAATGAAAAAAAACAAAACCTAAAAAGTTTCAAAAGCTTAAAAGTTAAAAAGTTAGTCAGAGGCTGGAGAAATAGCTCAGCAGTTAAAAACTAATAAGGCAAAATGCATTAGTATATGTTTGATACAAATGGGAAAGTGTAGTAAATTTGTATTCAATGAGTAGTACTTGCTTTAAAATGTTACTTATTTTTAAAAAATATTTTCCATTCTCTTCTTTGCTAAACTTGTCTTCCATTCACACAACTCCACAACTGCTCTTCCTAAATAAATGATAACAAATAGAAATAGCACAATGTACACTTGTACTTATAATTTTCTAGTAGCCGTAAATAATAAATAAAATAAGATAGGTCATTTAAATGAACTTTACTTAATGCAATACTTCTAAAATGTCATCATTTCAACCTGAAATCATATTAAAGCCACTGGTAGATTTGTATATGTTTGCTATTCCCTTCATTTCTTTTCCTATTACTCTGATAATCAACTCTGATAAATGCAACTTATGGTAAATGGGTTTATGTTACTCATACTTCAAAGTACAGTCCAGCATATCAAGAGTTTGAAATCACTACAATCAGAAGAGAGTCATGAACATAGGCATAAAAGGACTATGCTTGCTTTTTTACCCTACCTAGAAAATGATGCCACCCAAAATGGATAGGTTTTTCCCTTTTTAGTTAATATAATCATGCTGAATCCCACAGGCACCCCAAAGATGCATGTCCCAAGTGATTCTAACGTCTGTCAATCTGACAACTAAACCCTAGGCATCTTACTGTCTGAAACTGGAGTGTTTGTGCCAGTGTAGGACAGCTCTAGTGGGATTATCCAGGCAAAAGTGCTCAGGAGTCATATGTAGCTATAAGCTAATCTATTATATATTTTAAGTAGATAGTCATAGTTAAGAAAAAATATGTATGATGGCAGTAGGAAAATTCAGGAAAAAGGTCAATCTTCAGAAATAGGGTATAGCGAGCACATTAGACATCATACAGACTGTGTTGTTTTTGAGAATAGACCAAGGTCTGGCTCCTAGCTGACAACTAAATTAAAATAAACTTAGTGTCCATGTCATTCCAACAACAGAAGTCTTAATTACAATACAGGAAGAACTGCAGGATAGAGGTGGCACATGAACAAAAGAGGCAGACATATCTTTGATCTTTGACATTACCCTGGTCTACAGAGTTGGTTCTAGGACATACAGGGCTACACAAAGAAACACTGTCTCAAATGGCTAACAAATAACGGGCCAAACTTGAGACCGATCCCATAGGCAAGCAATAATCCCTAATGCTATTAATGCTATTAATGATGCTTGCAGACAGGAGTATGTTGTCCTCTGAGAGGCTTGACCCAGCAGCTGACTCAGATAGATGCAGACACTCAGCCAAACAGTGAAAGGTTCTTGGATTCTTTCATGGAAGAATAGGAGGAAGGATGGCAGGAAGGAAGGGGATAGGAACTCCATAGGAAGACCAACAGACTCAATTAACCTGTACCCTCCCAGCTATCAGATTCTGAACCACCAACCGAAGAACATATATGGGCTGGAACTAGACTTCAATGTTCATATGTAGGAGATGTGCAGCTTGACCTTCCTGTGGGCCCAAGCTGCTGCCTGTCCATGAAATCTGTTCTACTAATTGGACTGCCTTATCTGGCCTCAATGGGAGAGGAAGCACCTAGCCTCGCAGAGGCTTGAAGTGCTAGGGTTGGGTGGAAATCCAGAGGAGACCCACGTCCTCAGAAAAGAAGGGGAGTAGGGAAGAGGGGAAGGGTTGTGGGAGAGGTGACCAAGAAAGGAGCAATGGGCAGGATTTAATCTGAATAAAGAAAAAAATTAAATGCAGAAAAAGAAAGAAACCCTGTCTCAAAAAATAAAAAGTTTGAAAAATCCAAAATAGTTTAAGAATATATTTCTCATATTAAAAATATATCTACATTAAAAAGTTAAAGACAGCAAATGGAGCTGGAGAGATGGCTGGGCAGTTAAGAGATAGCACTGGTATTACAGAGGATCTAGTCTTCTATTTCAAGAATCCACATTGGATACCACCAGGCAGATCTGACATCTTTAGCATGGACACCAATACTCTGTACACATATCAAGTCAGAGACACAATGAAAAATAAAAATAAACCTCAGAAAAGCATTAAAGTCTAAACACAGTGTATTGTGAGTATATCCTATCAAACATGCCACCAATCATAACATTTCAGAAGAACTTGCTATAAACCACATTGTGTTACTTTTAGTGTCTCAGTTCCTTCACCAGCTTTTTTTTTCCACCTTTATTAACTTGGGTATTTCTTATTTACATTTCGATTGTAATTCCCTTTCCCGGTTTCCAGGCCAACATCCCCCTAGCCCCTCTCCCTCCCCTTCTATATGGATGTTCCCCTCCCCATCCTCCCTACATTACCGCCCTCCCCCCAACAATCACATTCACTGGGGGTTCAGTATTGGCAGGACCAAGGGCTTCCCCTACCACTGGTGCTCTTACTAGGATATTCATTGCTACCTATGAGGTCAGAGTCCAGGGTCAGTCCCTGGAAGCTCTGGTTGGTTGGCATTGTTGTTCATATGGGGTCTCAAGCCCCTTCAAGCTCTTTCAGTCCTTTCTAAGATTCCTTCAACGGAGGTCCCATTCTCAGTTCAGTGGTTTAATGATGGCATTCGCCTATGTATTTGCTGTATTCTGGCTGTGTCTCTCAGGAGGGATCTACATCCGGTTCCTGTCAGCCTGCAGTTCTTTGCTTCATCCATCTTATCTAGTTTGGTGGCTGTATATGTATGGGTCACATGTGGGGCAGGCTCTGAATGGGTGTTCCTTCTGCCTCTGTTCTAAACTTTGCCTCCCTATTCCCTCCCAAGGCTATTCTTGTTCTCCTTTTAAAGAAGGAGTGAAGCATTCGCATTTTGGTCATCCTTCTTGAGTTTCATGTGTTCTGTGCATCTAGGGTAATTCCAGCATTTGGGCTAATAGCCACTTATCAATGAGTGCATACCATGTGTATTTTTCTGTGATTGGGTTACCTCACTCAGGATGATATTTTCCAGTTCCATCCATTTGCCTATGAATTTCATAAAGTCATTGTTTTTGATAGCTGAGTAGTATTCCATTGTGTAGATGGACCACATTTTCTGTATCCAGTTCTCTGTTGAAGGGCATCTGGGTTCTTTCCACCTTCTGGCTATTATAAATAAGGCTGCGATGAACATAGTGGAACATGTGTCTTTGTTATATGTTGGGACATCTTTTGGGTATATGCCCAAGAGAGGTATAGCTGGGTCCTCAGGTAGTTCAATGTCCAATTTTCTGAGGAACCTCCAGACTGATTTCCAGAATGGTTGTACCAGTCTCCAATCCCACCAACAATGGAGGAGTGTTCCTCTTTCTCCACATCCTCACCAGCATTTGCTGTCACTTGAGTTTTTGATCTTAGCCATTCTGACTGGTGTGAGGCTTCACCGGCTTTTTAATGTGTGACAATGTTCAGTCATTTTGATACATGAAACAGAAGAAAGACACAAGGATGCTAAGTGACAGAACCACTTTCTGAGAAATTGGACCCTGTGCTTTCAGTACACTAGTAAACTAATGTATCCACAGCAGCCTTCCTTCTTCGCCCCCTCTCATACACAATGCACCCCCATGGAATTTCAAGGAGCAGGTGTTCTTTACAGTGGACCCCTCTGCCTTGCTCCAAAGTAACTGTCAATATAACATACTCACTTGTGTAAAATACTTTCCTTTTTTCTCCTAGATTTTTTTGCCTCTTTAATTTATCCCCTGAGAGATGTAAATAATTAAAAAGAAAGAAAACTGCATTTACAACTAGTGTAAATATAAGGAATTGGAGCTCAGATTGGAATGAGTTCTGAGTGGTTTTTGTTGTTGTTTTTAAGGAATGACCTTGCGTTTTAAATCTATGCCATTTACGTTTCCGCTGAGAGACATAATTGATTTATTTATAGTGTCATTAGCAGACTTTTCTTACATTTAACATCTGCTGCTTGTAGTCCTCCTATTCAGACACTAGCTATCAGGTGAGCCCACCTTTTTCAGACTCTCCCTGTGTTTTTGCCTTCATTATCATCCCTGCAGAGTGTTACAATTGTGTGTTTTTTTAATCCATCAGTTCAATGTGCAAGGTGTCAGTCCCACTGCCAACAGTTTGGCAATGCATTTTCCCTTTGACAACCCTCTTGGTATCATTTCATCTATACTTGTCCATCAGAAACTTACCCTAAGGGATGCTTCCAAGTGCAGCCAGCATCCAGTAGTTGCCTTTGTGCTGAACCTTAACTACCATCCTCATTCTATGAGGAAACCGAAGGGAGAGGTATGACCTCGTGAGAGATTTTGTTGTTGTTATTATTAAATTTGAGTCTAGGGAGATTCAAAAATAGTAATCTTTTCACAGAGTGGGAGAAATCGTTTTGAGTCTTATCTCAAACAGCGACGATGCCTTGTTTTGCTAGAATTACCCAGGCTACAATGACAGGCTTCCTCTGCATTGTCATGGCTTTGAAAAAGCTGTTGTGCCTTGTCGTTTTTATTTAAGATAGTATTATTGAAGTACTGTGTGGAAATATTTACAAAATAATTCTATGCTTTCTGTTGGTATTTGTTGACATTTCGCTAGCTTCAGAATGGAATACGTCTCCACACACATGCATAGATCTGTATTACATTCACATCATTGGTTCATAACCTTGAGGAGACAAACAAAAGCCTCTGAAACATTATCCAATTATAGGCCCATATCTGATGATAACCCCTCAGCTTGTGCTTATTATGTAGAAAAAGGCTTTTAATGATGGTTGCATTTTCTTTCCCTTCAGAGTTTTAAACTATAATGCAATGCCAAACGGTAATGGAATCCTAATAGAAAATCAACACTTCAGTCTTATGCTTCTGATAACCTTATCAAGCCACATTCACAACAGACTAGATGAAGACACATCCTGCAATGAAAATTAATTGCTCTGAATTTCTCTTAAGCACTTGTCATCTGTAGTATGCTGAATATGTAGTATAGCTGAATATTTTCCCTCACTCAGAGTAAATGCTCTACTTTGGCAAATTGCCTTGAAGGTGATTTTCTCATTCCTTGAATAATTATTTCACCTCTGATTTTGTTGTTGTCTAAATAGGGCAGAACCAGCCTTTATTTTTGTTTGGCATTCTCAGGCAGGGCAGGGGATGAGAGGAATACACTTTCAACCAACATGCTTTTCATTAACGAAGTAAGACCTTATATTTTGATTGGCAGATGAAAGGGAAAGTATGCCTGTGATGGAGATGGAGATAAGGGAATAGAAGATCTTTAAAGATTTAATACATTAATAGGAAGTGAATTTGTCTATAAAGTTGAAATAGGAAATTTATTCAGAATACATTTGCATCTGTTCTCTGCGACAGCATTCTCATCTTTTCTTGCTCTAATCTCTTTTACAGAAACCAAAAACAAGGACTGTGATTTAACTGCAGAGGAGGAAATATGGATATGGCTGTTGGGAATCCATTCGATCCTAATACTTTAGACACATTGAATAGATATTTGCAGGGGAGGAGGGGATAAAAATATTGTACTATGACAAAAAGATGCCTTAATGTCTACAGTCAGGCTTTCTGAAGAAACATATCTATTAAGAATTCATGAATCTATTAGGAGTGTGGTTGGCAAAGAAAGCTTCGTGAAGACCTTAAATTAGTGAAGATGGGATTTTTCTTGCATGGCAAAATACTCAGGGATAGGCCATCTAAGCTGCATGAGGCTGTTCGTGCCAGCCTTCATCTTTCTCCAGCTCTCTATCTTTCCACTCCACTCTATATGAAGCAGTAGTACTCTAGCCATGAATGCTGTGTCCTTAATACATACTTAATAATACTCCCTGGATATAAATATCTCTCTACGTATATCTAGATGACAAGCAAGAAGATAAAGCAAAAGAATGATTAAAGGTCATATCCCAGGGGACTCAGCTCTTTTACAAACTTTCAGAGGCATCAACAAAGTACTCCCAGGAGAAGCTCAGTAACTAATGAATTGCTTACTTCGTTCAGAGAAAAAGAGCAGGGCATGTCCACATACTGGATGCATGCACACTAGCATGGACACGGCAAACACTGTCACACCGGATCATACTATCATCACACCCAGTTACACACTACCATGTATATACTACCATGTGTACACTACCATGTACACACTACCACAGAATAATATGTACAAAGTCAATCACCATACACTATTCAGTCACACTAAGAAGGGACTTCATAGACTCCTCTTCTACCATAATACATAGGTTGTGCTAGCCTGGCTTGACTTCTGTAGCCTCAGTCTTGCTTCCTGGACTGGGCCCTCATCTGTGTTTCATGTGACTCCTCATTTCCAGAAATATAGACTAGACTATTACAAAAAATGGGGGGAAGGGGGTTGATTAACTATAGAACAGGTTAAACAACAAAACAAAAAGATAGTAATTTTTATTACTTTTAAGTTTCACAGTCCAGTCATTGCCCCCCTCCCAGTCTCACCTCCCACAGATCCTCATCCCATTCCTCTTCCTGCTATCTCCAAAAGGATGCCCACCCCTCCCAGGCCTCTCCACTTCCTGGGCCTTCAAGTCTCTAGAGGGTTCAGCATGTCTTCTCCTGCTCAAGCCAGTAAAAAACATATCTTTTTTTATACCTTTTAAAAGTATACACTTCTTTACTATGATTTCCATTTAAAAGAAGAAATTAGTTATATAGTTCAAATTAGCACTAAAATTAGCTTGCTAAAGAATCGATTGAAAGTCCTGTCAGATGTTCCTCGAGACTTAAAGTATTTGTGATTAAGAGATCTGATTTGTCTTTCTAACAGTGATAAGCTCCTGCTCAGGAAAGCAAAATAAGAAGCTGTTTCCTTCAGACTAGATGTCCAGACTATTTTTAAGATGTTTCTCATTGTTACTTCAAAACCCCAGTTGAAAACAATTCTATATCACCTGACAGGGTGCAAGGAAGATAACGATTACTACATGCTTACTCAAACTCAGGACTGACAGTGTAGACAGCCATGACACCTGGCTAATTTTCAGAGCAATGCCTCCCTGATAAATCAAAAGAGGTAGAGTATGTTAATACCACTTGGGAGAATGAGACTACCATAATTTGGAGTCATATTAAAGCAAGCTTTAGGTATTCCCAGAAAATGGCCTTGTCCTACGTCATCCAGGTGCATATAAAGACGAACCCACAAGGCTATGTACTCCCTGCCTTCGTCCAATCCAGGCAAGTATATACATTGATGTACTTCCTGCCTTTGTACTTCCTGCCTATGTCCAATCAGGAGAAAGCTTACATCCTGTATTTCCTGCCTGCATACATTCTGTCCTTATGTGTTCAAGGACATCTGTGTTTAGGGAAGATAAAACGTGTCTCACATAAACAACAGGGTCCAGCATTGCAGGGAGTATCTGTCTTTGAACAAGCAGGCTTACAGGTCAGAGGCCTTTGGGTTTTACACTTCACTTACTCATAGTATTTAAAACTTCAAACTTTTGTTCTCACATGTGTTATCATTCTTGACAAGGGAAACACAGGTTAAAGCATTAATATCAGCCAGGAATACTTTGGCAAGCTGCTTGGAAGGTGGATAAGCAGTTAGGAGCATATGCTGCTCTTTCAGACATCTAGTGTTTGTGCAACTTCCAGTAACTCCACCTCCAGTGAATATGGCTCCCTCTTCTGGACTCTTTGTGTATGTGGGGGTTGGGGAAGCACACACGCACACACACACACACACACATACACACACACATATACATGTGCACACAATCAGTAAACATAAATATAAATAAAAACAAAGTAAACCTAAAAAAAAAAAGAAAGAAAGCTATAGAATTGTGAGCCGGTTTAGTAATAGAAGTTGACATACAAGAGGAAGAATATTAAGATTTGGGTTCTCTTATTTGTAGAATAATTGCCTCAAAACAAAATTAAATAAGTCAAATATTGCTTTTACTACAAAGAGATTAAATTCAATTTAAGGCACGCTTGTTTTAAAGCAACATCTGAGAAGTTAACCAAATGAAAATGTTTAGTGTTACCTGGGAGTCGGACCCTGGAGAGGACAGAATAGGTGTGAAATGGAGAGACACTGGAACCAGCCACACGAGTTAAGCATTTAATAAAGAGCAGATGATTGAGAGATGATATTTAAACCTTTCAATTGATTGCTAAGCAGTAGGCACTGACAAAAGTCTCAATGAGTAAGTAGGATGAAAATATCAGTACATTATAAATTAATAAATTATGAAAAATATGATGCTTAATGACACTGATCTTTTTATACTCAATATAGCTCATGGATGCAGTGAGCATCCTCATGTATGAGGATGGACTGTAAAAGTTTGAAAAGTTTTTTCTTTTCTTTTTTTTATTTCATGTATGTTTTCCATCTTTATTAAATTGGGTGTTTCTTATTTACATTTCAAATGTTATTCACTTTCCCAGTTTCCAGGCCAACATCCCCCTAAGCCCTGCCCCTTCCCTTCTGTATGGGTGTTGCCCTCCCCATCCTTCACCCATTCCTGCCCTCCCCCAAGAATCCCGTTCACCGGGTATCCAGCCTTGGCAGGACCAAGGGCTTCCCCTTCCACTGGTGCTCTTACTAGGCTATTCATTGCTACCTATGAGGTCAGAGTCCAGGGTCAGTCCATGTATAGTCTTTGGGTAGTGGCTTAGTCCCTGGAAGCTCTGGTTGCTTGGCATTGTTGTTCATATGGGGTCTCGAGCCCCTTCAGCTCTTTCAGTCCTTTGTCTGATTCCTTAAATGGGGGTCCCATTCTCAGTTCAGTGGTTTAATGATGGCATTCGCCTATGTATTTGCTGTATTCTGGCTGTGTCTCTCAGGAGGGATCTACATCCAGTTCCTGTCAGCCTGCAGTTCTTTGCTTCATCCATCTTGTCTAGTTTGGTGACTGTTTATGTATGGGCCACATGTGGGGCAGGCTCTGAATGGGTGTTCCTTCTGCCTCTGCTCTAAACTTTGCCTCCCTATTCCCTGCCAAGGGTATTCTTGTTCTCCTTTTAAAGGAGTGAAGCATCCTCCTTTTGGTCATCCTTCTTGAGTTTCATGTGTTCTGTGCATCTAGGGTAATTCCAGCATTTGGGCTAATAGCCACTTATCAATGAGTGCATACCATGTGTATTTTTTTGTGATTGGGTTACCTCACTCAGGATGATATTTTCCAGTTCCATCCATTTGTCTATGAATTTCATAAAGTCATTGTTTCTGATAGCTGAGTAGTATTCCATTGTGTAGATGGACCACATTTTCTGTATCCAGTTCTCTGTTGAAGGGCATCTGGGTTCGTTCCAGCTTATGGCTATTATAAATAAGGTTGCTATGAACATAGTGGAGCATGTGTCTTTGTTTTATGTTGGAGCATCTTTTGCGTATATGCCCAAGAGAGGTATAGCTGGGTCCTCAGGTAGTTCAATGTCCAATTTTCTGAGGAACCTCCAGACTGATTTCCAGAATGGTTGTACCAGTTTGCAATCCCACCAACAATGGAGGAGTGTTCCTCTTTCTCCGCATTCTCACCAGCATCTGCTGTTGCCAGAGTTTTTGATCTTAGTCATTCTGACTGGTGTGAGGTGAAATCTCAGGGTTGTTTTGATTTGCATTTCCCTTATGACTAAAGATGTTGAATGTTTCTTTAGGTGCTTCTCAGCCATTTGGCACTCCTCAGATGTGAATTCTTTATTTAGCTCTGAACCCCATTTTTAATAGGGTTATTTGTCTCCCTGCCATCTAACTTTGTGAGTTCTTTGTATGTTTTGGATATGAGCCCTCTATCAGTTGTAGGATTGGTAAAGATCTTTTCCCAATCTGTTGATTGCCATTTTCTCCTAACAACAGTGTCCTTTGCCTTACAGAAGCTTTGCAGTTTTATGAGATCCCATTTGTCTATTCTTGATCTTAGAGCATAAACCATTGGTGTTTTGTTCAGGAAATTTTCTCCAGTGTTCATGTGTTCAAGACTCTTCCTCACTTTTTCTTCTATTAGTTTGAGTGTATCTGGTTTGATGTGGAGGAAAGTTTTTATAATGCAATTGACGTTATTATTACCATTACTAAATGCCATGGTGAGAACACCAACAATATTTTTATAATGACAGACTAGTATATGACATTTCTATTACTCAGGAAGTGACCATGTTCTTCACTTTTAAAAATCATAACACAAAGTAGAACAATGATCCACAGTATTAATCCATGTCACACAGACACAAAGACAAAGGTGGCTGCAGGTCAAGAACTCAACCAGCAGGGCTTCATCCTATAATAATTTACTAGATCATCTTATTATGCTTTTAACTATTATTTCTCAGTCATTTTTTATTTGTCACAAGCCAGAAAAACTTTTCCTTGCTGATTTAGGCAATGGAAAATAAACGGTAATTTCTTACTCTCACATATGTTTGTTTAAAGTCTTTAACCTCCCTTTAACCCAGTGTCATGTACTTATGGTAGCGATTTCAAAAGCACAAAGTTTCAGACTGTAATCATAAGCCAAGATTCACATTTCCTTTATCTACTCATTTGCCAAAGCAAGCATCTTCCAAATATGTTTCAACATGAGAATTTCTAGTGAGAAGAAATGTAAAGGCACATTCAAGGGAAGAGATAGCATGTGCCGGAGCAAGCAGGCACTGGCTCCTGGGATCCAGGTTTCCTTACAAGTTTTGAATATTGTAGTATTATTTACACTATTCAGATCAGCAAATAACAAAACTGACACACATGCACACACACACACACACACACACACACACACACACACACACACACACATGCAGACAAATGTGAGTACCTGACTTTGAAAACCAATTTGAACCATTTGCCAGTACTCCTTGAGAATGAATAAATGAAACCATCAAAACTGTAAACACGGATAGTAGGTAATAGTCTGCATGTTGTCATTGATCAAATCCTTCTGTGTCACTAAATGCATACTATGTGCATACAGTATATTGGAAGGGTATGAGACATAGATATATACACAAGGAATTAGCCCTAAGTTTTTAAATTTTCACTAACAAGAGAAAGAGAAACTGAGAGAGAGGCACACACATTGAGATACACTCAGTGAAATTAGATAGATTACATTTAGGTATTATATTTTGCTAAGCTAAATAGTTTAAGAAGATAAGGAAAGAATGTTTCTCTTAACGTATTTTTTTTATTAACTTGAGTATTTCTTATATACATTTCAAGTGTTATTCCCTTTCCCGGTTTCCAGGCAAACATCCCCCTCCCCCCTCCCCTTCCTTATGGGTGTTCCCCTCCCAACCCTCCCCCCATTGCCGCCCTCCCCCCATAGTCTAGTTCACTGGGGGTTCAGTCTTAGCAGGACCCAGGGCTTCCCCTTCCACTGGTGCTCTTACTAGGATATTCATTGCTACCTATGGGGTCAGAGTCCAGGGTCAGTCCATGTATAGTCTTTAGGTATTTTAAAAAAGCATTAATAGGGCAATATAGGTTCTGGACCAGCACCACAGATCTGAAACACTGACAATTTAGAACTAATGGCAGAGAAATCCCAATGTTCCTCTATGCAAACCTACACACAATTACAAACTTTTGTAACAAGTTCAACCATTACTGGAATTACAATTTACTTCTGACAATAGCACAATGCCTCAGAGGACCACAGCAGAAAATAGTATTATTATTTTAAATGTTAAAATAAATAACAAATAAATTCCACCTGAGTTTTTACTGTGTTGTTGGTATGCTTGCAGTTCAAATGTTTTTTGCTATCCTCTTCTCTGTGCTCTTCCTGTGCTATAATTCATCTGTTTTAACTCCTGAGCAAATTATCTTCAAAGCTAGATAAAAATGAGCAAGGGGAAGGAGTACATTGACCTTCTTGATTTAAGATACCCAGTTATGGGCCAGTTAGTCAGGGTTGACATCATAATTGATTGCAAAGATAAAGTCCTTATCAAAAGCTAGATTATTTGGGGGGGAGGGGTTCCTTGTTTTCCTAAGTGTTTTGCAAGTGTGAGGAGTATGTTGAGCTACTTCTCCTGACTAAGTACACAAGAGACATACAATGTCCTTTTGTAAACGTGGTAATAGAAGATCAAGCTGGGGTCTACAGACTGCAGCAAATTGAACTCTCACAAAGTCTTCAGTTTTGTTCAGTGCAAGTGATACCTTTTCCATGCTCTGGCCTTATCTATGTCCAGATGACTGATAAGAGGCTGATGATGTTTTATTATTTTAAGTGGGTAACTGTTTAAATCAGCCTCTATCTGCATTACAAATAGGTAGGATCTAAATAATAGATCCTCAGCTCGAATCACTTTATATAATACCTACACTCAGATCTCATGATGCAGGCTCAATTTACTATGGCCTATGGTTAATTAGGACTCAGCATCAGATAAAGCAATGGAAAAATCACTATGGGCTTTATTAACTAGCATTTCTATTACTCTGAAAAAGAAAAGATGCCAGTAAATTTGTTCTTCAATCATAGTGACTTGTTTGAAATAATGGTATAATAATAATGGTATAGTTTAGAATTGGGGTGAGGGGCTCCCATAAGATGCGTATACTAAATGTTTAGCTCCCGTATATGGAGACACCATGGAGAAGTGATGAAACCTCTAGAGGTGAGCTGGGGCATAGTAAAATAAAGTTTAACCATTAAAGAATGACTGTGAGGATGGTTTATAATTCTCTCTCTCTCTCTCTCTCGCTCGCTCACTCGCTCGCTCGCTCGCTCTCTCTCATGTGCTTTCCACCACAAAGCTTTTTACACCATCATGATGATGAGCTTTGTTCCAAAATCCCAGGGCTATGAAGGCAAGAAATCATAGGCTGAATCCTTGAAAATCATTTGCCGAAATAACTCTTCATTATGAGTTGTATTGGTAAGCTATCAATAAAAAGCTTACTAATACAGGTAATATACTATTAACTGACTTGAGGATGGCTATATAATTTGGTGCAAATTTATAAATAATGTTTTCTTATTTGCAAACCTTTTTTTCTGGTTTCTTTTTTTTTTTTTTTTTAACTTGAGTATTTCTTATATACATTTCGAGTGTTATTCCCTTTCCCGGTTTCCAGGCAAACATCCCCCTCCCCCCTCCCCTTCTTTAATGGGCGCTCCCCTCCCCATCCTCCCCCCCTTGCCGCCCTCCCCCCAACAATCTAGTTCACTGGGGGTTCAGTCTTAGCAGGACCCAGGGCTTCCCCTTCCACTGGTGCTCTTACTAGGATATTCATTGCTACCTATGAGGTCAGAGTCCAGGGTCAGTCCATGTTTACTCTTTAGGTAGTGGCTTAGTCCCTGGAAGCTCTGGTGTCTTGGCATTGTTGTACATATGGGGTCTCGAGCCCCTGCAAGCTCTTCCAGTTCTTTCTCTGATTCTTTCAACGGGGGTCCTATTCTCAATTCAGTGGTTTGCTGCTGGCATTCGCCTCTGTGTTTGCTGTATTCTGTCTGTGTCTCTCGGGAGAGACCTACCTCCTGTCGGTCTGCACTTCTTTGCTTCATCCATCTTGTCTAATTGGGAGGCTGTATATGTATGGGCCACATGTGGGGCGGGCTCTGAATGGGTGTTCCTTGTGTGTCTGTTTTAATCTTTGCCTCTCTATTCCCTGCCAAGGGTATTCTTGTTCCCCTTTTTTTTTTTATTAACTTGAGTATTTCTTATATACATTTCAAGTGTTATTCCCTTTCCCGGTTTCCAGGCAAACATCCCCTCCCCCCTCCCCTTCCTTATGGGTGTTCCCCTCCCAACCCTCCCCCCATTGCCGCCCTCCCCCCATAGTCTAGTTCACTGGGGGTTCAGTCTTAGCAGGACCCAGGGCTTCCCCTTCCACTGGTGCTCTTACTAGGATATTCATTGCTACCTATGGGGTCAGAGTCCAGGGTCAGTCCATGTATAGTATTTAGGTAGTGGCTTAGTCCCTGGAAGCTCTGGTTGCTTGACATTGTTGTACTTTTGGGGTCTCGAGCACCTTCAAGCTCTTCCAGTTCTTTCTCTGATTCCTTCAACGGGGGACCTATTCTCAGTTCAGTGGTTTGCTGCTGGCATTCGCCTCTGTATTTGCTGTATTCTGGCTGTGTCTCTCAGGAGCGATCTACATCCGGCTCCTGTCAGTCTGCACTTCTTTGCTTCATCCATCTTTCTAATTGGGTGGCTGTATATGTATGGGCCACATGTGGGGCAGGCTCCGAATGGGTGTTCCTTCAGTCTCTGTTTTAATCTTTGCCTCTCCCTTCCCTGCCAAGGGTATTCTTTTTCCTCATTTAAAGAAGGAGTGAAGCATTCACATTTTGATCATCCGTCTTGAGTTTCGTTTGTTCTAGGGATCTAGGGTAATTCAAGCATTTGGGCTAAAAGCCACTTATCAATGAGTGCATACCATGTATGTCTTTCTGTGATTGTGTTAGCTCACTCAGGATGATATTTTCCAGTTCCAACCATTTGCCTACGAATTTCATAAACTCGTTGTTTTTGATAGCTGAGTAATATTCCATTGTGTAGATGTACCACATTTTCTGTATCCATTCCTCTGTTGAAGGGCATCTGGGTTCTTTCCATTTTCTGGCTATTATAAATAAGGCTGCAATGAACATAGTGGAGCACGTGTCTCTTTTATATGTTGAGGCATCTTTTGGGTATATGCCCAAGAGAGCTATAGCTGGATCCTCAGGCAGTTCAATGTCCAATTTTCTGAGGAACCTCCAGACTGAGTTCCAGAATGGTTTTACCAGTCTGCAATCCCACCAACAATGGAGGAGTGTTCCTCTTTCTCCACATCCTCGCCAGCATCTGCTGTCACCTGAGTTTTTGATCTTAGCCATTCTCACTGGTGTGAGGTGAAATCTCAGGGTTGTTTTGATTTGCATTTCCCTTATGACTAAAGATGTTGAACATTTCTTTAGGTGTTTCTCAGCCATTCTGCATTCCTCAGCTGTGAATTCTTTGTTTAGCTCTGAACCCCATTTTTTAATAGGGTTATTTGTTTCCCTGCGGTCTAACTTCTTGAGTTCTTTGTATATTTTGGATATAAGGCCTCTATCTGTTGTAGGATTGGTAAAGATCTTTTCCCAATCTGTTGGTTGCCGTTTTGTCCTAACCACAGTGTCCTTTGCCTTACAGAAGCTTTGCAGTTTTATGAGATCCCATTTGTCGATTCTTGATCTTAGAGCATAAGCCATTGGTGTTTTGTTCAGGAAATTTTTTCCAGTGCCCATGTGTTCCAGATGCTTCCCTAGTTTTTCTTCTATTAGTTTGAGTGTGTCTGGTTTGATGTGGAGGTCCTTGATCCACTTGGACTTAAGCTTTGTACAGGGTGATAAGGATGGATCGATCTGCATTCTTCTACATGTTGCCCTCCAGTTGAACTAGCACCATTTGCTGAAAATGCTATCTTTTTTCCATTGGATGGTTTTGGCTCCTTTGTCAAAAATCAAGTGACCATAGGTGTGTGGGTTCATTTCTGGGTCTTCAATTCTACTCCATTGGTCTATCTGTCTGTCTCTGTACCAATACCATGCAGTTTTTATCACTATTGCTCTGTAATACTGCTTGAGTTCAGGGATAGTGATTCCCCCTGAAGTCCTTTTATTGTTGAGGATAGCTTTAGCTATCCTGGGTTTTTTGTTATTCCAGATGAATTTGCAAATTGTTCTGTCTAACTCTTTGAAGAATTGGATTGGTATTTTGATGGGGATTGCATTGAATCTGTACATTGCTTTTGGTAAAATGGCCATTTTTACTATATTAATCCTGCCAATCCATGAGCATGGGAGATCTTTCCATCTTCTGAGGTCTTCTTCAATTTCTTTCCTCAGTGTCTTGAAGTTCTTATTGTACAGATCTTTTACTTGCTTGGTTAAAGTCACACCGAGGTACTTTATATTATTTGGGTCTATTATGAAGGGTATCGTTTCCCTAATTTCTTTCTCGGCTTGTTTCTCTTTTCTATAGAGGAAGGCAACTGATTTATTTGAGTTAATTTTATACCCAGCCACTTTGCTGAAGTTGTTTATCAGCTTTAGTAGTTCTCTGGTGGAACTTTTGGGATCACTTAAATATACTATCATGTCGTCTGCAAATAGTGATATTTTGACTTCTTCTTTTCCGATCTGTATCCCCTTGATCTCCTTTTGTTGTCTGATTGCTCTGGCTAGAACTTCAAGAACTATATTGAATAAGTAGAGAGAGAGTGGGCAGCCTTGTCTAGTCCCTGATTTTAGTGGGATTGCTTCAAGTTTCTCTCCATTTAGTTTAATGTTAGCAACTGGTTTGCTGTATATGGCTTTTACTATGTTTAGGTATGGGCCTTGAATTCCTATTCTTTCCAGGACTTTTATCATGAAGGGGTGTTGAATTTTGTCAAATGCTTTCTCAGCATCCAATGAAATGATCACGTGGTTCTGTTCTTTCAGTTTGTTTATATAATGGATCACCTTGATGATTTTCCTTATATTAAACCATCCCTGCATGCCTGGGATGAAGCCTACTTGATCATGGTGGATGATTGTTTTGATGTGCTCTTGGATTCGGTTTGCCAGAATTTTATTGAGTGTTTTTGCGTCGATATTCATAAGGGAAATTGGTCTGAAGTTCTCTTTCTTTGTTGTGTCTTTGTGTGGTTTAGGTATAAGAGTAATTGTGGCTTCGTAGAAGGAATTCGGTAGTGCTCCATCTGTTTCAATTTTGTGGAATAGTTTGGATAATATTGGTATGAGGTCTTCTATGAAGGTTTGATAGAATTCTGCACTAAACCCGTCTGGACCTGGGCTCTTTTTGGTTGGGAGACCTTTAATGACTGCTTCTATTTCCTTAGGAGTTATGGGGATGTTTAACTGGTTTATCTGTTCCTGATTTAACTTCGATACCTGGTATCTGTCTAGGAAATTGTCCATTTCCTGAAGATTGTCACATTTTGTTGAATATAGGTTTTTATAGTAAGATCTGATGATTTTTTGAATTTCCTCTGAATCTGTAGTTATGTCTCCCTTTTCATTTCTGATTTTGTTAATCTGGACGCACTCTCTGTGTCCTCTCGTTAGTCTGGCTAAGGGTTATCTATCTTGTTGATTTTCTCAAAGAACCAACTTTTGGTTCTGTTGATTCTTTCTATGGTCCTTTTTGTTTCTACTTGGTTGATTTCAGCTCTGAGTTTGATTATTTCCTGCCTTCTACTCCTCCTGGGTGTATTTGCTTCTTTTTGTTCTAGAGCTTTTAGGTGTGCTGTCAAACTGCTGACATATGCTCTTTCCTGTTTCTTTCTGCAGGCACTCAGCGCTATGAGTTTTCCTCTTAGCACAGCTTTCATTGTGTCCCATAAGTTTGGGTATGTTGTATCTTCATTTTCATTAAATTCTAAAAAGTTTTTAATTTCTTTCTTTATTTCTTCCTTGACCAGGTTATCATTGAGTAGAGCATTGTTCAATTTCCACGTATATGTGGGCATTCTTCCCTTATTGTTATTGAAGACCAGTTTTAGGCTGTGGTGGTCCGATAGCACGCATGGGATTATTTCTATCTTTCTGTACCTATTGAGGCCCGTTTTTTGACCAATTATATGGTCAATTTTGGAGAAAGTACCATGAGGAGCTGAGAAGAAGGTATATCCTTTTGCTTTAGGATAGAATGTTCTATAAATATCCGTTAAGTCCATTTGGCTCATGACTTCTCTTAGTCTGTCGACATCACTGTTTAATTTCTGTTTCCATGATCTGTCCATTGATGAGAGTGGGGTGTTGAAATCTCCCACTATTATTGTGTGAGGTGCAATGTGTGTTTTGAGCTTTAGTAAGGTTTCTTTTACGTATGTAGGTGCCCTTGTATTTGGGGCATAGATATTTAGGATTGAGTGTTCATCTTGGTGGATTTTTCCTTTGATGAATATGAAGTGTCCTTCCTTATCTTTTTTTTTTTGATGACTTTTAGTTGGAAATTGATTTTATTTGATATTAGAATGGCTACTCCACCTTGCTTCTTCTGACCATTTGCTTGGAAAGTTGTTTTCCAGCTTTTCACTCTGAGGTAGTGTCTGTCTTTGTCTCTGAGGTGTGTTTCCTGTAGGCAGCAGAATGCAGGGTCCTCGTTGCGTATCCAGTTTGTTAATCTATGTCTTTTTATTGGGGAGTTGAGGCCATTGATATTGAGAGATATTAAGGAATAGTGATTATTGCTTCCCGTTATATTCATATTTAGATGTGAGGTTATGTTTGTGTGCTTTCATTCTCTTTGTTTTGTTGCCAAGACGATTAGTTTCTTGCTTCTTCTAGGGATAGCTTGCCTCCTTATGTTGGGCTTTACCATTTATTATCCTTTGTAGTGCTGGATTTGTAGAAAGATATTGTGTAAATTTGGTTTTGTCATGGAATATCTTGGTTTCTCCATCAATGTTAATTGAGAGTTTTGCTGGATACAGTAACCTGGGCTGGCATTTGTGTTCTCTTAGGGTCTGTATGACATCAGTCCAGGATCTTCTGGCCTTCATAGTTTCTGTCGAGAAGTCTGGTGTGATTCTGATAGGTCTCCCTTTATATGTTACTTGACCTTTTTCCCTTACTGCTTTTAATATTCTTTCTTTATTTTGTGCGTTTGGTGTTTTGACAATTATGTGACGGGAGGTGTTTCTTTTCTGGTCCAATCTATTTGGAGTTCTGTAGGCTTCTTGTATGTCTATGGGTATCTCTTTTTTTAGGTTAGGGAAGTTTTCTTCTATGATTTTGTTGAAGATATTTACTGGTCCTTTGAGCTGGGAGTCTTCACTCTCTTCTATACCTATTATCCTTAGGTTTGATCTTCTCATTGAGTCCTGGATTTCCTGTATGTTTTGGACCAGTAGCTTTTTCCGCTTTACATTATCTTCTTGTTCCCCTTTTAAAGAAGGAGTGAAGCATTCACATTTTGATCATCCGTCTTGAGTTTCATTTGTTCTAGGCATCTAGGGTAATTCAAGCAGTTGGGCTAATAGCCACTTATCAATGAGATTTGCAAACATTCTTATCTGAAAATCAAGGAGATCGTTATTGTATGGACAGGATGGATGTTACAAGTATTTCATATAAGGCCAGTGTAAATTTGTTCTTTTGAGGTAGGTTTTAGAAAGCTATGATAGATAACTGTGGGTAATCTCCTCTATAACTAGTAGTTGTAGAAAATATAATACATTGTATCTCTAGTGACATTAACTGCTTTGGGGAGCTACTGGGTTGTTTAGATAATAAGGGCTCTCCTTTCAAAGAAGCAATTCAAGAGTCAGTTAATTCTCTCCCGTCTCCCCACATACGTAATCCTGCCACACCTTTTCCCTCCCCCTCCCATTTCCCACCCAGGTCTCTCCCTCCCTCTGTCTCCCATGATTATTTTGTTCCTCCTACTAAGTGGAACTGAAGCATCCTCACTTGGGCCTTTCTTCATGTTTAACATCATGTGGTCTGTGAGTTTTATCATGGGTGTTCTGATCTTTTTGACTAATATCTACTTATCACTTAGTACATACCATGTATGTCCTTTTGGGTCTGGATTACCGCATGCAGGATGATATTTTCTAGTTCCACCCATTTGCCTGAAAAATTTGTCCTCATTTTTAATATCAGAATAGTATGCCATGTGTAATCGACCACATTTTCTATATCTATTGTTTGGTTGAGGGACATCTGGATTGTTGTAGGGTTTTCACCAGAGAACACTATTTAGAAATATGTTAAAGCTAATAGAACACTTTTAGTACTATACAGGAGACTATACAGGGTGTATGGAACCAAGTCCAGTCCTCAGCCTTTTTCCAGATAGGCCCTTAAGCACACACACACACACACACACACACACACACACACACACACACACACACATACACACACACATACACACACACACACACACACACACAAATCTATATACTGGGTCATACATCCCAGTTATCAAGTATGGTCAGACAGATATGGAAACACAGAAATCAAAATAGCAAGATTAGTACTTTTATGAACAATCTAATAACTGTGAATTTGATAAATTAGATTTTTGTTCTCATTTTGTCAGGATTGCTGCCTATGTGCTGAGTTTTAAGAACAGGGTATTTTCATTACATCATTAACTATGCTAAAGTCTGTGTACTGTTACACTGCAACAGAAATATTGCTAAGGCTGCTAATATTACTATTTACCCAAATACAACTTGATTGTCTTTTTTAGTAATCACTTATTGCATCAGAGATTCGAATAAAGGCCATATTTTTTATTTTATTTATTAGATATATTTCTTATTTTATTTATTAGATATATTTCTTTACCTACATTTCAAATGTTATTCCTCTTCCCTCTTTCCTGTCCATAAGTCCCCATCACCTCCCCTCATACATGGACTGACACTGGACTATGACCTCATAGGTAGCAATGAATATCTTAGTAAGAGCACCAGTGGAAGGGGAAGCCCTGGGTCCTGCTAAGACTGAACCCCCAGTGAACTAGATTGTTGGGGGGAGGGCGGCAAGGGGGGAGGATGGGGAGGGGAACACCCATAAAGAAGGGGAGGGGGGAGGGGGATGTTTGCCCGGAAACCGGAAAAGGGAATAACACTCGAAATGTATATAAGAAATACTCAAGTTAATAAAAAAAAATAAAAAAATAAAAAAAAGAAAGTGGAAAAAAATAAAGAAGATGATGGAGGACTTTAAGAAGGATATAAAGCTCACTTGAAGAAATACAGGACAACACAAGTAACCAAGTAGAAGACCTTGAACAGGAAACACAAAAATCCCTCAAAGAATTATAGGAATAAACAAGCAAAGAGGTGAAGGAATTGAACAACATTGTACAGGATTTAAAAATGGAAACAGAAAGGGTAAATAAAGCACAAAAGGAGAAAACCCTGGAAATAGAAAACCTAGGGAAGAGATCAGGAGTCATAGATGCAAGCATCACCAAGTGGCTGGGTATAAAATTAACTCAAACAAATCAATAGCCTTCCTCTACTCAAAGGATAAACAGGTTGAGAAAGAAATTATGGAAATGACACTCTTCACAATAGTCCCAAATAATATAATATACCTCAGTGTGACTTTAACCAAGCAAGTGAAAGATCTGTATGAAAAAAAATATTCAAGCCTCTGGAGAAAGAAATTGAGGAAGATCTCAGAAGATGGAAAGACCTCCCATCATCACAGATAGGCAGAATTTTTTTGTTTGTTTGTTTTGTTTTTTTTCCATCTTTATTAACTTGGGTATTTCTTATTTACATTTCAATTGTTATTCCCTTTCCCAGTTTCCAGACCAACATCCCCCTAACCCTTCTCCCTCCCCTTTTGTATAGGTGTTCCCCTCCCCATCCTATACCCATTACCGCCCTCCCCCCAACAATCACGTTTACTGGGGGATCAGTTTTGGGAGGACCAAGGGCTTCCCCTTCCACTGGTGCTCTTACTAGCCTATTTATTGCTACCTATGAGGTTGGAGCCCAGGGTCAGTCCATGTATAGTCTGGGAGGCAGCTTAGTCCCCAGAAGCTCATTTGGTTGGCATTGTTTTTCAAATTAAGTCTCAAGTCCCTTCAAGCTCTTTCAGTCCTTTCTAAGATTCCTTCATCAGGGGTCCCATTCTCATTTCAGTGGTTTAATGAGGGCATTTGCTATGTATTTGTCATTTTCTGGCTGTGACTTTCAGGAAAGATCTACATCCAGTTCCTGTCACCCTGAATTTCTTTGCTTCATCCATCTTACCTAGCTTGGTGGCTATATATGTATGGGCCACATGTGGGGCAGCCTCTGAATGGGTGTTCCTTCTGCCTCTGCTCTAAACTTTGCCTCCCTATTCCCTCCCAAGGGGATACTTGTTCCCCTTTTAAAGAAGCAGTGAAGTATCAGAATTTGGTCATCCTTCTTGAGTTTCATGTGTTCTGTGCATCTAGGGTAATTCCAGCATTTGGGCTAATAACCACTTATCAATGAGTGCATACCATGTGTGTTTTTCTGTGATAGGGTTACCTCATTCAGGATGATATTTTCCAGTTCCATCCATGTGCCTATGAATTTCATAAAGTCATTGTTTTTGATAGCTGAGTGATATTCCATTGTGTAGATGTACCACCTCATTGGTATCCATTCCTCTGTTGAAGGGCATCTGGGTTCTTTCCAGCTTCTGGCTATTATAAATAAGGCTGCTATGAACATAGTGGAGCATGTATCTTTGTTATATGTTGGAGCATCCTTTGGATATATGCCCAAGAGAGGTATAGCTAGGTCCTCAGGTAGTTCAATGTCCAATTTTCTGAGGAACCTGCAGACTGATTTCCAGAATTGTTGTACCAATCTGCAATCCCTCCAACAATGGAGGAGTGCTCCTCTTTCTCCAAATCCTCACCAGCATTTGCTGTCACCTGAGTTTTTGATCTTAGTCATTCTCACTGGTGTGAGGTGAAATCTCAGGGTTGTTTTAATTTGCATTTCCCTTAGGACTAAAGATGTTGAACATTTCTTTAGGTGTTTCTCAGTCATTGGGCATTCCTCAGCTCTGAATTCTTTGTTTAGCTCTGAACTCCATTTATAATAGGGTTATTAGTCCCCCTGAAGTCTAACTTTGTGAGTTCTATGTATATTTTAGACATAAGCTCTCTATCAGTTGTAGGATTGGTAAAGATCTTTTCCCAATCTCTTGGTTGCCTTTTTGTCCTAACAACAGTGTTCTTTGCCTTGCAGAAGCTTTGCAGTTTTCTGAGATCCCATATGTTGATTCTTGATCTTACAGCATAAGCCATTGGTGTTTTGTTCAGGAAATTTTCTCCAGTGCCCATGTGTTCCAGATGCTTCCCTAGTTTTTCTTCTATTAGTTTGAGTGTATCTGGTTTGATGTGGATGTCCTTGATCTACTTGGACTTAAGCTTTGTACAGGGTGATAAGCATGAATCGATCTGCATTCTTCTACATGCTGACCTCCAGTTGAACCAGCACCATTTGCTGAAAATGCTATCTTTTTTCCATTGGATGGTTTTGGCTCCTTTGTCAAAAATCAAGTGACCATAGGTGTGTGGGTTCATTTCTGGGTCTTCAATTCTATTCCATTTGTCTATCTGTCTGTCTCTGTACCAATACCATGCAGTTTTTATCACTATTGCTCTGTAATACTGCTTGAGTTCAGAGATAGTGATTCCCCCTGAAGTCCTTTTATTGTTGAGGATAGCTTTAGCTATCCTGGGTTTTTTGTTATTCCAGATGAATTTGCAAATTGTTCTGTCTAACTCTTTGAAGAATTGGATTGGTATTTTGATGGGGATTGCATTGAATCTGTAGATTGCTTTTGGTAAAATGGCCATTTTTACTATATTAATCCTGCCAATCCATGAGCATGGGAGATCTTTCCATCTTCTGAGGTCTTCTTCAATTTCTTTCCTCAGTGTCTTGAAGTTCTTATTGTACAGATCTTTTACTTGCTTGGTTAAAGTCACACCGAGGTACTTTATATTATTTGGTTCTATTATGAAGGGTGTCGTTTCCCTAATTTCTTTCTCGGCTTGTTTCTCTTTTGTATAGAGGAAGGCAACTGATTTATTTGAGTTAATTTTATACCCAGCCACTTTGCTGAAGTTGTTTATCAGCTTTAGTAGTTCTCTGGTGGAACTTTTGGGATCACTTAAATATACCATCATATCATCTGCAAATAGTGATATTTTGACTTCTTCTTTTCCAATCTGTATCCCTTTGCTCTCCTTTTGTTGTCTGATTGCTCTGGCTAGAATTTCGAGAACTATATTGAATAAGTAGGAAGAGAGTGGGCAGCCTTGTCTAGTCCCTGATTTTAGTGGGATTGCTTCAAGTTTCTCTCCATTTAGTTTAACATTAACTACTGGATTGCTGCATATGACTTTTACTATGTTTAGGTATGGGCCTTGAATTCCTGTTCTTTCCAGGACTTTTATCATGAAGGGGTGTTGAATTTTGTCAAATGCCTTCTCAGCAGCTAATGAAACGATCTTGTGGTTTTTATCTTTCACTTTGTTTACAAAGTGGATTTCATGGGTGTTTTCCATATATTAAACCAGCCCTGCATCCCTCGATTGAAGCCTACTTGATCATGATGGATGATTGTTTTGATGTGCTCTTGGATTTTGTTTGCAAGAATTTTAATGAGTATCTTTGCATTGATATTCACAAGGAAATTTGTCTGAAGTTCTCTTTCTTTGTTGGGTCTTTGTGTGGTTTAGGTATACGAGTAATTGTGGCTTCATAGAAGGAATTCGGTAACATTCCATCTGTTTCAATTTTGTGGAATACTTTGGATAGTGTTGGTATGAGGTCTTCTTTGAAGGTCTGATAGAATTCTGGACTCTCCTCTTGTTAGTGTGGCTAAGGGTTTATCTATCTTGTTGATTTTCTCAAAGAACCAACTTTTGGTTCTGTTGATTCTCTCTATGGTCCTTTTTGTTTCTACTTGGTTGATTTCAGCTCTGAGTTTGATTATTTCCTGCCTTCTACTCCTCCTGGGTGTATTTGCTTCTTTTTGTTCTAGAGCTTTTCAGTGTGCTGTCAAGCTGCTGATATATGCTCTCTCCTGTTTCTTTCTGCAGGCAATCAGAGCTATGAGTTTTCCTCTTAGCACAGCTTTCATTGTGTCCCATAACTTTGGGCATGTTGTACCTTCATTTTCATTAAATTCTAAGAAGTTTTTAATTTCTTTCTTTATTTCTTCCTTGACGAGGTTATCGTTGAGTAGAGCATTGTTCAATTTCCACATATATGTGGGCATTCTTCCCTTATTGTTTTTGAAGACCAGCTTTAGCCCATGGTGTTCTGATAGGATGCATGGGGTTATTTCTATCTTTCTGTATCTATTGAAACCTGTTTTATGACCAACTGTATGGTCAATTTTGGAGAAAGTTCCATGAGGTGATGAGAAGAAGATGTATCCTTTTGTTTTAGGATAGAATGTTCTATAAATATCTGTTAAGTCCATTTGTTTCATGACTTCTCTTAGTCTGTCTATGTCTCTGTTTAATTTCTGTTTCCATGATCTGTCCATTGATGAGAGTGGGGTGTTGAAATTTCCTACTATTATTGTGTGGGGTGCAATGTGTGCTTTGAGCTCTAGTAAGGTTTCTTTTATGTATGCAGGTGCCCTTTTTATTTGGAGCATAAATATTTAGGATTGAGTGTTCATCTTGGTGGATTTTTCCTTTGATGAATATGAAGTATCCTTCCTTATCTTATCTTTTTTGATGACTTTTGGTTGAAAATTGATTTTATTTGATATTAGAATGGCTACTCCAGCTTGCTTCTTCAGACCATTTGCTTGGAAAGTTGTTTTTCAGCCATTCACTCTGAGGTAGTGTCTGTCTTTGTCTCTGAGGTGTGTTTCCTGTAGGCAGCAGAATGCAGGGTCCTCATTGTGTATCCAGTTTGTTAATCTATGTCTTTTTATTGGGGAGTTGAGTCCATTGATATTTAGAGATATTAAGGAATAGTGATTATTGCTTCCTGTTATATTCATATTTGGATATGAGGTTATATTTGTGTGCTTTTCTTCTCTTTGTTTTGTTCAGATTGGCAGGATTAATATAGTAAAAAATGGCCATTTTGCCAAAAGCAATCTACAGACTCAATGCAATCCCCATCAAAATTCCAACTCAATTCTTCATAAAGTCAAGAAAAGCAATTTGCAAATTCATTTGTAATAACAAAACTCCCAGGATATCAGAAATTATACTCAACAATAGAAGAACTTCTGGGGGAATCACCATCCCTGAACTCAAGCAGTATTATAGAGTAATTGTGATAAAAAAAACTGTATGGTATTGACACAGACAGGCAGGTAGACCAGTGGAGTAAAATTGAAGACCCAGAAATAAACCCACACATCTAGGTTCACTTGATCTTTGACAAAGGAGTTAAAACTGTCAAATGGAAAAAAGATAGCATTTTCAACACATGGTGCTTGTTCAACTGGAGGTCAGCATGTAGAAGAATGCAAATCGATCCATTCTTGTCACCCTGTACAAAGCTTAAGTTCAAGCAGGTCAAGGATTTCCACCTCAAATCAGATACAATCAACTAATAGAAGAAAAAGTGGGGAAGAGTCTCAATCACATGGGCATTGAGGAAATTTTCCTGAACAGAACACCAGTGGCTTATGCTCTAAGATTGAGAATTGACAAATAAAGCTTATAAAGCTACAAAGCTTCTGTAAGGCAAAGGACACTGTCATTAGGACAAAAGGCAATCAACAGATTGGGAAAAGATCTTTACCAATCCTACATCTGATAGAGGGCTAATATCAAAAATATGCAAAGAACTCAAGAAGTTAGACTCCAGAGAGCCAAATAACCCTATTAAAAATGGGATACAGGGCTAACCAATGAATTCTCAGCTAAGGAATATCAAATGGCTGAGAAGTACCTAAAGAAATGCTCAACATCCTCAGTCATCAGGGAAATGAAAATCAAAACAACTCTGAGATTCCACCTCATACCAGTCAGAATTGCTAAGAGTAAAAAAGCTCAGGTGACAACAGAGGCTGGCATGAATATGGAGGGAGAGGAACACTCCTCCATTTTTGGTGGGATTGCAATCTGGTACAACTACTCTGGAAATCAGTCTGGAGGTTCGTCAGAAAATTGGACATTGCACTACCTGAGGACCCAGCTAAACCTCTCCTGGGCATATACCCAAAAGATGCTCCAACATACAACAAAGACACGTGCTCTACTATGTTCATAGCAGCCTTATTTATAATAGCCAGAAGTTGGAAAGAACCCAGATGCCTTTCAACAGAGGAATGGATACCAAAGATATGGTATATCTGCACAATAGAGTAGCTACTCAGCTATCAAAAAGAATGACTACAAGAAGTCCATAGGCAAAGAGATTGAACTAGAAAATATCACCCTGAGTGTGGTAACTCAGTCACAGAAATACACACATGGCATGCACTCACTGATAAGTGGATATTAGACCCAAACCTCGAATTACCCAAGATACAATCCACAGACCACATGAAGCTCATGAAGAAGGATGACTACAGTGCAGATGCTTCACTCCTTCTTAAGAGGGGGGACAAAAATATTCATAGGAGGGACTATGGAGGCAAAGTTTAGTGCACAGACTGAAGGAACAGCCATTCAGAGCCTGTCCCACATGCACTATATATATATATATATATATATATATATATATATATATATACATATATATATATATATGTGTGTGTGTGTGTGTGTGTGTGTGTGTGTGTGTGTGTGTGTGTGTGTGTGTATGTGTGTGTGTGTTGCCACCAAGACTAGATAAGATTGATGAAGCTAAGAAGTGCATGCTGACAGGAACCAGATATAGATTGTCTCTTGAGAGACAAAGCCAGAGCATGTCAAAAACAGAGGCGAATACTAGCAGCAAACCACTGAACTGAGAATGGGACCCACATTGGAGGAATTAGAGAAAGGATTGAAGGAACTGAAGGGGCTTGCAACCCCATAAGAACAACAATGCCAACCAATCAGATCTCCCAGGGACTAAACCACTACCAAAAGACTATACATGGACTAATACATGGCTCCAACTGCATATGTAGCAGAGGAAGACCTTGTGGGGCACCAATGGAAGGAGAAGCACTTGATCCTGCCAAGGTTGGACCCTCAGTATCGGGGAGTATAGGGGAGTTTTGGGGGAAAGGGGGATTGAATGGGGAGGGGAACACCCTCACTGAAGAAGGGGAGGGGAATAGGATAGGGGGCTTATGTCCAGGAAGCCAGAAAAGCGAATAACCTTTAAAGTGTAAATTTAAAAAATCCAATAAAAATTTTTAAAAAAGAGAAAAAAAATCACTTCCCCCCATCTTAGATCACTTTTCACTTGTTTTTCGTAGTTTGTTCTTAGTGCTTGCTGCACCTCCTGGTTCCTCAAGTTATAGATGCTAGGGTTGAAAATGGAGGTTGAAAATATATATATTTCAAGAATAAGCTATATTCTTAATACTACTAGCATAATAAAATTGCATTTTCTTTAAAAATTATAGAGGAGTGATCTCATAAGAGTTCTGGTTCCTAAGAACACTTATTTTTGTTGTTTTCTTCCTTGTTTAACATGTTTACTTCACTACTAAATCTCATCCTCAAATACTTTTTCATAGGAACTTACATTGCACAAATTATACATTCAACATTTCTTCACTTTTTAATAACTTAGAATGTTATTGATAATTGAACAAGTGTCAAACTTAATGTTCTCCTGTCCTAACCCCACCTGCAATTGGGAAATCCTTTGCTGCCATTAAGAAATCCATCACTGCTCTTGGAGAGCCCATCATCCCTAGCCACTGCTGCCCAGAAGTTTCATTTCCAAAGCATTTTTGGTGGAGGAACAAATCAGCATACCTGGGTACAAATCAGCGTACCTTGAAACATGTGTGCTCCATCAGTTCACCAAGCCAGAACTCAGTCCAATCTTAGCCCTAATTGACATGACTCTGAGTCTTTAGTCTATAGTGATCTAAAACTACTTTCTCTACCTTTAACTTGAGGTTAAACATGGTTCCTGTTAGTTTCCTCCAACTTTAGGGTTCACCTAATGCTGATGCATTCAGCCATTAGCCATCAGATTCCCAAAAACTCTGCCCTGCCACTGCCATAACTATACTAATGAAAAAAGTCTCAGATTTTTAGAGCAGTCTTTTGATGCATTTCCATTGGCCTTAGAGTTAGATTGCCTAAGGCTCAGTAACCAGACATCCCCAACTTATTGCTGACTTTAAAGGCCTTCCATCCTCGAAGGATAAAAAAGGTGTAGATAATATTAGTAGTGCCTTTGGTGCCTCTATGGGCACATTCATCCACATTTAAATACACGTTTTTATGTTTAGCCATTTATTCGTAACTGTGAAATATTGCAACAGCTTAAACATTAGCATACTAATCCAGGCCCGAGGTCTGGGGAGATTTACACTGAACATTTTTGATGCCATTATTCACACTGTGCAGGAAGCTGAGTAAGACTTTCCCCTGAATCAGAGTAATGCCACATCACACCCACTGGCTGCTGTGCTAAAAATCTAACTATTGTGACTTCAGCAATAGTTCCGTGTTCTTATTTTTCAAAAATCAAATGAAGTCAGGGTAGCAGTTGCAAATGTTACAGAGTCAGGGAGAACCCATTATAGGCCTGCCTGTCATTTACTAGCTCTGTGTCCTTGACAAAGGACTCCATCTCCCTTCACCTCGGTTCCTTGCTATCGAATAAGCAATAGTATGAGGAACAAATAAAAAGAATGAATGTCAGGGGAAGAGATATGTAGCCTGAGGTTTATCTAGTTCTCATTGGAAGACTGTTGTGACCATGACTTTGGATAGTCAACACAATTGAGAAACCTCCCCCAAGAGAATGATTAGAAGTGTGGACACATTCTTATTAGCTAGAAAAAGAATTCAGGTTCATATCCTCCACCTACATCATTCCACAAAGTAAGAAAATGAGACTCAAATAGGGAAGGTGTTTTATTCAACACTATTCCATTATTCATCCTATGAGAGGGCTAGGGCAAGATATGTTTCATCTCTTTGTCTAATCTAAATTCTATTCCTCAAAAAGGATGACCTGCACTTCAAAACATAATATCAAGCAGCCAGAGATGAAGCATGACATGATAAAGAAAGAGTTCTCTCCCTCTCAGCTGGAGAGGAAATGTAGCAGCTGTACAGCCATGAAACGGTGACTGCTAGGCACTCTCAACCCTTCATGTAGCACTTTGCACACATAAAGAGTGAAAGCACAGAAATAGTGAGATGGATGAACTTCTCTTTCCATAGCACATCCTGGATTAAGATTAATTTCAATCTGGATTTTCAAGGTCCTTCTTTCTCCAACTACAGGACTTCTCTCACACCTTCTGTCACTTTTTTCTGACCTTAATTTACTCTCCATAGTCCACATACCTACATAGTGTATACCACTCATGGAAGTCTCTGGATGTTGCTAGAGGAAAAACTAAGGGGATCCTCTCAGCTAATCCATGACGTTTTATGACCTGTCCTCATGGTATTTACAGTAAAGTTATCATGCTTCTAAAATCACAACTAAACCAGGAATGGTAGCACATGTCATGGCAGTAAGTCCAGCACTTACTAGGGGGAGGCATGAATATCAAAAGTTTAAGGCCAGCCTCTAACATATAGTATATTTGAGAATAAACTTGGCTCCCTTCCATCCTGTCTCAAAAAACAAACAACAAACAAACATCCCACAAATTTAATATCATGTCTTGTTTCCTTACCTATCAGCATTCCCACATAGAGAAAATAGACTTGTAAGCTTTTAAGACATGATTCCATTATTCAAAAATGGGTCAAGCAGCATTTCTTTCATATTTTATTCAAATATTCCTGTAGGCAGAGACTGCCAGATCTAAGGAAATGGAAATATAATCTACTCAACAAGCGATCAAAGGGTGTATGACCATCGTCAATCAGCATAGAGTAACCCCTTTAAATAAGTAATCTCATTTAAATTAATAATAACTTGCATTCCTTTAACTCATGCATGCCTCAGTGTCCCATTGTACATCCTGTGATCATGTTCTTCCCTTGCTCCTTTCTTGTTTTACAAAACTTTAACCCATTCTTCCAACTTCAGAACAAGCAACATAAGCCTCTGCCCCATATCCCTATGTAACCTGAGCTTGTTCATTACCTGCACATCTGTATGTCATGGAAAATCATATAAAGATGATCTGTTAATCTGGAGACTTCACTATTACATCAGCAATGATCTGTACATACACTCCTTTTATTCTTTCCTGAACTCTGCCATAAAACTCAATATATCAGGGTCAGAAAAATAATTCAGTGGTTAAATGGGCTTATTGAAAGGATCTTAGGTTTTCAACACCTGCACTGTGGTTTAAAACTGCCTTATAGCTCCAGTTCCAGAGAGCCTGGCACCTTCTTGTGTCCTCCATGGTCAACAGGCACACACACAGTATATTTAAATACATGAAAGCAAAACATGCAAATGCATAAAATAATATAAATGATTTTAAACAAACCCTTGTTAAACAAGCATATTTGATGTGATTTGAATAACTATCAACATTTTAATAATTTTCTAACTCTTTCTAATTGAAATATTTTGACAAATCCTGTAAGTATACAGCATATCTTGATCTTATTCACCTATGCCTCTTCCACAGTATTTCCTAACAAACCCTCCCTTCCATATGCATGTTTGTCCTCTCCCCCTTTTTTAATAATAATTTTAATGACCTTACAAAGCAGTGGTTTTCCATAAGACTTTTTCATACATCCTCCCCGTTACAGCCCTAAGTCAATGACCCCTTGAATCCATAGCCTCCACATCTTCCTCTACTTTCACATTACATGGGAGTCTACTATCCCACACCCCTTAAAGCCTCTGTCCTCCCCATCGCATCGTATGAGCTCATTCTAGCCTCCTGACTTCCAAACATGCCTTGTAGAAAAACACAAATCTAAAGCCTCTAAACTGAGGGCCATATAAACTGTGTCTAATTCAAACAACTGGAGCACTGCAGGTAAAATATGCAGCATCCAAACATTTGACCAGATTAATTTGTAATAACTAATGATTGGTTTTTGTATAAAATATGCATTTTAAAGTATTCAAGGTGAAGTTGTTTTATACCATGTGTCTTTATTCAGTTATAATATGCATTTGATTTTCTTTTAGTAAATTGAACTGGCTTAAACGGACCATGAACTTTTTTTTTATTTGTTTGCATTCTAGTTGTTGCCTCCACCTCAAGGTTCACCCTCATCCCAATCCAAGAGGATGCTCACGCCACTACAACTCCCCCTTTCCTAGGACCTCAAGTTTATCCAGGGTTAAGTGCATCTTCTCCCACTAAAGGCAGACTAAAGCATTCCTCTGTTCTATATGTGCCAGGGGCCTGGGATCAGCCCTTGTATCCTGTTGGTTGGTGGCTCAGTCTCTGGGAGTTCCCTGGGGTCTGGGTTAGTTGAGAATGTAGTTGTTGGTCTTCCTATGAGATTGGTCTCCCCTTCAACTTCTTCAATCTCTCCTATAATTCATCCATAGAGGTCTGTGACTTCAGTCCACTGGTTGGGTATAAGTATCTGCATCTGTCTCAGTCTCTGCTGGTAGGGCCTCTCAGAGAATAGCCATGCCAGGTTCCTGTCTGTAAGCATTTTAGAGCATGCCTTCTTTAGATGCAGGGTTGGTGAAGTTTTTTTTTCAATCTGTAGGTTATTGATTTGTCCTATTGACCATGTCTTTGACTTACAGAAGCTTTTCAGTTTTATGAGGTCCCATTCATCAATTGTTGCTGTTAGAGCCTGAGCCATTGGTTTTCTATTCTAGAAATTTCCCCCTGTACCAATGAATTTGAAATTCTCTCCATGTTCTCTTCTATTAGATTCAATGTATATGACTTTATATCGAGGTCCTTGGTCCACTTGAGTGTAAGCTTTGTGCAAAGTGAGAAGTATGGATATATTTCATTCATCTACATGTACATTACCAGTTAGACAAGTAATTTATTGAAGTTGATTTCTTCTCTTTTCTTTTCTTTTTCTTTTTTTTTTTGACTGTATGATTTTAGCTTCTTCGTCAAAGAACAAGTAAGTGTCCATAGGTGTGTAGATTTACTTCTGGGTCTTCAATTCTATTCCATTAACTGAACTGTCTGTCTCTCTACAAATACCAGGTGGTTTTTATCACTATTTCTTTGTAGTACAGCTTAAGGTCAGGGATCGTGATTCCCCAAGAAGTGTTTTTTATTGTTGAGAATTTTCTGGCTATCCTGAGTTTTTGGTTTTTCCATATGAAGTTGAGAATTGTTCTTTCCTTGTTTGTGAAAATTGAGTTGTAATTCTTATAGGAATTGAATTGAATCTGTAGATTGCTTTTCTTAAGATGGCCATTTTCACTGTTTAAATCCTATCTATTCATGATCATGGAAATCTTTCTATACTCTGACGTCTTCTTCAATTGCTATTTCAGGGATTTGAAGTTCTTGTCATGAAGAATTTTCACTTACTTGATTAGAGTTACACCAAGATATTTTATACTACTTGTGGCCATTGTGAAGGGCATTGTTTCTCTAATTTCTTTCTTGACCTTTTTATCATTTGTATAAAGGAAGGATATTAAATAATTGAGCTAATTTTATAACCAGTCCCTTTGCTGACAAGGCCATGGTAGGGATCATCGCTAGAAGATGCTTATCCTCCTCTTCCAAGTACTCATTAGTTCTCTGTACTTCTTTGTCAAGGGATGGGAACCCATGAAAATTTCCTTCTCTATGTTAACATGTTCATTAATAATGGCATTGATCCAAACTTGTTTATGCAAGCATTTCTAGGAAAGACTATTTCAAAGCAGATTCTGGTTGTTTACCTCTTATAAACCTTCTATATTTTCATCCTCAATGTTCACTGAGCCATAGATGGAGAAGCTTTGATGTAGATGTATCCACAGAGGCCAAGTTTTCCCACAATCTATTTATCTCTGTTTTATATCCAATTGTGGTTTTCTATGACAAGCTCCACTTCTTGTAAAGAGTGGCTTCTATGATAGGACATAGAAGCAATCTGTGGGTATAATGCTAAGATTTAGAATGCAGTAAGAAATTATGTTAAACTAGCAAAGAACAGGTTCAAGGTATGGCTTCCCTCCTGTTGAATGGGTCTTAGGACCAATTAGACAGCTGTTGGCTGACACGACCGTGAGAGTGACACTTATTGCACTTTCATTTCTACCCTGCCATGATGGTAATTACCATGTTACATAGGTGTTACAGCTGTGTTGGGCTGTGTAACTGCTTCTCTCCCTCAGCAGCTTGCATAGTATTTTCTGAAACTATGAAGCTAGATTGGAGGAAAAAGGCTTTCAGCCATATTCAGCTTAAATCCGTTAAAATCTGTGTCCTACATATGAAGTCTTTTCACCAATAGGAACCTAGCTTCAGTGACTGAGAGAAAACCAAAAGTTACATTGATAATTTATACCTTTAGAAGTGAATTACCCTGACGAATAATTAAAGTGGAGGTTTCTCATGCCTAGTACTTGGTTGTGTTGTTAGCATGGGACGCTTCCGAAGAGCATTGCCAGCCAAAGTGGCTTAACTTCCTCTATATGCATGTGAGTGTGTGTATATAAAATTTAAGTTTAGATAAATATAAAACAATATGACTCATTGGGATGATGATGATGATGATTGTTATTACTATTATTATTATTATTATTATTATTATTACTTTTATTTCTTTACAGTCCAGTTGTTGCCTCCTCCTGGTCTGCCCTCCCACAGTTCTTCATATAGTTCCTCCTCCCCATCATCTCTAAGAAGATGCCCCCCTCAACCCACAGACCTCCCCACTCCCTGGGGCCTCAGATCTCTTGAAGTTTAGTCACCTTTTCTCCCACTGACGGCACACCAGGCAGTCCTCTGCTGTATATGTGTCAGGGGCCTCAGACTAGCTCCTGTATGCCACCTGATTGGTGGTTCAGAATCTAAGAGATCTCAAGGGTCCAGGTTAGTTGATCACCCTACTCCTCAGCTTCTTCCAGCTTTTCCTTAATTCAGCCACAGGGGTCCCCAACTTCAGGCCAATGGTTGGGTGTAAGCGTCAGCATCTGTCTCAGTCAGCTGCTTGATGGACCTCATGGAGGACAGCCATGTTAAGTTCCTCTCGGTAAGCACACCATAGTATTAGTAACAGTATTAGGTTTTGGAGCCTCCCCTTGAGATGGGTGCCAAGTTGGTCTGATCATTGGACTGCCTTTCCTTTGGTTTGTTCATTTTTGTCCCTGCAGGTCTTTTAGACAGGAACAATTCTAGGTCAGAATTTTTGACTGTGGAATGGCAACCGCATCCCTCTACCTGGTACTCTGTTTCTACTGGAGGTGAACTTTACAAGTTCCCTCTCCCAACTGTTGGGCATTTCAAATGGGTC
Source organism: Rattus norvegicus (assembly GCF_021556685.1). Taxonomy (NCBI): domain Eukaryota; kingdom Metazoa; phylum Chordata; class Mammalia; order Rodentia; family Muridae; genus Rattus; species Rattus norvegicus. The sequence goes on from NC_141538.1 coordinate 100,810,693, forward strand.
CCTCTCTTTGAGTCCTTAGAGTGTCTCACCTTCCAGGTCTCTGGTACTTTTCAGAGGGTCTCCCACTTCCCAACTCCACTCCCCACCCCTGCTGAGGTTGTATATTTCCAATCATTCTTCTGACCCTTAGCAAAATGTCTCCCTCCCCCTGTATCTGTTCACATTCCTGTTCCCCTACCCCTTTTCCACCTAGGTCCCTCCCTCCCTCTAACTCACATAATTGTTTTCTTCTCCATCCCAAGTGGGACTGAAGCTTCCTAACTTGGAAAGTTCGGCTTGTTAACCTTCTTAAATTCTGAGGATTATGTCCTAGTTAATCTGTACATTTTTAGCTAACACCAACTTATTAGTGAGTACACACCATGCATATCCTTTTGAGTCTCAGATACCTCATTCAGTGTGGGGCTGCGGGCTGTAAAAGGTATCCTAGTTCCAGTACAGATAAGGTTGAAACGCTGGTGAGCCTGAAAAGGGATGGTAGTCATTTCCCTAAACTCCTGGGAGGCCAGGTCCCTCTCATGTAGACAGCATCCCATAGAGAGGCTTGTGGCCATCACATATAAGCAGAAACACACACTCCAACATGTAGGTAAGGTATACCCAAACTCTCAGACTAAGCCAATAGGAAGTACCTACTGTCAGACCCGACCAACCCCTCCCACATGTAGATAAGGTATTTCTAAGCTCTCAGACCAACCAAGCCAATAGGAAGTTCCTGCTGTCAGACCCTGACCCACCCCTAAACTGTATATAAGAATCCTATGCAGAAGGATTAAAGATATGTGAGAACTACTCCATCCTCTGAAAGCCTCTGTCATAAGAGCTGTAATACTGCCACTTGGGAAAGAGATCTGCTCTACTGAAATCACCAAGCTCCCTTGTGCCCCTCACTGGCTATCCAGCCTCCTGCTAGCTCAACCCAGCCAACATCTTGGAGCAACTGAAGCAGTAGCAACAGAGCTGACTGAGGAGGTGAAGCAGCTACAGCAGTGGAGGTAGCTGAGGTTACCCACTTCCTGCTCCAGTTCTCTCCCTTTCACCTGAACGCTCCACTTGACCAGACCAGAGATCCCTGTGGAAAGCTTCTAATACACAGACCCACAACTCAGGATGATAAATTTTAGTTCCATCCATTTGATTGCAAAATTGATGATCTCCTCATTCTTAATAGCTGGAGTATTCCATTGTGTAAATTAACCACATATTCTGTATCCATTCTTCACCTGTGGGACATTTGGGTAGTTTCCAGATTCTGACTATCACAGAAAGTGCCACTATGATTGGAACACATGCTCCTGTCATATAGTTGAGCATCATTCCAGTATATGCCCAAAAGTGGTAGAGCTGGTTCTTCAGGTGGACCTATTTCCAATTTTCTGATGAACCTTGAGTTCCAGGGTAGTTGTACGACTTTGAAATCACTCCAGCAATGGAGCAGTGTTCCTCTTTCTCCACATCCTAACCAACATGTGTTGTCACCTGAGTGTTATCTTGACAATTCTGATTGGTGTAAGGTGGAATCTCAGGTGATTTTCATTTGCACTCCCAATGATTAAGGACTGTGAACAATTCTTTAAGTGCTTCTCAGCCAATCAAGTTTCCTCTCTTGTGAATTTTCTTCTTTTTTTCTTTTTTAGTGTTTTATTGCATTTTTATTTTCATTTCATTTATTTTTATTGGATTTTTTATTTACATTTCAAGTGTTATCTCCTTTCTCAGTTTCCCATCCAAAAGCTCCCTATCCTATCTCCCTCCCCCTTCTTTTATGAAGGTGCTCCCCAACCCATCTACCCACTCCTTCCAACCACCCCACCCTGACATTTCCCTAAACTGGAGTGGTCAAGCCTTGGCAGGACCAAGGGCTTCTCCTCCCATTGATGCCCAACAAGGCCATCCTCTGCTACATATGCAGCTGAAGCCATGGGTCTGTCCATGTGTCTTTGGATAGAGGTTTAGTACATGGGAGGTCTGATTGGTTGGTATTTTTGTTCTTATGGGATTACAAACTCTTTATCTCCTTCAATCCTTTCTCTAACTCCTCCAATGGGGACCCCATTTTCAATTCAATGGTAGGCTGCACTTCTTGGCATCAGCAATATTGTCTAGGTTTGGCGGCTATATCTATATAAGCTGATTACCAAGTAGGACAGCTTCTGGATGGCCTTTCCTTTAACTACTACTCCAAACTTTGTCTCCTTATTTCCAACTATAAATATTTTTGCTCCCACTTTTAGGAAGCATGCAAGCATCCATACTTTGGTTATTGTTCTTCTTGAGTTTCATGTGGTCTGTGTATTGTATCTTAGGTAATCTGAGCTTTTGAGATGATATCCACTTTCAGTGAGTGCATGCCATGTGTATATTTTTGTGATTGGGTTATGCCACTCAGGATATTTTCTACTCCCACCCATTTGTCTAAAAACTTCATGAAGTCATTATTTTTAATAGCTGAGTTGTACTCCATTGTGTAGATGTATCACATTATTTCTATCCATTCTGCTGTTGAGAGACATCTGGATTCGGTCCAGCTTCTGGCTATTATAAAGAAGGTTTCTGTGAACATAGTGGAGCATGTGTCCTTTTTATGTATTGGAGCATCTTTTGGGTAAAAGCTCAGGAGTAGTATAGCAGGATCCTCAGGTAGTACTATGTCCAATTTCCTGAGGAAACTCTAGACTGATTTCCAGAGTGATTGTACCAGTTTGCAACCCCACTAACAATGGAGGAATATTTCTCTTTCTCCCCATCCTCACCAGCATCTGCTGTCACCTGAGTTTTTTGTCTTAGCCATTCTGATTTGTGTGAGGTGGAATCTTAGGGTTGTTTGGATTTCCATTTCCCTGATGACTAAGGATCTTGAACATTGCTTTAGGTGCTTTCCAGCCATTCGATAATCCTTAGCTGAGAATGTTTTGTTTAGCTCTGTACCCCATTTTTAATAGGGTTATTTGTTTCTCTGGAATTTAACCTCCTGAGTCTTTTGTATATATTGGATATTAGCCCTCTATCACATGTAAGATTGGTAAAGATCTTTTCCCAATCTGTTAGTTGCTGTTTTGTCCTAACGACAGTGCTCTTTGCCCTACAGAAGCTTTGCAGTTTTATGAGGTCCCATTTGTCGATTCTTAACCTTAGAGCATAAGATTCCCCAGTGCCCATGTGTTCGAGGCTCTTTCCCACTTTTTCTTCTATTAGTTTGAGTGTATCTGCTTTTATGTGGAGGGCCTTGATCCACTTGAATTTAAGCTTTGTATAGGGTGATAAGAATGGATCGATTTGCATTCTTCTACATGCTGACCTACAGTTGAATCAGCACTGTATGTTGAAAATACTGTCATTTTCAACTGGATGGTTTTAGCTCCTTTGTCAAAGGTCAAGTGACCATAGGTGTGTGGGTTCATTTCTGGGTCTTCATATATGGCTCTTAATAAAATTGCCGAGCAGCTCTCTGCTCCCAGACCCGGTGAGAGAGAGACCCAACCGCCTGGTCAGGTGGGCACTCCTGAGGCTGCAGAGCGGAAGAGACCACCAACACTGCTCACCCCTGCCCACATCCCTGGCCCAAGAGGAAACTGTATAAGGCCTCTGGGCTCCCGTGGGGGAGGGCCCAGGAGCGGCAGGATCCCTGCCAGAGACACCGCCGGACCCTGAAGGAAACAGACCGGATAAACAGTTCTCTGCACCCAAATCCCGTGGGAGGGAGAGCCAAACCTTCAGAGAGGCAGACAGGCCTGGGAAACCAGAAGAGACTGCTCCCTGCACACACATCTCGGACGCCAGAGGAAAAAGCCAAAGACCATCTGGAACCCTGGTGCACTGAAGCTCCCGGAAGGGGCGGCACAGGTCTTCCTGGTTGCTGCCGCTGCAGAGAGCTCCTGGACAGCACCCCACGAGCAAACCTGAGCCTCGGGACCACAGGTAAGACCAAATTTTCTGCTGCAAGAAAGCTGCCTGGTGAACTCAAGACACAGGCCCACAGGAACAGCTGAAGACCTGTAGAGAGGAAAAACTACACGCCCGAAAGCAGAACACTCTGTCCCCATAACTGACTGAAAGAGAGGAAAACAGGTCTACAGCACTCCTGACACACAGGCTTATAGAACAGTCTAGCCACTGTCAGAAAAAGCAGAACAAAGTAACACTAGAGATAATCTGATGGCGAGAGGCAAGCGCAGGAACCCAAGCAACAGAAACCAAGACTACATGCCATCATCGGAGCCCAATTCTCCCACCAAAACAAACATGGAATATCCAAACACACCAGAAAAGCAAGATCTAGTTTCAAAATCATATTTGATCATGATGCTGGAGGACTTCAAGAAAGACATGAACACACTTAGGGAAGCACAGGAAAACATTAATAAACAAGTAGAAGCCTACAGAGAGGAATCGCAAAAATCCCTGAAAGAATTCCAGGAAAACACAATCAAACAGTTGAAGGAATTAAAAATGGAAATAGAAGCAATCAAGAAAGAACACATGGAAACAACCCTGGATATAGAAAACCAAAAGAAGAGACAAGGAGCTGTAGATACAAGCTTCACCAACAGAATACAAGAGATGGAAGAGAGAATCTCAGGAGCAGAAGATTCCATAGAAATCATTGACTCAACTGTCAAAGATAATGTAAAGCGGAAAAAGCTACTGGTCCAAAACATACAGGAAATCCAGGACTCAATGAGAAGATCAAACCTAAGGATAATAGGTATAGAAGAGAGTGAAGACTCCCAGCTCAAAGGACCAGTAAATATCTTCAACAAAATCATAGAAGAAAACTTCCCTAACCTAAAAAAAGAGATACCCATAGACATACAAGAAGCCTACAGAACTCCAAATAGATTGGACCAGAAAAGAAACACCTCCCGTCACATAATTGTCAAAACACCAAACGCACAAAATAAAGAAAGAATATTAAAAGCAGTAAGGGAAAAAGGTCAAGTAACATATAAAGGGAGACCTATCAGAATCACACCAGACTTCTCGCCAGAAACTATGAAGGCCAGAAGATCCTGGACTGATGTCATACAGACCCTAAGAGAACACAAATGCCAGCCCAGGTTACTGTATCCAGCAAAACTCTCAATTAATATTGATGGAGAAACCAAGATATTCCATGACAAAACCAAATTTACACAATATCTTTCTACAAATCCAGCACTACAAAGGATAATAAATGGTAAAGCCCAACATAAGGAGGCAAGCTATACCCTAGAAGAAGCAAGAAACTAATCATCTTCGCAACAAAACAAAGAGAATGAAAGCACACAAAAGTAACCTCACATCCAAATATGAATATAACGGGAAGCAATAATCACTTTTCCTTAATATCTCTCAATATCAATGGCCTCAACTCCCCATTAAAAAGACATAGATTAACAAACTGGATACGCAACGAGGACCCTGCATTCTGCTGCCTACAGGAAACACACCTCAGAGACAAAGACAGACACTACCTCAGAGTGAAAGGCTGGAAAACAACTTTCCAAGCAAATGGTCAGAAGAAACAAGCTGGAGTAGCCATTCTAATATCAAATAAAATCAATTTCCAACTAAAAGTCATCAAAAAAAAAGATAAGGAAGGACACTTCATATTCATCAAAGGAAAAATCCACCAAGATGAACACTCAATCCTAAATATCTATGCCCCAAATACAAGGGCACCTACATACGTAAAAGAAACCTTACTAAAGCTCAAAACACACATTGCACCTCACACAATAATGGTGGGAGATTTCAACACCCCACTCTCATCAATGGACAGATCATGGAAACAGAAATTAAACAGTGATGTCGACAGACTAAGAGAAGTCATGAGCCAAATGGACTTAACGGATATTTATAGAACATTCTATCCTAAAGCAAAAGGATATACCTTCTTCTCAGCTCCTCATGGTACTTTCTCCAAAATTGACCATATAATTGGTCAAAAAACGGGCCTCAATAGGTACAGAAAGATAGAAATAATCCCATGCGTGCTATCGGACCACCACGGCCTAAAACTGGTCTTCAATAACAATAAGGGAAGAATGCCCACATATACGTGGAAATTGAACAATGCTCTACTCAATGATAACCTGGTCAAGAAAGAAATAAAGAAAGAAATTAAAAACTTTTTAGAATTTAATGAAAATGAAGATAAAACATACTCAAACTTATGGGACACAATGAAAGCTGTGCTAAGAGGAAAACTCATAGCGCTGAGTGCCTGCAGAAAGAAACAGGAAAGAGCATATGTCAGCAGCTTGACAGCACACCTAAAAGCTCTAGAACAAAAAGAAGCAAATACACCCAGGAGGAGTAGAAGGCAGGAAATAATCAAACTCAGAGCTGAAATCAACCAAGTAGAAACAAAAAGGACCATAGAAAGAATCAACAGAACCAAAAGTTGGTTCTTTGAGAAAATCAACAAGATAGATAAACCCTTAGCCAGACTAACGAGAGGACACAGAGAGTGTGTCCAAATTAACAAAATCAGAAATGAAAAGGGAGACATAACTACAGATTCGGAGGAAATTCAAAAAATCATCAGATCTTACTATAAAAACCTATATTCAACAAAATTTGAAAATCTTCAGGAAATGGACAATTTCCTAGACAGATACCAGGTATCAAAGTTAAATCAGGAACAGATAAACCAGTTAAACAACCCCATAACTCCTAAGGAAATAGAAGCAGTCATTAAAGGTCTCCCAACCAAAAAGAGCCCAGGTCCAGACGGGTTTAGTGCAGAATTCTATCAAACCTTCATAGAAGACCTCATACCAATATTATCCAAACTATTCCACAAAATTGAAACAGATGGAGCCCTACCGAATTCCTTCTACGAAGCCACAATTACTCTTATACCTAAACCACACAAAGACACAACAAAGAAAGAGAACTTCAGACCAATTTCCCTTATGAATATCGACGCAAAAATACTCAATAAAATTCTGGCAAACCGAATTCAAGAGCACATCAAAACAATCATCCACCATGATCAAGTAGGCTTCATCCCAGGCATGCAGGGATGGTTTAATATACGGAAAACCATCAACGTGATCCATTATATAAACAAACTGAAAGAACAGAACCACATGATCATTTCATTAGATGCTGAGAAAGAATTTGACAAAATTCAACACCCCTTCATGATAAAAGTCCTGGAAAGAATAGGAATTCAAGGCCCATACCTAAACATAGTAAAAGCCATATACAGCAAACCAGTTGCTAACATTAAACTAAATGGAGAGAAACTTGAAGCAATCCCACTAAAATCAGGGACTAGACAAGGCTGCCCACTCTCCCTACTTATTCAATATAGTTCTTGAAGTTCTAGCCAGAGCAATCAGACAACAAAAGGAGATCAAGGGGATACAGATCGGAAAAGAAGAGGTCAAAATATCACTATTTGCAGATGACATGATAGTATATTTAAGTGATCCCAAAAGTTCCACCAGAGAACTACTAAAGCTGATAAACAACTTCAGCAAAGTGGCTGGGTATAAAATTAACTCAAATAAATCAGTTGCCTTCCTCTATACAAAAGAGAAACAAGCCGAGAAAGAAATTAGGGAAACGACACCCTTCATAATAGACCCAAATAATATAAAGTACCTCGGTGTGACTTTAACCAAGCAAGTAAAAGATCTGTACAATAATAACTTCAAGACACTGAGGAAAGAAATTGAAGAAGACCTCAGAAGATGGAAAGATCTCCCATGCTCATGGATTGGCAGGATTAATATGGTAAAAATGGCCATTTTACCAAAAGCGATCTACAGATTCAATGCAATCCCCATCAAAATACCAATCCAATTCTTCAAAGAGTTAGACAGAACAATTTGCAAATTCATCTGGAATAACAAAAAACCCAGGATAGCTAAAGCTATCCTCAACAATAAAAGGACTTCAGGGGGAATCACTATCCCTGAACTCAAGCAGTATTACAGAGCAATAGTGATAAAAACTGCATGGTATTGGTACAGAGACAGACAGATAGACCAATGGAATAGAATTGAAGACCCAGAAATGAACCCACACACCTATGGTCACTTGATTTTTGACAAAGGAGCCAAAACCATCCAATGGAAAAAAGATAGCATTTTCAGCAAATGGTGCTGGTTCAACTGGAGGGCAACATGTAGAAGAATGCAGATCGATCCATGCTTATCACCCTGTACAAAGCTTAAGTCCAAGTGGATCAAGGACCTCCACATCAAACCAGACACACTCAAACTAATAGAAGAAAAACTAGGGAAGCATCTGGAACACATGGGCACTGGAAAAAATTTCCTGAACAAAACACCAATGGCTTATGCTCTAAGATCAAGAATCGACAAATGGGATCTCATAAAACTGCAAAGCTTCTGTAAGGCAAAGGACACTGTGGTTAGGACAAAACGGCAACCAACAGATTGGGAAAAGATCTTTACCAATCCTACAACAGATAGAGGCCTTATTTCCAAAATATACAAAGAACTCAAGAAGTTAGACCGCAGGGAAACAAATAACCCTATTAAAAAATGGGGTTCAGAGCTAAACAAAGAATTCACAGCTGAGGAATACCGAATGGCTGAGAAACACCTAAAGAAATGTTCAACATCTTTAGTCATAAGGGAAATGCAAATCAAAACAACCCTGAGATTTCACCTCACACCAGTGCGATTGGCTAAGATCAAAAACTCAGGTGACAGCAGATGCTGGCGAGGATGTGGAGAAAGAGGAACACTCCTCCATTGTTGGTGGGATTGCAGACTGGTAAAACCATTCTGGAAATCAGTGTGGAGGTTCCTCAGAAAATTGGACATTGAACTGCCTGAGGATCCAGCTATACCTCTCTTGGGCATATACCCAAAAGATGCCTCAACATATAAAAGAGACATGTGCTCCACTATGTACATCGCAGCCTTATTTATAATAGCCAGAAAATGGAAAGAACCCAGATGCCCTTCAACAGAGGAATGGATACAGAAAATGTGGTACATCTACACAATGGAATATTACTCAGCTATCAAAAACAACGAGTTTGGGGCACTCCTGAGGCTGCAGAGCGGAAGAGACCACCAACACTGCTCACCCCTGCCCACATCCCTGGCCCAAGAGGAAACTGTATAAGGCCTCTGGGCTCCCGTGGGGGAGGGCCCAGGAGCGGCAGGATCCCTGTGCCTGAGACACCGCCGGAACCTGAAGGAAACAGACCGGATAAACAGTTCTCTGCACCCAAATCCCGTGGGAGGGAGAGCTAAACCTTCAGAGAGGCAGACAAGCCTGGGAAACCAGAAGAGACTGCTCCCTGCACACACATCTCGGACGCCAGAGGAAAAAGCCAATGACCATCTGGAACCCTGGTGCACTGAAGCTCCCGGAAGGGGCGGCACAGGTCTTCCTGGTTGCTGCCGCTGCAGAGAGCCCCTGGGCAGCACCCCACGAGCGAACCTGAGCCTCAGGACCACAGGTAAGACCAAATTTTCTGCTGCAAGAAAGCTGCCTGGTGAACTCAAGACACAGGCCCACAGGAACAGCTGAAGACCTGTAGAGAGGAAAAACTACACGCCCGAAAGCAGAACACACTGTCCCCATAACTGACTGAAAGAGAGGAAAACAGGTCTACAGCACTCCTGAAACACAGGCTTATAGGTCAGTCTAGCCACTGTCAGAAATAGCAGAACAAAGTAACACTAGAGATAATCTGATGGCGAGAGGCAAGCGCAGGAACCCAAGCAACAGAAACCAAGACTACATGCCATCATCGGAGCCCAATTCTCCCACCAAAACAAACATGGAATATCCAAACACACCAGAAAAGCAAGATCTAGTTTCAAAATCATATTTGATCATGATGCTGGAGGACTTCAAGAAAGACATGAACACACTTAGGGAAACACAGGAAATCATTAATAAACAAGTAGAAGCCTACAGAGAGGAATGGCAAAAATCCCTGAAAGAATTCCAGGAAAACACAATCAAACAGATGAAGGAATTAAAAATGGAAATAGAAGCAATCAAGAAAGAACACATGGAAACAACCCTGGATATAGAAAACCAAAAGAAGAGACAAGGAGCTGTAGATACAAGCTTCACCAACAGAATACAAGAGATGGAAGAGAGAATCTCAGGAGCAGAAGATTCCATAGAAATCATTGACTCAACTGTCAAAGATAATGTAAAGCAGAAAAAGCTACTGGTCCAAAACATACAGGAAATCCAGGACTCAATGAGAAGATCAAACCTAAGGATAATAGGTATAGAAGAGAGTGAAGACTCCCAGCTCATAGGACCAGTAAATATCTTCAACAAAATCATAGAAGAAAACTTCCCTAACCTAAAAAAAGAGATACCCATAGGCATACAAGAAGCCTACAGAACTCCAAATAGATTGGACCAGAAAAGAAACACCTCCCGTCACATAATTGTCAAAACACCAAACGCACAAAATAAAGAAAGAATATTAAAAGCAGTAAGGGAAAAAGGTCAAGTAACATATAAAGGGAGACCTATCAGAATCACACCAGACTTCTCGCCAGAAACTATGAAGGCCAGAAGATCCTGGACTGATGTCATACAGACCCTAAGAGAACACAAATGCCAGCCCAGGTTACTGTATCCAGCAAAACTCTCAATTAACATTGATGGAGAAACCAAGATATTCCATGACAAAACCAAATTTACACAATATCTTTCTACAAATCCAGCACTACAAAGGATAATAAATGGTAAAGCCCAACATAAGGAGGCAAGCTATACCCTAGAAGAAGCAAGAAACTAATCGTCTTGGCAACAAAACAAAGAGAATGAAAGCACACAAACATAACCTCACATCCAAATATGAATATAAAGGGAAACAATAATCACTATTCCTTAATATCTCTCAATATCAATGGCCTCAACTCCCCAATAAAAAGACATAGATTAACAAACTGGATACGCAACGAGGACCCTGCATTCTGCTGCCTACAGGAAACACACCTCAGAGACAAAGACAGACACTACCTCAGAGTGAAAGGCTGGAAAACAACTTTCCAAGCAAATGGTCAGAAGAAGCAAGCTGGAGTAGCCATTCTAATATCAAATAAAATCAATTTCCAACTAAAAGTCATCAAAAAAGATAAGGAAGGACACTTCATATTCATCAAAGGAAAAATCCACCAAGATGAACTCTCAATCCTAAATATCTATGCCCCAAATACAAGGGCACCTACATACGTAAAAGAAACCTTACTAAAGCTCAAAACACACATTGCACCTCACACAATAATAGTGGGAGATTTCAACACCCCACTCTCATCAATGGACAGATCATGGAAACAGAAATTAAACAGTGATGTCGACAGACTAAGAGAAGTCATGAGCCAAATGGACTTAACGGATATTTATAGAACATTCTATCCTAAAGCAAAAGGATATACCTTCTTCTCAGCTCCTCATGGTACTTTCTCCAAAATTGACCATATAATCGGTCAAAAAACGGGCCTCAACAGGTACAGAAAGATAGAAATAATCCCATGCGTGCTATCGGACCACCACGGCCTAAAACTGGTCTTCAATAACAATAAGGGAAGAATGCCCACATATACGTGGAAATTGAACAATGCTCTACTCAATGATAACCTGGTCAAGGAAGAAATAAAGAAAGAAATTAAAAACTTTTTAGAATTTAATGAAAATGAAGATACAACATACTCAAACTTATGGGACACAATGAAAGCTGTGCTAAGAGGAAAACTCATAGCGCTGAGTGCCTGCAGAAAGAAACAGGAAAGAGCATATGTCAGCAGCTTGACAGCACACCTAAAAGCTCTAGAACAAAAAGAAGCAAATACACCCAGGAGGAGTAGAAGGCAGGAAATAATCAAACTCAGAGCTGAAATCAACCAAGTAGAAACAAAAAGGACCATAGAAAGAATCAACAGGACCAAAAGTTGGTTCTTTGAGAAAATCAACAAGATAGATAAACCCTTAGCCAGACTAACGAGAGGACACAGAGAGTGCGTCCAAATTAACAAAATCAGAAATGAAAAGGGAGACATAACTACAGATTCAGAGGAAATTCAAAAAATCATCAGATCTTACTATAAAAACCTATATTCAACAAAATTTGAAAATCTTCAGGAAATGGACAATTTCCTAGACAGATACCAGGTATCAAAGTTAAATCAGGAACAGATAAACCAGTTAAACAACCCCATAACTCCTAAGGAAATAGAAGCAGTCATTAAAGGTCTCCCAACCAAAAAGAGCCCAGGTCCAGATGGGTTTAGTGCAGAATTCTATCAAACCTTCATAGAAGACCTCATACCAATATTATCCAAACTATTCCACAAAATTGAAACAGATGGAGCCCTACCGAATTCCTTCTACGAATCTACAATTACTCTTATACCTAAACCACACAAAGACACAACAAAGAAAGAGAACTTCAGACCAATTTCCCTTATGAATATCGACGCAAAAATACTCAATAAAATTCTGGCAAACCGAATTCAAGAGCACATCAAAACAATCATCCACCATGATCAAGTAGGCTTCATCCCAGGCATGCAGGGATGGTTTAATATACGGAAAACCATCAACGTGATCCATTATATAAACAAACTGAAAGAACAGAACCACATGATCATTTCATTAGATGCTGAGAAAGCATTTGACAAAATTCAACACCCCTTCATGATAAAAGTCCTGGAAAGAATAGGAATTCAAGGCCCATACCTAAACATAGTAAAAGCCATATACAGCAAACCAGTTGCTAACATTAAACTAAATGGAGAGAAACTTGAAGCAATCCCACTAAAATCAGGGACTAGACAAGGCTGCCCACTCTCTCCCTACTTATTCAATATAGTTCTTGAAGTTCTAGCCAGAGCAATCAGACAACAAAAGGAGATCAAAGGGATACAGATCGGAAAAGAAGAGGTCAAAATATCACTATTTGCAGATGATATGATAGTATATTTAAGAGATCCCAAAAGTTCCACCAGAGAACTACTAAAGCTGATAAACAACTTCAGCAAAGTGGCTGGGTATAAAATTAACTCAAATAAATCAGTTGCCTTCCTCTATACAAAAGAGAAACAAGCCGAGAAAGAAATTAGGGAAACGACACCCTTCATAATAGACCCAAATAATATAAAGTACCTCGGTGTGACTTTAACCAAGCAAGTAAAAGATCTGTACAATAAGAACTTCAAGACACTGAAGAAAGAAATTGAAGAAGACCTCAGAAGATGGAAAGATCTCCCATGCTCATGGATTGGCAGGATTAATATAGTAAAAATGGCCATTTTACCAAAAGCAATCTACAGATTCAATGCAATCCCCATCAAAATACCAATCCAATTCTTCAAAGAGTTAGACAGAACAATTTGCAAATTCATCTGGAATAACAAAAAACCCAGGATAGCTAAAGCTATCCTCAACAATAAAAGGACTTCAGGGGGAATCACTATCCCTGAACTCAAGCAGTATTACAGAGCAATAGTGATAAAAACTGCATGGTATTGGTACAGAGACAGACAGATAGACCAATGGAATAGAATTGAAGACCCAGAAATGAACCCACACACCTATGGTCACTTGATTTTTGACAAAGGAGCCAAAACCATCCAATGGAAAAAAGATAGCATTTTCAGCAAATGGTGCTGGTTCAACTGGAGGGCAACATGTAGAAGAATGCAGATCGATCCATGCTTATCACCCTGTACAAAGCTTAAGTCGAAGTGGATCAAGGACCTCCACATCAAACCAGACACTCAAACTAATAGAAGAAAAACTAGGGAAGCATCTGGAACACATGGGCACTGGAAAAAATTTCCTGAACAAAACACCAATGGCTTATGCTCTAAGATCAAGAATTGACAAATGGGATCTCATAAAACTGCAAAGCTTCTATAAGGCAAAGGACACTGTGGTTAGGACAAAACGGCAACCAACAGATTGGGAAAAGATCTTTACCAACCCTACAACAGATAGAGGCCTTATATCCAAAATATACAAAGAACTCAAGAAGTTAGATCGCAGGGAAACAAATAACCCTATTAAAAATGGGGTTCAGAGCTAAACAAAGAATTCACAGCTGAGGAATACCGAATGGCTGAGAAACACCTAAAGAAATGTTCAACATCTTTAGTCATAAGGGAAATGCAAATCAAAACAACCCTGAGATTTCACCTCACACCAGTGCGATTGGCTAAGATCAAAAACTCAGGTGACAGCAGATGCTGGCGAGGTTGTGGAGAAAGAGGAACACTCCTCCATTGTTGGTGGGATTGCAGACTGGTAAAACCATTCTGGAAATCAGTCTGGAGGTTCCTCAGAAAATTGGACATTGAACTGCCTGAGGATCCAGCTATACCTCTCTTGGGCATATACCCAAAAGATGCCTCAACATATAAAAGAGACACGTGCTCCACTATGTTCATCGCAGCCTTATTTATAATAGCCAGAAAATGGAAAGAACCCAGATGCCCTTCAACAGAGGAATGGATACAGAAAATGTGGTACATCTACACAATGGAATACTACTCAGCTATCAAAAACAACGAGTTTATGAAATTCGTAGGCAAATGGTTGGAACTGGAAAATATCATCCTGAGTGAACTAACCCAATCACAGAAAGACATACATGGTATGCACTCATTGATAAGTGGCTATTAGCCCAAATGCTTGAATTGCCCTAGATGCCTAGAACAAACGAAACTCAAGACGGATGATCAAAATGTGAATGCTTCACTCCTTCTTTAAATGAGGAAAAAGAATACCCTTGGCAGGGAAGGGAGAGGCAAAGATTAAAACAGAGACTGAAGGAACACCCATTCAGAGCCTGCCCCACATTTGGCCCATACATATACAGCCACCCAATTGGACTAGATGGATGAAGCAAAGAAGTGCAGACCGACAGGAGCCGGATGTAGATCGCTCCTAAGAGACACAGCCAGAATACAGCAAATACAGAGGCGAATGCCAGCAGCAAACCACTGAACTGAGAATAGGTCCCCTATTGAAGGAATCAGAGAAAGAACTGGAAGAGCTTGAAGGGGCTCGAGACCCCAAAAGTACAACAATGCCAAGCAACCAGAGCTTCCAGGGAATAAGCCACTACCTAAAGACTATACATGGACTGACCCTGGACTCTGACCCCATAGGTAGCAATGAATATCCTAGTAAGAGCACCAGTGGAAGGGGAAGCCCTGGGTCCTGCTAAGACTGAACCCCCAGTGAACTAGTCTATGGGGGGAGGGCGGCAATGGTGGGAGGGTTGGGAGGGGAACACCCATAAGGAAGGGGAGGGGGGAGGGGGATGTTTGCCCGGAAACCGGGAAAGGGAATAACACTCGAAATGTATATAAGAAATACTCAAGTTAATAAAAAAAAAAATGAAAAAAAATAAAAAAAAATAAATAAAAAAAAATAAATAACAGATACAAAATTCACTGATTAAAAAAAAAATAAAAAAAAAATAAAATTGCCAGGTCCTCAATCTTGCTGTACCCTCTCTAACTCAAGCTTAATTCATTCCATGTGGCAATATCAGGTGACCATGACCCAGTAAGTAAGCACAGATTCTTACAAGTATGGGCAACGTTTATGATTTCAGCAGTAGTGGCTGACCTCAGTAAACAATTCAGGCCTAAATATAAACAATGTATGATTTAATTGACCATTAGGGTACAACCATAATATGGTGCTAAATTCCATTCTGTACTCCCAGAATTTTAAAGAATTATATTTCCATTAAATAGAAGCCAATGCTATGTAAGCATTTAAAACAGTGTGAATAGAGTGGGTTTTTATCACTTTTATCAGTCTACATTTCACAGGAAGGTGCTGTGGCCTGAGATTTATATTTAACTCTCTCATATATCATCCATCTATCTATTTATCTATCTGTCTGTCTGTCTGTCTGTCTCTCCACTCACTCTACTTCCCTGTCAACCTCTCTACCCCTACCTCTCTCTTTCCCTTCTCTTCCTCTATTTTTTCTCTCCTCTTAACATGAAAAATGGAGACCTGTGATTCTTACTAGGAATTATTGAACTTTAGATATGAAAGAACCCTGATAAGCTTACCTTGATAAATGTCTTAAAATTCCAATAGCTAAAGGAGAGTTGGGGTCTGACATTTCTCCAAAGTGAATCATTGACTGAAAACAAATTCAATATTCGTTTGGCCATAGAACAGAGGAGTGATATCTACCAAGCTAGAAAGTGCTAGTCATATTGTTAGTCATTCACCTGAATATCTTGTAGTACATTGTAAAACCTGGAAAATTAACAGTTCTAGAAAGTTCTTAATTTTTTCCTAACTCTATCCATTCTCAGCCTAACTAACAATATGTCTCAGTTCTGACAGTTAACAACTAATGCATGGAATATTCTAATAGCGAAATAAAGTATTACAAATTTTTACCATATACCTGGCCTGAGCATTTCTGTTCTCTGGAGTTAACAGAACCTGGTCACTTCTGGTGTTTTTTAAAAGACTAGCTTAATCAACACAAAGAAATACCCCTTTCCTTAGCCATACACTGTAGAATAACATAGTTCTGAGTTGGTACTCATAAATATCCCTTTATTGTACTTTCTTGAATATATTACTCTTAAAAACAGAACATATCTGTTTTGCATGCTAGTTGCCTTTATACTTCCTATCACACAGTACACTATACAGAGAATGGTTAAGTAATGACAATTAAACAATTGCAGTATGTAAGATCTTCTATTTTATTATTTTTGTTTTTGTTATTGTTTTCAAGACAGGGTCTCACTATGTGATCCTGGAACACTTTCACCTTGCTATGTGAACCAGGCTAGCCTCAATCTCACAAAGATCTACCTGTTTCTGTCTACTGCAGGCTAGAATAAAAGTTATACACAGCTACTAGACAGCAGATTTCATTCTTTACTAGCTGCATAGTAAAGAGTCTACCCATTGCATGTAGTAAATCTTGATTATTAATTTTGTGACAAGTATAATACAATACATTAAATAGTCAGTGAATATTCTTTGCAGTCTTTGTTACATGAATATGTAATCAATTGAATCGTAGTGTATCTGCCTTTGTGAATGCTTACGGGTCAGATATTACAATAATCCTTTACTAGGGACCAACTACTTGTGTCTAGTTACACTTTATTCTTAATGTAATAACAAAGCTTCACAAAAAAAAGTTAAGAAGAGGAAGTGTTCAAATATCCTATATCCATGAACAGAACATAGTTCTTTAAAGAATCTTATAGGTTATCAGACTGTCAAGTACCATTATATAAATCATAAACACAGTGTATGATAAGTTCTGCTGAGTTCAAAGTCTGCTCTCTCTTTGAAGCATTTTGTTCTCAATAATAGACCCATATGACCAGTTTATCCCCTAGTACAGATTTTAAATGTTAGTATGAGAAGACTGTCCCAGGATGATCTCCTCAAGCCCCTGCAGTGTTCTAAGCCAGTCACTCTCATTAGTGTGAGTGCACATGGTGATAAGATCCGGGAGGCATTTATGTGACTCTAAAAAACTCCTCATGACATGCTGTCAGTTAAGATTCTACTCAGCCATTTTGGTTCTCTCTCTGGTGTTATTTTCTCTTTTTTCTGTACCATTTATTCGTACTTGACCCTATGTTTTAGAAAGAGCACACAAGTCAGTATTCCAGACATCCCAGGGACTTGAAGAGCTGATCTAATGCCTGTGTTCCAAGATGAAAAACAGAAGAATTTTGTTGAACCTATAAAAAGGATGACATTTTGCCTGGCCCTGAGCTGTTCTCTTCAAAATTGAAGCTTTTGCAGCTTGTGGTTCTTTGATTTGTGAGCCGAAGAGCATCATATCTCAGCCATTACTGAATCATAAAAGTTCTCTGCCTCTTCCCAGATCATTTTATTTAAAGGGAAAAAGAGAAATGCTTTATCTTACAGAATGCATTTTCATTTTATTTTCCTTCATTTGGAACGTCGGTCGAATGGATTCTGTAAGGTTTGGGGGAAACACATGTAAATGGTCATTTGAAAAGACCATTCAGCTGATACAAAAAGGTCATTTTGTGGTGGCTACATTGGAATAGGTGTCACGAGAATAGAGCATTCTGCAGCACTTTTTCTGCCAAATCACGTTACGAGAGGCCAGAACCTTGTACACATTATTTATTCTCATCATCCATAAAATAGTAATAGAAAGCCACATAGCACATCCAGGTCAGGGTCTGGCTTAACCACCAAGTATTGACTGCTGAGGGATGGAGTAAGCTGAGAATGAAGGAAGTAGTGTCATTAAAATTCCCTCTGCATTCAAACACTTTGAACAAGAGAGAGACCCGTGCAGCGATTTTAGCGACATTCGAAGTTGTAATTTCTGGCTAAACCACATTATCTTTTAATGAAACCCGATCCGTTGCATAATTATTCCTCTATTCAACAAACATGTTTAGTGATTTTCAATGTCAGTCACTCTTCCAGCTGCTGAAAATCAATAGCTCAGGCGCCTTCTTCCTTGAGGCACCTTCAATCTATTTATAAACCCAGTATATCACAGTGATACACCTTGCTTAAAAGATCATTCTAGGCATGTCCCCACATTTAGTACAACATCATTTCAAATGAAAAGACTATCAGGGCCTCTTACCCAGAGAAATGATAAAGAAAACAAACGTCTCACAGAGTTCATTTTTAAAAACTAATGTTTTGTGGGGTTTGTGGGGTTTGTTGTAATTGAAGGCTTATCAAATCTCTGACACATAGTAAATTATTTTCTTATTCTGAATAAATGTATATTTCTGTGCACAATTTTGCATTCTTGCTTTAGAGACAGTCCATTAAGTGCAGACCTCAAAGTCCTGGACCCAAGTCAAATTGTGATGTAGGCTGCACCTGTGAGATATACACAGTCTCACAGCATGAAGTCAGGTTTGAAGGGTGAACAGCCAATGAAAGTTTCTATTATTATTGGAGTTCTTTCCTTTTTTCTGCTTTGTTTTGTTCCGTCAAGAAAAAGTGTTTTCTGCAAAATCACTACACCCATGATAATCATTATCTTGCGTGTGTGTGTGTGTGTGTGTGTGTGTGTGTGTGTGTGTGTGTGTGTGTGACATTTATCTGTGTGAAGGGTAATGTGAAGACCAGAATTAGTATCAGGTATCTTTGTCAACTACCTCCTTAATTGCATTTTAGTGACAGGGTCTCTACTGAACTGGAAACTTACTGGACGGCTAGGCTGGATAAATGGCAAGGCTCTTTTATCTCTGACACACCAGGTCTGGGGTAAGAATCAGGCTCTGTGAAGCATACCTTTTTAATATGATTTCTAGGGGTGTTAACACAGGTCTTATGATAGTGCAGTAAGGGATTGGTTTACCGAGTCATCAACCCAGGCCTCAGTTTCATTTCTAATTACTGCTTCCATACATAAGAAAATCAAATCCTTTCAGGAGAGCTGTGTAAAACTAGTTCTTGGTTTAATTTTTTCCAAGATCTACTGGAACATGCATGCAGCATGAATTTCTTTAGAAACTTAGTTTCTATTTTTTTATAAATGATTAATGACTTCGTTGCTGTTGTTGTTGATGATGATGATGTTGATGTTGTTTAGGTTTTTCCTCCTTTTTATTTACATTTCAAATGTTATCCCCTTTCTCAGCTCCCTCTTCAAAAACCTGCTATCTCTCCCTGCTTCTATGACAGTGCTCTCAAACGCACCCCCCACTCCCTCCCACCCACATGTCCTGACATTCCCCTACACTGGGGGCATCTAGCCTTGACAGGACCAAGGGCCTCTCCTCCCATTGATGGCCAACAAGGCCATCCTCTGCTACATATACAGCTGGAGCCATAAGTCTGTCTCTGTGTACTCTTGGGATGGTAGTTTAGCCCCTAGAAGCTTTGGGGGGGGGGTGTCTAGCTGGTTGATAATGTTATTTTCTTAGGGGATTACAAACCCCTTTAGCTCCTTCAGTCCTTACTCTAACTCCTCCATTAGAAACCCTGTTCTCAGTTGAATGGGTGGCTACAAGCAACCACTTCTGTATTTGTCAGGCTCTAGCAGAACCTCTCAAGAGACACCTATATCAGGTTCCTGTCATCATGCACTTCTTGGCATCTGCAATAGTATCTAGATTTGGGGACTGTATGAGGGATGGATCCCCAGGTATGGAAGTTTTGGATGACCTTTCCTTCAGTCTCTGCTCCACACTTTCCACACTTTGTCTCCATATTTCCTCCTGTGAGTATTTTTGTTCCTCCTTCAAAGAAGGACTACCTTCTTCTTGAGCATCATGTGGTCTTTGAATTATTTCTTGGATATTCTGAGATTTTGGGCTAATATCAACTTATCAGTGAGTGCAAATCATGTGTATTATTTTGTGATTGGGTTACCTCACTCAGAATGATACTATGTAGTCCCATTTATTTGCCTAAAAAATTCATAAAGTCATTGTTTTTGATAGCTGAGTAGTACTCCATTGTGTAAATGTACCACATTTTCTGTATCTATTCCTCTGTTGAAGACATCTGGGTTCTTTCCAGTTTCTGGCTATTATAAATAAGGCTGCTATGAACATAATGGAGCATGCGTCCTTGTCATAAGTTGAAGCATATTTTGGGTATATGCCCAGAAGTGGTATGTTGGCACCTCAGGAAGTACTATGTCCAATTTTCTAAGGAACATCCAGATTGATTTCCAGAGCGGTGGTACCAGCTTGCAATCACCAAAAATGGAGAAGTGTTCCTATTTCTACACATCCTCACCAGCATCTGTTTTCACCTCAGTTTTTTTTTTATTAACTTGAGTATTTCTTATATACATTTCCAGTGTTATTCCCTTTCCCGGTTTCCGGGCAAACATCACCCTCCCTCCTCCCCTTCTTTATGGGTGTTCCCCTCCCAACCCTCCCCCCATTGCCGCCCTCCCCACAACATTCTAGTTCACTGGGGGTTCAGTCTTAGCAGGACCCAGCGCTTCCCCTTCCACTGGTGCTCTTACTAGGATATTCATTGCTACCTATGAGGTCAGAGTCCAGGGTCAGTCCATGTATAGTCTTTAGGTAGTGGCTTATTCCCTGGAAGCTCTGGTTGCTTGGCATGGTTGTACATATGGGGTCTCGAGCCCCTTCAAGCTCTTCAAGTTCTTTCTCTAATTCCTTCAACGGGGGTCCTATTCTCAGTTCAGTGGTTTGCTGCTGGCATTCGCCTCTGTATTTGCTGTATTCTGGCTGTGTCTCTTAGGAGCAATCTACATCCGGCTCCTGTCGGTCTGCACTTCTTTGCTTCATCCATCTTGTCTAATTGGCTGGCTGTATATGTATGGGCCACATGTGGGGCAGGCTCTGAATGGGTGTTCCTTCAGTCTCTGTTTTAATCTTTGCCTCTCTCTTCCCTGCCAAGGGTATTCTTGTTCCCCTTTTAAAGAAGGGGTGAAGCGTTCACATTTTGATCATCCGTCTTGAGTTTCATTTGTTCTAGGCATCTAGGGTATTTCAAGCATTTGGGCTAATACCCACTTATCAATGAGTGCATACCATGTATGTCTTTCTGTGATTGGGTTAGCTCACTCAGGATGATATTTTCCAGTTCCAACCATTTGCCTACGAATTTCATAAAGTCATTATTTTTGATAGCTGAGTAATATTCCATGGTGTAGATGTACCATATTTTCTGTATACATTCCTCTGTTGAAGGGCATCTGGGTTCTTTCCAGCTTCTGTCTATTAAAAATAAGGCTGCGATGAACATAGTGGAGCACGTGTCTTTTTTATATGTTGGGGCATCTTTTGGGTATATGCCCAAGAGAGGTATAGCTGTATCCTCAGGCAGTTCAATGTCCAATTTTCTGAGGATCCTCCAGACTGATTTCCAGAATGGTTGTACCAGTCTGCAACTCCACCAACAATGGAGGAGTGTTCCTCTTTCTCCGCATCCTCGCCAGCATTTGCTGTCACCTGAGTTTTTGATCTTAGCCATTCTCACTGGTGTGAGGTGAAATCTCAGGGTTGTTTTGATTTGCATTTCCCTTATGACTAAAGATGTTGAACATTTCTTAAGGTGTTTCTCAACCATTCGGCATTCCTCAGCTGTGAATTGTTTGTTTGGCTCTGAATCCAATTTTTAATAGGGTTATTTGTCTCCCTGCGGTCTAACTTCTTGAGTTCTTTGTATATTTTGGACATAAGGCCTCTATCTGTTGTAGGATTGGTAAAGATCTTTTCCCAAACTGTTGGTTGCCGTTTTGTCCTAACCACAGTGTCCTTTACCTTACAGAAGCTTTGCAGTTTTATGAGATCCCATTTGTCGATTCTTGATCTTAGAGCATAAGCCATTGGTGTTTTGTTCAGGAAATTTTGTCCAGTGCCCATGTGTTCCAGATGCTTCCCTAGTTTTTCTTCTATTAGTTTGAGTGTGTCTGGTTTGAGGTGGAGGTCCTTGATCCACTTGGACTTAAGCTTTGTACAGGGTGATAAGCATGGATCGATCTGCATTCTTCTACATGTTGCCCTCCAGTTGAACCAGCACCATTTGCTGAAAATGCTATCTTTTTTCCATTGGATGGTTTTGGCTCCTTTGTCAAAAATCAAGTGACCATAGGTGTGTGGGTTCATTTCTGGGTCTTCAATTCTATTCCATTGGTCTATCTGTCTGCCTCTGTACCAATACCATGCAGTATTTATCACTATTGCTCTGTAATACTGCTTGAGTTCAGGGATAGTGATTCCCCCTGAAGTCCTTTTGTTGTTGAGGATTGTTTAGCTATCCTGGGTTTTTTGTTATTCCAGATGAATTTGCAAATTGTTCTGTCTAACTCTTTGAAGAATTGGATTGGCATTTTGATGGGGATTGCATTGAATCTGTAGATCGCTTTTGGTAAAATGGCCATTTTTACTATATTAATCCTGCCAATCCATGAGCATGGGAGATCTTTCCATCTTCTGAGGTCTTCTTCAATTTCTTTCCTCAGTGTCTTGAAGTTCTTATTGTACAGATCTTTTACTTGCTTGGTTAAAGTCACACCGAGGTACTTTGTATTATTTGGGTCTATTATGAAGGGTGTAGTTTCCCTAATTTCTTTCTCGGCTTGT
The DNA here is from genome assembly GCF_021556685.1 of Rattus norvegicus. Taxonomy (NCBI): domain Eukaryota; kingdom Metazoa; phylum Chordata; class Mammalia; order Rodentia; family Muridae; genus Rattus; species Rattus norvegicus. The sequence continues at coordinate 100,833,726 of NC_141538.1, forward strand.
TTCTCTTTTGTGTAGAGGAAGGCTACTGATTTATTTGAGTTAATTTTATACCCAGCCACTTGGCTGAAGTTGTTTATCAGCTTTAGTAGTTCTCTGGTGGAACTTTTGGGATCACTTAAATATACTATCATATCATCTGCAAATAGTGATATTTTGACTTCTTCTTTTCCCATCTGTATCCGCTTGACCTCCTTTTGTTGTCTGATTGCTCTGGCTAGAACTTCAAGAACTATATTGAATAAGTAGGGAGAGAGTGGGCAGCCTTGTCTAGTCCCTGATTTTAGTGGGATTGCTTCAAGTTTCTCTCCATTTAGTTTAATGTTAGCAACTGGTTTGCTGTATATGGCTTTTACTATGTTTAGGTATGGGCCTTGAATTCCTATTCTTTCCAGGACTTTTATCATGAAGGGGTGTTGAATTTTGTCAAATTCTTTCTCAGCATCTAATGAAATGATCATGTGGTTTTGTTCTTTCAGTTTGTTTATATAATGGATCACGTAGATGGTTTTCCGTATATTAAACCATCCCTGCATGCCTGGGATGAAGCCTACTTGATCATGGTGGATGATTGTTTTGATGTGCTCTTGGATTCGGTTTGCCAGAATTTTATTGAGTATTTTTGCGTCGATATTCATAAGGGAAATTGGTCTGAAGTTCTCTTTCTTTGTTGTGTCTTTGTGTGGTTTAGGTATAAGAGTAATTGTGGCTTCATAGAAGGAATTCGGTAGCGCTCCATATGTTTCAATTTTTTGGAATAGTTTGGATAATATTGGTATGAGGTCTTCTATGAAGGTTTGATAGAATTCTGCACTAAACCTGTCTGGACCTGGGCTCTTTTTGGTTGGGAGACCTTTAATGACTGCTTCTATCACCTGAGTTTTTTGATCATAGCCATTCTGACTGGTGTGAGGTGGAATGTCAGAGTAGCTTTGATTTGTATTTCCCTGATGACAAAGGATGTTGAACATTTCTTTAGGTGCTTCATGTCCATTTGATATTCCTCAGTTGAGAATTCTTTGTTTAACTCTGTACCCCATTTCTAACAGGGCTGTTTGATTCTGTGGAATCTAACTTCATGAATTCTTTGTATATACTGGATATTAGCCCTCTGTTAAATGTAGGGTTGGTAAAGATTTTTTTCCCAATCTGTTGTTTACTTTTTGTCCTATTAACAGTGTCCTTTGCATTATAGAAGCTTTGCAATTTTATGAAGTCCCATTTCTTTATTGTTGATCTTAGAGCATAAGCCATTGGTATTCTGTTTAGGAAATTTCC